>NC_081325.1:29000890-29603747 GCF_026419965.1 Kogia breviceps | reverse complement strand
GTCTAAATTGGAGGATGGCAAAAAATCAGAGACTTGGAAAAAAAAAAATTTGTAAGTGACAATCTTTTCAGCTTTCTACATAGCCAAACCAAAAGTGTAACTATGCAAATTATTTTTAATTGACACCAGCACACTAATAATTTTAGGCATTTCACCTGACCTCTTTTAAAAGTACTTTGTATGGTTTGAGCTGGTCAGCTTCTAATATTTCATATTACTGATTTAGAGTATTCTTGTCTATTAAATTTGTAAGAGATAATTCCTATATTCTAGAAACTCTTCCTTTTACTTAAAGGTAAAAATGTCTTATTAATGAAGTTTCAAGTCACAGAAACTGCCAAATTCTGGCTTTCTGATTGGTGAGACCATGGTTTTACAGAAAATGGTGGGTGTGCAAGGTGAGTCACTTATTAATCACATATTAATTTGCAATGGAAATAAATATAAAACTAAATACATAATTGTACAATAAAACCTAAATTCAATGTTTATATCAAATATTTATATTAAAATTATGATTTGAAGTTCTATGCCAATTATAATAAAGCTTCTTAAACAGTTCTAAATTTCACTTAGGTTTTATAAAAGAATCTACTTATCCACTTGCATTTTTATATAAATATTGAATGGGTCATTATTTTATAAACAACTTTACTATTTTTAATTATTAAGTTCTTATAGATATGGTACTGAGGATTACTTAAGTAGAGTTACTATACTTTATTAGGGAATTAGCAAAGAATGTATAAGGAAGAGTAAAGAAAATATTCAGTTTTCAATTAGAAATACTTACAATAAATTTTAAAAGTTAAAAATAAACTTCAAGATGAAGTCCAAAGTTATCCACACAACATTGATTAAAAACAAATGAAAATAAGATCTGTCTTTTTTTGCACATCTATGATGTCTATGAATTTCTGTCGCGAATAATGAAGAATATGATAGTGAGAAATGTTATATAACTCTTCCATGTTAAAACTGTAAAATCCATGCACTTAATTCTCAAATGCTTGATTTACCATAATACAACAATGCTACCCAGTTTAAGATGTTCTTATCTATTTTACACTATCATAAAAAAAATTTTTAAGGCATCACATATAAGCTTCCAAAGAACATTCACTATTGGGAAGTGGTTAATCTTCTATTTTAATAGAAACTTAAAAAGAAGAAAGCCAGTAACCTCTAGAATTCCAAGCTTGAGCACTTTAACCATGTCTCTTTGATCCTCTAAATGCCTGATGGATTTTTATAAATTGATATATTCTCAGTCTCTAACTTCTATGACTTTTTTCATTTCTGCTACTTTCGTGGTTGATTTGTCCAATTCTACCAACTTAGAGATCACAAACTTTGATTATTTCATCCACCATATGATGGTCTAAAAATGATTAATGAATTAGAATGAGTTTACTTTTCCTTCACTTAAAAATTATATCACGTTACATATATAGCCTTTACATATATAGATATATTGCTTTTAGCATATGCACATATAAATGTATTTTTGTAAAATATGTAGTATTAGTTTTGTACAAAAAGCGTTTTTCATTCATTTGTAATCCTGACATAATTTAATACTTTTCTTAGTCAACACTTATTTTTTAAAGAATTTTTGTTATTAAGTTAACATCAAGTTTTGTTTCTGACTGCAGTTACTTTTTTTTAAGTTCCCCATTAATAGTCTTCTAGGTTGCCTTCAACTGCACATTCCATAAGAAATGCTAAAATCAACACCCCTTATTCATTAATTTATTATTGATACATGCATTTTTCTATTATGCATAATCAATAATGAGTACATCAAAAACAATGTGCACAATTAAATATGGTAAATGCCGCATATTATTTTCTTGGGTAACTAGTACATTTTATTTTCCATATAGCAATACATAGGGCTTGCTCTCTATCAACAAAATACTTGTTAATATTTAATAAGATAAGCTATCATCCCTCTATTTTTTTAAAAGTTGATTTGTGTATTTTATTTTTTGTGTTAATTATAGAGTTTTTTCAGGCACTCAAAGACTCCAGCCAGAATTTTGATTGGGTAGGACAATACTTCTAGATTAAAAGGAATAATTGCCATATTAAATAAAAACTGTATTATATGTATATCATATGATAGTATATATACTATAAGTTATAGTATATGTATTATACATTGACATAATATATATCATATAATAGTACATAAACTATATATATTATAGTGTAGAGATAGAAAGATAGATAGATATCATCCCTGAAAAAATTTTTTCATTAGTCTAATAGTTTTTTGTAATTAAAGATTAATTAACTTTAAAAATTTTTATTGATGTATAGTCAATGTACAATATTACAGTTACAGGTGTACAATATAGTGATTCACAATTTTTAAAGGTTATACTCTCTCTATAACTATTATAGGTTATTGGCTGTATTCCCTGTGTTATACAATGTATCCTTAGAGTTTATTTTATACATAATAGTTTGTACCTCTTAATCCCCTATTTCTGTATTGCCCCTCTTCCCTTCCTTCTCCTCACTGGTAACCACTAGTTTATTCTCTGTAACTGTGAGTCGATTTGTTGTTGTTATATTCACTATTTTCTGTATTTTTTTAGATTCCCCATATAAGTGATATCCTATAGTGTTTGTCTTTCTCCATCTGACTTACATCACGTAGCACAATAACCTCCAATTCCATCCACATTGTTGCTAATGGCCTAATTAAACTTAAAAGCTTTTGCACAGAAATGGAATCCACTGACAAAATGAGAAGACAACCTACTGAATAGGAGAAAATATTTGCAAATAATATGACTGTTAAGGGATTACTATCCAAAATACATAAACAACTCAAACAACACAATATCAAAAAAAAAAAAACAAAACCCAACAACTTGATTAAAAAATGAGCAGAATACCTGAGTAGACATTTTTCAAAGAGGATAGGTAGATGGACAACAAGCACATGAAAAGATGCTCAACGTTTCTAATCATCATGGAAATGCAAATCAAAACCATAATGAGATATCACCTCACACCTGTCAGAATGGCTATCATCAAAAAGAACACAAATGACAAATGCTGATGAGGATGTGGAGAAAAGGGACCCTTGTACACTGTTGGTGGAAATGTAAATGATGAAGCCACTGTGGAAAACAGTATGGCAGTTTCTCAGAAAACTGAAAATAGAACTACCATATTATCCAGAAATTCCACTCCTGGGTATTTATTCAAACAAAACAAACAAAAAAAAAACAAAGCTCAACAATACTAATTCAAAAACATCCATGCACCGCAATATTCATAGCAGCATGATTTACAATGGTCAAGATATGGAAGCAACTGAAGTGCCCATCAAAAATAAATGGATAAAGAAGATGTGGTGTGTATATATATATATATATATATGTATGTATACACATACAATGGTATGCTACTCAGTCATAAAAATGATTTATTTATTTGATCTGAAGAATTCTTATGATTTTTGTGTTGTTCACTTTTAATTATTTTACTTTTTTTTTTTTTTTTTTTTGCAGTATGTGGGCCTCTCACTGTTGTGGCCTCTCCCATTGCGGAGCACAGACTCCAGACGCGCAGGTTCAGCGACCATGGCTCATGGGCCTAGCTGTTCCACAGCATGTGGGATCTTCCCAGACCGGGACATGAACCCGTGTACCCTGCATCGGCAGGCGGACTCTCAACCACTGCACCACCATGGAAGCTCTACGTTTGTTTTTGTGATTATGAATATTATCTTATTTTCTTTTAAATTTTGAAATTGGTGTACATAGAGAAAAATACTACTGCTAATTACAAATTGATATTCAGTATTCACTAACTCAACATATTTGTATCGTGTAATGATGATGTGTCGAGCTATTCTAGGTTCAGTGGATACATATGTAATCAAGGAGACAACTATTCCTATCATGCTAGTGTTGGTACTTCACTTTTAGGGATGGAGTGGGAAGACACACACAAAAATAAACAATAAAAAGTTTGAAAATTTTATTATAGGTGCATTGGTAATTAGGGTAATATTGTAGGAGTCTCCCTAAGAGAGTGACAATTGCTAAAGATATGAATGATGTGAGATGGTAATCAGATAGCTATACTGATAAAATTATTTGAGACATAGGGATCAATCATTCTAAAAATCCATGAGCTGGAATTTGATTAGGGACTTTAAAAAATATCAGGAGGAAAATATCAAGAAGAAAATGGATGAGAGATAGGGTAGTAGAAAGTAATATCTGAAGTTTAAAGAGAGTGCAAGTAAGGTAGAGTATTGAAGACAACTGTAAGGACATTATCTTTTATTCAAACTCTTCAGAAGATCCATTCATTGGTGGGTTTTGAACAAAGAACTCAAATGATTAAACTTAATTTTTTAAAGCGTGACTTGGTTTTCTGTTTTGGAAATAGATTAGATGAAGCAATTTTATAAGCAAGCAAGTAAATCAGTAGGACATAATAAAATAACAGGCAAAAGGTTAAAGGTGATTCTGACAAAAATGTATCATGGAAATATTGAGAAGTCTTTAGATTCTGAATATAATAGAATTTTCTGATTGTTTAAATTTAACATTTAAATTATAAAGAGAAAAGTAAAGCTTAATTCCTCAATTTTTTTTACGATTTTATCTATTTTTTATTTTGACATGTGCAACTGAAAAGCACTGCCATAATGTTAAAATGGGGAAGAACTTTACAAGATCTAGTTTTGAAGGAAAGATGAGGAGGTATGTTTGGATAGGATAAATTTGAGTTATCTAAATATAGTTGCTAAAGTAGCATTTAGATAGACAAGTTTGGTGACCAGGAAAGTTGTCTGAGTTGAAAGTCAGTTTTGCCATAATGATAATTAAATAATATATACATTTCCAAGACTGTATGATTTCATTCAAGATATAAATGCAGATAGAGAAAAGAAACTAACAAAGTACAGAGCTTTGAGTTAGTACTATTTTTATAGTTTTTTATTGATTTTGACAATATCATTATATTGATATTTTTTGAAGGATATTTTTGGTGAATATAGAATTTGGGGTTGATAATTAATTGTTTTCTTTCAGCACTTAAAAAATATTAATAGTTTGTTACCTGCCCTTTAATGAGGTGGTATATGTCATTTCCAATCTGTATCATTGTCTGCTATATGTAATGTTTATATAATGTTTCTTTTTTTTCTCTATTAGTTTTCTAATTTTCTCTATGTCTTTTGTTTCTAATATCTTGACCTTTACATGCTTACATGAGGTTTCTTTTTGTATTTGTATATACAGCCTACTTGGAATTCCTTGAAACTTTTGGACATTTTATCAAATTTGGAAATATTTTAGCCATCATTTCTTCACATATGTTTCTTTCCTGTTGTTTCTCCTATATACTTCTGAAAGTTAAATGCACATATTGACAACTCAATTTTGTCTCACAATTCCTTGATGCCCTGTTCTCTCCTCTCTACTTTAGTTTTATTTTTTCCATGGGTTTTATTTTTCATATTTCTTTTTGTCTGACTCCAAGTACAACAATTCTTTCTTATGCCTCTCCATACTCCTACTTAGTCATCTTTTTTTCCATTACCATTATTGTAATTCTCAGTTTTATAATTTACACTTAATTATTTTTAAGTCTCCTTGTCTTTGCTGAAATTCTTTATAAAATTAAATCATTGTGACCATGTTTTACTTTCAGTTCTTAAGAATATTTATAGTAGCTCCTTTAACAACTTTGTCTCCTAATTTTAGTATTTCACTTCTCTTTTAGTATGTTTATGTTTCACTTATCCTTTTCTTTAAAATGGATTGCATTTTTCTGCTCACATATAAATTTCATTTTTTTTAACTTGGAGACAGTGGATGTAATATTGTTAAAGAGTCTGGTGTTCTACAAATCATGTTAAATTACTTATTCCTTAAACTTTTTTAGGCATAATTTTATATTTTGATAGTGTAAATCTTCTAACTTTGCTGTATTGTTCAGGGGCTCCTGTGGTAGATATACTAATACCTTCCCAGGGGGAAAAAAAAAAAAAAGGCTATACCTTAATCTTTGGAACTTGTAAATAAGTTACATGTCACAGCAAAAGCAACTTTGCAGATTAATTTAATTAAGAATTTGGGAATTTGGAGAATATCCTGGGTTTTCCTGATGGGCCCAATGTAATCACAACAGCCTTTATAAGTGAAATAGTGAAAAAAAGAAAAAGAGTCAGTGTCAGAGTTACGAAGACTAAGGATGTCTAGACTGGCCATATGAGGTATTGAAGATGGAAATAACCATGAATCAAAAAGTTTGAGCAACTTCTAAAAGTTAGAAAAGGCAAGAAAATGTATTCTGCCCTAGAGCCTCAAGAAGGAAAACAGCCCTGTCAAATTTTTAACACAGGGAGGCCCATTTCAGACTTCTGATCTCTAAACCAGTAAGATAATTAATTTGCATTATTTTAGGCTCCAAGTTTCTTTGCAGTAGCAATATGGAACTAATACACTCCAACCCCAAATAACCATGTTTAGATCTCATAATAACTAAGAGGCCATTTTAGTTTTTCATAATTGAACAAAGAAAGAATATACTATATAAACATATTACTTAAAATATGACTCTTTTAAAAATATTTTAAAAATAAGGTATTAGAAAAAACACATCCCATCTTTTTAAAGAGATTTCTATAATAATTTTGAAATAAGTAGTGTTAAAAAACTCCACAGGGTAGAACATTTTTTCAGCTTCATGTTAACAACTCCTTGATTGATATTATTCGGTACTATTCTTATTTCTGAAATTACCAAAATTGAAATTTCAATTTTATTTTAATTGTAAATTAAATCTAGCATCTTATAGACACCTATATAAATTTAAGAAACTAATGAAAATGTTAATTTGCCTAAAGAAATTATCCTACTAAAGCAGTAAAATTTGAGTTACATTACTATCAAAGGAGTTTTAAGGATAGACCAAATACATATATAATCCCATGATTCTGTGTACCAAAATTTATTGTCATTTTATGTTCAGCATGCAACTATGAAAGTAATCATGAAAGGAGATTTTTCCTTTTCCAGTATATATGTTTGCATGAGTTTTAGCATTAAATATGTAGGTGTCCATTTCCTGGCAAGGTATAATGCTACTATCTACTACAGAGTAACCTGTTAGTAATGACAGCCCACACCTCCATTTTTCTCAATAGCATTGATGGATTTACTGAACATCTTTCAAAACTTCTCCTCTTGTTGTACTGACAATCAGCTCTTTTATTAGGAGCTCTATGGTATATTTATGCTCTTACCATGTTTAAAAAAAAAAGGTTATTACATTTCAGATAATTTACTGTTTTCTTTGAGGATGAGGAAAAATCAATAAAATGAGGCCATGTATATATATATATATATATATATATATATATATATATATATATTATATATATATATATATATAAATAAATTAAGTGGAAGTTAATATTGAAACATTTTGCAACAAATTTAGAAAAAATAAAGAGTAGTGGTCCTGAGTCTACCTTACCCTTAGTTCAACCTAATAAAGTCAGGGAGAGTGTTGGCTATATCATTTATAATCCAATCTGTCCCCAATCCATATCATATTATTCACAATATCTATTCCCATATTAGTAAATATTAGTTTGCAAATAAATTAATATAATAAGGAGTAGTTAATATGGACTTAAGCATTTATATATATATATATATATATATCCAGAGATATGTCAAATATTTATGTGTAAAATATATTAAAATAATGCAAAACAAAATATATATAATCATACCACAGAATATATATATATATACCTATATAGCTGTCTAACATTAAAATTTAAAACATGCAGTTTGATAATTAAATCATTCTTCAAACTATATATCCTCTATTGGTAATGTTTTCTGTATCTTATTTTTTTCAATTTTTTTCATACAACTTCACCTAAAATGTCCCCTACTCATTTCTACCTGCCAAAACATAAATATTTAAAAACTCAGCTTAACTGTCACTTTCCTTTGGAAATCTTACCTATTTTCTTTTATGTTATTTTTCTCCTCTGTACCCTCAACACATGTCTTCTAATTGTAATTATTTCAGTTATTGTTTCATCCTTGAAATGTTTACCATGAAACTTTATTAATATATACCTTAATCTCTGGTATATCACACAAGGGAGAAAATTAAGGTCAGACACATTCTATGTTATGACCTAATTAAGGAAAGTATAAATGAATTATTCCTTTCAAAACTGTATGTTCGGTATGGTCAACTGTTATATCTGATAATATATATAGAATATATATTATCCAATGTAAAAGTATATTCAATTGTAACATTATTTAAATTTTCCATGTTACAATTAAATAATTATTAAAGAAGTACACAATTCCTGCTTCATGCAAGAATGTCCATTTATGTTAGAAGGCATCAATTTTGTTTTAAAAATCTAGAAAATTATAAGGTAAAATGACATATTAAAAATGTGTCATTTGTTTTGATAGTGATTAGTTAAGGTTTCCTCAACCAATGAACATTTTATAGAACTTGAAGGTTGTAAAAACCACCAAACTTATTATTGAGAAAAATATTTGTAATAAAATTGTATGGTGAGCTGTGATTGAATATGCTAAAATTCAGACTGGCAGAACTTTCTATAACCTAAATTATTGGCTCATATAAAACAAAATTTTATGAAGAAGTAATCACCCATCAAGGTAGTCTTATTTTCAAACTCATACTTTTTGATTTATTATATCAAAATAAGTGCTAATCTATGAATATGATCATGCATCTATCTTATGGATGGGCTTCTTACAGTCAGATTTCTTTCCATAAGAGTGAAAGTGGGTAGTAGAGTAAATCTGTGATGTTAATGATAATTGTGTTCTGTGTTAGCTTGTTCTTTCCACTCCCAGTCCTCATTTTATTCTAGATTACAGAGGGAGAAAATTAAAAGTTCAAAGGTATTTCCTTTATATTCTGTTTCAATTACTTTTTTTTTTAAATACAAGAGCCATTTAGAATAAGTTTTAGCAAGACCTCCCAATAATCTCCAAACAGTTGTTTGGTTTTCCAAATCACTGTGCACTTTCATTGCATAAATAATTTTATAATTCACAACATAGCATTAAATAACTAACTATGCCACAAAGTAGAATACATATTAGCACAATATTCAACAACAGAAATTCTGGCCCTCCACCTTCTCCAGGAGTCAGTAAAACCTTACAACATTTACACTCCATGTTGGTTACCATGATCAAAGACACTCATATTTCTCACTTGGATTTTTAATAACACCTCTAGCTGGTCCCCCTCCATTTGCTCTTGTCTCTTCACTATGGACTAATCACCAAACAGGAGCAAAGTTGATGCTCTTAAAACATAATTTTGATTATCACTTTCCTCTTTCTAAATAACTCCAGTGGCCTTCATCTCAGTTATAATAAAACAAAAAGTTTTTCCAATGTCCTACATGTCTATAAATCATCTGCTTTCTCCTTATTTCTCTTATATAATCTTTTAAATTTTTCTTCCTATTCACTCCACTTTACCCACATTGGCCTCCTTTCTCTTCCTCCCATATAGCAAGCAAGTGCCTCAGGGATGTTATAACTTTTGAAATCTCTCATTGGAATGACAATTCCCTAGAACTCTGCATTGCCTTATCTATCAGTTCCTTCACATTTTTTTCACATTTCAATCTATTGTGAACTTTTTGATTATCTTATTTAAAATTTTGATGTTTCCAGAGCTTTAATTTTAATCACCATTTAACCAAACAGTATTTAAACAGTATTTTAATCTCCATTTAAACAAACAGTATTGTATCCCTTTTATTTATTGTCTAATACCTAAACCAAAATTTAAACAGCTTAAGAGGAGGAATTTCTTTTATATTTACTTTCATGGCTTCTAACAGTCCATCAGAAACAGTAGATACTCAATTACTATTTGAGTATGTCAATAAAATCATTCCACACAGATTACGTAAGCACATCCTATGCAATAGCCATTATATTATATGCTGGAGAATTAGGATGTTGAGAAGGCAGAGATGTTGTTTAATCTATGGAGAACACAAGGCATTAAATAGATACTGAGGAGGGTGGAATCATCAAAATTACAGAATAACAGTTTTCCTCTCAAAGAATACCAACTTATATAACCACTCAGAAATGAGACTTTGTGGATGTTGAGGAATATAGCTGAGAATTTCCAATACACCACTGGAGCAAAAAAAAAAAAAAAAAAAAAAAAAAAAATCCAAATTTGGATGCATTGAAGAGGTTAAGATGAGGAATTTCACATTACCTGCATCACCCTCTCCCAAGGCTGTACAGCTCAGTGCCAAGAAAGGCATTCTTACCGGTAAGTTCTCTCACAGGGGAAAGTGAGAGCATGTGAGTGGGCACCTGTCTTCCCTAGCTGCACAGGCTGCTTCCAAAGAGATCCAACTTTTTTCTCACCAATCTAGAATGTGCTGTGAAACTGGGTGAAAGGGAGAGGTCAGTAGAACAACAAATAGGGCTCTTTGTGGGCATTAAAGAGAAGCTGATCCTACTAACCATACCATGGACTCTATCATGAACCTTCCTATGAGCCACTGGGGATACCTCACCTGTAGATCCTTCAGATGCCTCATGGGTACCCCCAGTTCTCCTGCTGCCTCACCCACACACCCCCAACTCTGACCAGCTTCTAATATATGCTTCCAAAACGTCAGGAACAAACCTGTGCAGATGGCTAGTGAGCATGTGCAGAAAGCTAACCCAACTCTGCTCCTGGGAGAAACCACAAACTTGTGTTTTCAGCACTAAACTAAGGAAAGCAAAAGGGAAGCTGTCAGCACTTTGCCTGGCTTTTCAAGATAGAGAAGAGACAAACAAGTTAAGAATTCTTCCACAAGAGGGAAGAAGAATTATGCAGCAATTATGCCTATTTAAAAGATCTAAAAAAGCCTCAAAATCTCAAGCAGGGTCAAAGCCATCAGTAAAGACATGAGAAGGTGACTGAATTTTCTAAGTATGGACTACAATGGAAGTGAAAAAACAAGGAAATATGACACCACTAAAGGACTACAAACATTTCCAGCAAGTGACCCCAAAGAAATAGAGATCTGCAATTTGTCTAATAAAGAATTCAAAATGTCTATTTTAAGAAATCTCTGTGTGCTACAAGAAAACAGGAAGACAATTCAGTAAAATCAGAAAACAAAACATAAAATGAGAAGTTTAGCAGAGTTAGAAATTACATAAAAAACACACAGAATTTCTGGAGCTGAGGAACACAATAAGTGAAACTAAAAATGCAATAGTGAGCACTAACAGCAGACTAGATCAAGAAAAGAAAGAATCTGTGAAGTAGAAGATATTATTTGAAATTACCCTGTCAGGGAACAAAAAATTAATTAATTAATTAAAAAGAGTGAAGAAAACTACCTGAATTATGGTATACCATTAAAAAAAATAATCTACACATTTTTCGTATCCCAGAGGAGAGGAGAGGGAGAAAGGATAATAAGCTTATGTAAATAAACAATGACTGGTAAGATCAAACTCTTGCAGAGATTTGGATACAAATCATGAAGAAATGTCACAGGGTGGGAGGGAGGGTGACGCAAGAGGGAAAAGATATGGGAACATATGTATATGTATAACTGATTCACTTTGTTATAAGGCAGAAACTAACACACCATTTAAAGCAATTATACTCCAATAAAGATGTTTAAAAAAAAAAAAAGGAATGTCACCTCAAAATTGAAACCCCAAAATATCTGGGAGTTCCCTGGCAGTCCAGTGGTTAGGACTCAGCGCTTTCACTGCCATGGCCCTTGGTTCAGTCCCTGGTTGGGTAACTAAGTTCCTGCGAGCCACACAGCATGGCCTAAATAAATAAATAAATAAACCCCAATTGATCTACAAAAGACCAATAATAATAAAACTATCTAAAATAAAATACAAGGAGATAATTTTAAGAAAAAAAGGGAAAAGGGAAAAGGGAAAAAAGTCCTCACATACAAAGGAACTCCCATAAGGCTATCAGCAGATAATTCAGCACAACCCTTACAGACCAAGAAGGAATGGGATAGTATATCCAAAATGCTGAAAGGAAAAACAAACAAACACACAAACAAAAAAACATGTCAACCAAGAATATTATACCCAGCAAAATTGTCCTTCAGAAATGCAGGCAATATAAAGATTTCCCAAATAAACAAAAGCTAACAGAGCTCATTAGCACTAGATTTGCTTTACAGATAATGCTGAAAGGAGTTCTTCAAGCCGAAATTAGAGAACAGAAATCAGAAACATAAAAACTGATGAAAATATACAACATAATGCTAAAGGTAAGTATGTAGTCAAATTCAGCATACTCTAAGATTGTAGTCTGGTAATGTATTAATCATTTAACTATAGCTTAAGGTTAAATAACAAAATTATTAAAAATAACTATAGTTACAAAAAGTTTTTAATAGATATCCAATATAAAAAGAAGTAAATAATGAATTAAAACACAAAATGTGGGATAGGAAGTAAAGGGAAATTTTTTGTATGGAATTGAAATTAAGTGTTTATTACCATAAAATAGACTGTTATATCTATATCAGTTTTATGTAAACTTCATAATAACCATGAAGCAAAAACCTACAGTAGGTACAAAGGTAAAGACAGGGAATAAAAGGATACTACAAAAGAAAATCATTAATTCACAAAAGACAGCAAGAGAGGAAGAAGGGGACTAAAAACAACTATGATGGTATTAGTAAGTCTATACCTATCAATAGTTAATACAAATATAAATGGATTAAATTCCCCAGGCAAAACACATAGAATGGCTAACCTTTAAAAAAATAAATAAATAAATAAAGAGAAACAAATATATGTTGCCTAAAAGATACTCACTTGAACTTCAACAATGAACAAAGTCTTAAAATGTTAGGGCTGAAAAAAATATTTCATGTAAATGGAATCTAAACATGAACAGAGTTAGTTGTTGTGTTTATATCAGTAACAAGAAACAAGTAACAAGAAACAAAGAAGGTCATTACATAATTATAAAGGGCTCAATTCATCAAGTGGATAAAATAATTATCAGTATATATGAACAAAACTTTGGAGCACCTAAATATACTAAGTAAACATTACAGATCAGAAGATAGAAATAGACAGCAATGCAATAATAGTAGGGGATTTCAATTCCACACTTTCAAAAATAGATTGATTATCCAAACAGAAAATCAAGAAGAAAACATTGGACTTGAACTATATAAACACCAGATGAATTTAACAGTTATGTACAGAATATTTTTATCCAACAAGAGCAGGATACACATTAACCTCAAGTAAAGGCAGAACTTTCTCCAGAATAGCTCATGTTAGGTCACAAAATAAGTCTTAGCAAATTTTAAAAGTTTAAAATCATTCTAAGTATCATTTCTGACCGCAGAGGTATAAAATTAGAAATCAGTATCAGGAGTAAAACTGGAAAATTCACAAATATATGGAAGTATACAATATCCTCCTGAACAACCAATCAGTTAAAGAAGAAATCAAAAAATTACTTGAACAATTGAAAATGGAAACACAGTGTACAAAAACCTGTATGATGCTGCAAAAGCACTTATAAAAGAAAACATTTATAGTAATAAATGCCTACATTAAGAAAATAAAAATTCTCAAATAAACAAATTAATTTTACACCTCAAGGAACTAGATAGAGGAAGAAAGTAAGCCTGAATTAGCAGAAGTAAGGAAATAACAAAGATCAAAGCAGAAATAAACAAAATAGAGACCAGAGAAACAATAAAAAAATCAACAAAACTAAGAGCTGTGTTTTGAAAAGGTAAACAAAGTTTTGACAAAACTTTAGTGAGACTACTCAAGGAAAAAATAGAGGAGATTCAAATAAATCAGAAATGAAAAAGAATAAATTACAACTGATACTACAGAAATATAAATGATTATAAAAGATTCCTATGAACAAATTTAAGCTAACAAGTTTCATAACCTAGAGAAAATAAATAAGTGCCTTTAAATGTAAAACTGGCAAAGACTGAATCATGAAGAAATAGAATGTTTGAACAGACCAAGAATGAGTATGGAGATTGTATCAGTAATCCAAAACCTCCCAACAAAGAAAAACCCAGGATCAGTTGGTTTCAGCGATGACTTCTACAAATACTTAAAGAATTAACACTAATCCTTCTTAAAATCTTCCAAAAGTTGAGGAGGAGTGAGTACTCCTAAACTCATTTTATTAGGCCAGATTTACTCTGATACCCAGAGCCAGGTAAGGCCACTACAAGAAAGAAAGAAAGAAACAAAAACCAATACAAAAACTATAGGTTGATATCCCTGAAGAATAGAGGTGAAAATATTCTCAACAAAATACTAGCAAGCTGAATTCAACAGCACATTAAAATGATTAAACACCATGATCTAGTGGGATTTATCCCTGGGATGCAATGGTTCCACATCCACAAATCAATAAATGTATATACCATATTAATGGAATTAAAGACAAAAATCATAAGATCACCTCAATAGATGCATAAAAATTTATTTCTCAAAATTCAACATCATTTTATGATTAAAAGCTCTCATCAAATTGTGAATAGAAAGAAAGTACTTCAAGATAATAAAGGACATATATGACAAACCCACAGCTAACAACATAGTCAATGGAGAAAAGATGAATACTTTTCTTCTAAGATCGGGAAGAAGACAAGGATGCACACACTTGCCACTTTTATTCAGCATAGTAGTGGAAGTCCTAGCATGAACAAATAGGCAATACAAAGAAATAAAACATATCCTAACAAGAAAATAAAAAGCAAAATTTTCTCTGTTTGCAGATAACATGATTTTATATATAGAAAACCTTAAAGACTCCACCAAAAATAAAAAGTTAGATCTAATTTTCAAATTCAGGAAAGTTGCAAAATATGAAATCAACATGCAAATTCAGTTGCATTTCTATACACTAACAATAAATCATACAAAAAATAAATAAGACAAATAATCCCACTTGCTATAGAATTAAAAAACTGTAAAATACCTAGGAACAAATTTAGTCAAGAAGGTGAAAGATTTGTACAGTGAAAACTATAAGGCACTAATGAAAGACATGTTTTGTGGAGAAGTCACAAATAAATGAAAATATATACTGTGTTCATGGATTGGAAATCTTAATATTGTTAAAATGTCCATACCATCGAAGCTATCTACAGATTCAATGTAATCCTTATCAAAATTTCAATATTTTCCCCAGAAATCAAAAAACAATTCTAAAATTTCTATTAAACCACAAAAGACTCCAAACAGCCAAAGCAATCCTGAGAAAGAAGAACAATGATAGAGGCATGACACACAGAAATGTCAAATTATATTAAAAAGCTATAGTAGTCAAAACAGTGTGATACTGGAATAAAATAGACACATAGAACAGTGGAAGAGAACAAGAGGTTGGAAGTAAACCTACGCACATATGACCAACTAATATTTAACAAGGGAGTCAAGAATATTCAGTGACGGAAGGGTAATCTCTTCAATAATTCATGTTGGAACAACTGGTTATTCACCTAAGAATAATGAAAGTGGACCCCCTTTTATTACACTGTTCACAAAAATTAACTCAAAATGGACTAAAAAGTTAGATATAGACCTGAAATTCTAAAACTCCTAGGATAAAACATAGTGAAAACTATACTTAACATTGGCAACAGTTTTTTGATTATGACACTAAATGCATGAGCAACAAAAGCAAAAATAAAAATAGTGGGACTCCATCAAGCTAAAGAACTTCTGCACAGCAAAGGAAATTATTAGTAAATTTTTGAAAAGGATGGTAGAATATTTGCAAACTCTATACCAGATAGTCAAAATGAGATACACCTCACATATATTAGAGTGGCTAACACCCAAAGACAAGAGGTAACAAATGTTGGTGAGGATGTGAAGTAAAGGGAAACCTTGTGTGTTTTGGTTGGAATGTAAATCAGTGCAACCAATATGGAAATTAGCATAAAGTTTCCTCAAAAAATTAATAATAGAATTATGTCATATGGTCCAGCAATTCCACTTCTCTGTATATCTGAAGGAAACAAAGTCACTATCTTGAAGTGATATCTGCACTCCCATGTTCATTGGAGCATTATTCACAATACCAAAGACTGCCTCATGATGGATGAGAGGATAAAGAATATGTGATTTATATGTATATACATGATAGAATGTTATTCAGCCATAAAAAGAAAGAAATCCTCTTATTTGCTACAATATGGGTGGACCATGAGGACACTGTGCCGCGTGAAATAAGTCAGACAGAGAAAGACAAGTGCCATATGATCTCATTTATATGTGAGTATAAAAAAGCTTAACTCAGAAAAAGATAGTAGAATCACCATTGCTAGAGGCTGAGTATGGGAGAAATGAGGGGATGTTGATCAAAGGGTACATATTTTCAGTTATAAAATGAGTAAGCTTTGGGGATCTAATGTAGATCATGATAACTCTAATTAATAATACTGTAACTATAAGTTGCTAAAAGAGTAAATCTTAAATATTCTGAACACACACAAAAATGATGGTTATGTGAGGTGATAGATGTGTTAACTAACATTGTGGTAAGATGTGTTAACTAACATTGTGGTAATCTTTCCAATGTATACATAGACTAAATTATCATGTTGTACATCTTAAACAATGTCATATGTCAATTATATCTCAATAGCATTGAAAACTAAATAAAATTCATGTAATAAAATGAAAAGAGATAATGACACCACAGAGGTTCAATTAGTATCCAGAATGGTAAGTACTATAGCAGAAAAGTGCCCAGAGTCATGAGAGAGGTTCAAATAATTCCAGGGTGATAACCAGTGAGCCTTTAATCTCATTTCTGGGTAGAGATGGAGGAATCACAGTGCAATGTATGAGAATTTAGATATAGTCCCTGAGTGGAGAGGGACCTGGCATATTTGAATAACATTAAATAATGACTGTGTAGCTTGGAGTGGATTACTTAAGGGAAGACAGACACAGTTTAGGCTGAAAAGTTCTGTGATTACCAGAAGATTCATGGTCCTTCAGGCCATGGTAGGAATTTTGGAATTTACTCTGAATTCTCAGAAAATATATTAAAAACAAGACAGGCATCATCAATTTGGAAGATTATCTTAGCTCTGTATGAAAAATATTTGATACTGAGTAGGAATGGATGTAGTGAGAACAGTGAGGATATTATTATCCAAAGAAGATGTAATTGTGACTTTTACTAGGATAAGTTAGTGGAATTGGTAAAGTGGAGATTTAAGGTTTATTTAGAATGTTCATTTCCTCAAAAAAAAAAAAAAAAACAAGCTCTATTCATCAAGGTGTATATACCTTATGAAATATACTGAATAATATCTTACCTACAATGAAAATAACAAGCAATAATTTTAAATGTACAACTTGACGAGTTTTAATAATTGTACCCATTCATCAAATTTATTACCATAATCAAGTTACAGATCATTTTTATTCCTTCTAGGAGCTCTTTATGGCCACTGGCAATCCATTCATCCTTCCATCTCTGATCTCAGTCATGCATTGTACTTCTTTTGTCAGTATAGTTTAGTTTGCATTTTACAAAAATAGAATCACATAGAATATACTATTTTGTATCTGTCATCTTTCATTTAACATAAAGCATTGAGACTCATCAACTCTGTTCATGGATCAGTTTTATATATATATATATATCTTATGAAATATGTATAAATATAATATATGAGGAATGTGAAATGAATGTGTTAGTATATATTTTTAATGATAACATACATATCAAACTTATTCAGAAGTCTGTGGCTAAATAAATTAATTAATGCACTTTAAGTACTATATATACTCATATTTTACAGATAATAAACTTTCCCAAACTATACATTATTATATTATATTTGCCTATATATTTTCTCCCATGCCTATGTAGACAAGTGATTAGAGAATCCTGTACAACAATAACTCAAATAAAATGATAAAGATGGCCATGGGGAAGGTTGATATAGCTTTCAGAAGTGTCAAACAAATCTAAAGATGGGATTCATCGTTTACCCAATTACTTAGAAACTCCACAAATAATATATTGCAAAATTTTAAGGAATGAGAACACTTTAATGTAAGTGGTTAAATTGTTTTGGCAGGGGCAAGAAGTGTAATCATCAGAATTTTATACCTAAAAATGTCTAGTAATTGGAATTTTTAAACATAAGATTGCTGTTTTAGAAGAGGTATTCAAGCAGAAAATATTACAATCATATAGAGACATAAAATATTCTAGCAATTTATCAACAAATATCCTGAGTTGACAACTAGATTAAATAAATGAACAAAATATAACAGGTTGGAGACAAGCCATCATGAAAGGAAACTTGCTAAGTGAAGCTGAAATTAATTAAACATGATGTTGCAGAAGATTTGCCATTTAACCAAATAACAAATGAAAGCTCCCTGCTGTTGATATATCAGGACATGGAGGTTAAATGGAAAGGAAAAATATCGATGAACAAACAATGAACTTGGAATGTGTGTGAAGGGAGAATATAGTGGGTGTGTATATATATATCTGTTGGGTTGGCCAAAAAGTTCATTTGGGTTTTTTCATAACATCTTATAGAAAAACCCGAATGAACTTTATGACCAACCCAATATTCTGTATAAGGTACTTTCCTCCAGGAACTGTAGTCTCTTACAGTTCAGAAGTAAGAAAAAGAAATAAAGTAATGAAGCTTAATGATCCTATTAAATCCTTGAGGCCATTACACTCCTTAGAAACACAGGATATATATCAAAATTGGGAGATTTCACAAAGGTCTTAAAATGCTAGCATCGAAAGGAATCTTTTGGTCCTTTCTCTGTTCCAAATCCTCTGACCTCCCCACCAACTAACATTTTCCAGAGTAAACATAGACACACATGCATGAATATGTGCACACACGCTAGACACACAGACAGAAAATCAACTGCTTAAATTTGTTTGCTTGGGGGACACATTTTTTTCTCCATTATTCTGATGAAAAATAGCACCACTAGTAAAGTTTTTAAAATTTAAACTATATCTAAATATTCCATACTTACTGGTGTACTCTGTTACTTAAAATATTCCCAAATGGCGACCTTCATATATTGAAAAGTCAAATATTTCATAGATTTATTTATCCTGTCAAAAACAATGACCACTGCAAGAGCATCATAAGAGTACAAAATGTGGACAAGGATAAATCATAGTAATTAGTTTGGAATGAAGAAAATGTCTTATTGCAAATAAATCGTCATTAAATACCAGGAAGATTTATCAACTATTTTTCAGGATAAGGGCAACAAATATCGAATGTAAATTGTTCTGCCATTAGTTTAGTATATCTTACTTGCAGTGTTAGATATCTAAGACATTAGTACATCGCAGTAGATATATTTTGCCACATGGACATAATTCCACAAATATATAACAAACATTATATTGAGCTGCATAAAATTTTCCTTCTTTTTAATAATTCTGATAGAAGTAAAATTTCAATTACAGATAATACAAAATATCCATCATTAATATAATGAATATACATTTATAAAGGGTACATATAATACCTGACAGTCTTCTAGACCCGGGGGATACAACTCAGAACAAGACAAAATCCTTTTCCACATATTACTTGAAGTCAGAGTGGGGAGACAGAAAGTAAACAAATAAATCAATTAGTGTATAATATATAATGAGTTTCTGACATTACCTCCTTAGACGAGACTTTACTAAGTTCACTAAAATAGTGGTTACATAATTCACAATTATTTTACCATGCTTATTTCATTTATGCTTGGTCTACTTATATATAATAAACCAATTTTTTATTTTAATTGGCTACTCTGATACCTGGCAGCTCATCTCTCTATCAAGAGTTGTAAAAGCAACAGGCCAAAGTGAAAGTAACAGTCAAGTCTTTAATCACTTACAGTGATTAAGCAAGGGCTAAACTGGAGAAACTGGCTATTCCCCACACCCCCACCTGCCTCCCCACAGGTGGTTGAGCTCAGATGTAGAGGTTGTCTCGTTGTCAGGGAGCCCTGAGTCGAAGGCATCTGCAGTTGCAATTTTACGTACCATGGGTGCAAGGGGTAGGAGGAAAGAGCTAGGAGTGGGAAAAGTGCTGAGTACTGAGTCAGAGTGGAAAAAACTGTCTTCAAGTTTGCCTCCTCCTTCCAATAAGATGATGTCAACAAAGGCTTCTGAGAAAGTCCTCTGCATAAAGGTTCTAATAGAGACCCCCAAGTGAAATGCACCAGAGCTAGAAAAGAACATAATGCATAAGAGCAGGGCTGGAGAGAGGGGCATGAGACCTTGATGTCAACTCTCTTCAGATACTGCAATGCATTGGCTATGCACCAAGTCTGGTGGAGGGAGGGAAACTTTCCCCTGTAATTCCTGGCAGTTAAAGCCTTCATAGTTCCCTATAGTCAAACCTAAAATATCACACATAAGTTTTTAACAAGAAATCAGACTTCTCAGTTATCATTTGGAAAGATAGCAGAATGAAGTGATGTCACATTAATAAATTAATTTATTAATAGAAAGCTTATTTACAGATTATTCATTATATTCCATCTAGGTGATAGGAAACACTAATTTTATTTAAATTTGTGCAAGTATGTATGGTATTTATCATCATGGGACTTATATTATCATGGTGAATATATTTATTTAGCAAAAATATCAATAATAATAACAAAAAATATGGGTCTTAATCTTTGCTAGGCTTTGTTCTAAGTACTTAAAATATTGATTAACTGAAGTCTCATAAGAACTTTATACAGAAGCTTTGCTAATAATTTCAGTTTGCAGATAAGGAAGCATAGATACAGAGAAACCAAGCATGAAGATGATAGCAAATATGGTCACAGATTCTCTTTAAATACTTGTTATTTGTGACATTCAACTTCCTCTCTGAGATCAGTTATGTAACTAGTTTTGGTAAGTATAATATTAACAATTGTGACACGAAGAGAAGTTGTTTGTCCTCTCTTATACTGTTCTTAGGAACACTGCAACTACTAGTATGTGCATAAACCAGAGCCATACTGATTAAAGACAATGGCCCAGTTATCCAAATCCTCCCACCCAAGAGCCAGCTAACATCTAGACAATTTAATTTTCTTCCTTTTTCTGTCAGCTTGACTTGCATATAAATATTTGTATAAGTGAACTCAACTGAGATCATTAGATGATCCATCTAATATAGTACAATACCAACTACAAATTCTCACAATTACGAGCCACATAATTGGTTACTGTTTTGAGATACTAAGTTTGGGGGTGGTTGGTGGCAAGGCAATAAATAAATTGTACCATGGAAAATACTAAAACTTAAAAGCTAATCATGGAGGTTTCTTTACATTATGTTAACATATTGACCTCTCTACCTAATGTTGAGAAGGCACAAATAATATTAAAATAAAATTAAAATTCAACTGTTTTACCATATATCAACAATGAGTAAATTAAAAACAAAATACCATTTATATTAGAACCCCAGAAATGAAATATTTAGATACAAATCTAACAAAATACGTACAACACCTCTATGAGAAACGTTCTGATGATATGAACACAATTTAAATAAATAAATGAAGAGATATTCCACGTTTATGAATAGGAAGACTCCATACTGTCAAGATGTCAGTTCTTCCCAAGTTTATTTTTATATTCAAGGGAATCCCAACCAAAATCCCAGCCAGCTATTTAATAGATATCAGTAAACTGATTCTAAAATTTATATGGAGAAGTAAAACACCCCGAATAGCCAAACAAAATATTTAAGGAGAAGAACAAAGTTGGAGGGCTGACATTACCTGACTTCAACACAATATAAAGCTACAGTAAACAACAGAGTATGGTATTGGTGAACACACAGAAAAAAATAGATCAGTGGAACATAATAAAGAGCCCAGAAATAGACTCCCCTAAATAGAATCAACTCATCATTAATAAAGGAAAGCATGCAATATAATGGAGCAAAAATAGTCTCTTCAACACATAGTGCTGAAATCTAGACACAGACAGACCTTACACTCTTGACAAAAATTAACTCAAAATAGATGATAGACCTAAATGTAAAATTCAAAACTATAAAATTCCTGGAGGATAAGAAGAGAAAACCTAGATGACCTTGATTATGGTAATGCCTTTTTAAAATAACTTTATTTATTTTATTTGTTTATATTTGGCTGCATTGTGTTCTCTTTACTGCACACAGGGTTTCTCTAGTTGCAGCCAGCGGGGGCTACTCTTCATTTGCGGTGCGCTTGCTTCTCATTGTGGTGACTTCTGTTGTTGCAAAGCACAAGCTCTAGGCAAACAGGCTTTTGTAGTTGTGGCACACTGGCTCAGTAGTTGTGGCTTTCAGACTCTAGAGCACAGGCTCAGTAGTTTGTTGCTCTGCAGCATGTGGGATCTTCTTGGACCAGGGATCGAACCCATGTCCCCTGGGTTGGCAGGAGCATTCTTAACCACTGCACCACAAGGGAAGTCCCAGTAATTCCTTTCTTGATACAATATCAATAATAAATAATTGTTAAGCTGGACTTAATTAAAATTAAAAACTTCTGCTCTGTGAAATACAATGTCAAGAGAATAAGAAGACACAGCACAGAACAGAAAATATTTGCAGAAGACAAATCTGATGAGGAACTAATATCCAAAATAGACAAGGAACTCTTAAAACCCAACAATAAGAAAACAACAATCCAATTTAAAAAAGGACCAAAGACCTTAATCGTCATTTCACCAAAGAAGATATACAGTGGCAAATAAGCATATAAAAAGATATTCCATATCATATGTCATCATAAAAATGCAAATTAAAACAACAATGAGATACCATTATACAACCTGCTGGAATGGCCAAAATCTGAAACAATGAAAACACTAAATGTTGGTTTTCATACATTTCATAAATTTTCATACATTGCTGGTGGAAATGCAAACCGGTACTGCCACTTTGGAAGACATTTTGATGGTTTGTTACAAAATTTAATATACTCCTACCATATGATCCACAAATCATGCTCCTTGCTATTTACCCAAATGAATAGAAAGCTTTGTCCACACAAAAACTTCAAACAGATGTTTATAGCACCTTTGTTCATAATTGCCAAAACTTGGAAACAACCAAGATGTCTTTCAGTAGATGAACAGATAAATAAACTTTGGTACATCCAGACAATGGAATATTATTGAACACTAAAAAGACAAGATCTGCCAAACCATGAAAAGACAGGGAGGATCCTTAAATCCATATAACTAAGTAAAAGAAACCAATCTGAAAAGGCTAAATACTGTATAATTCCAACCATATGATATTCTGGAATGGGCAAAACTATGAAGACAATAAAAAATCAGTGGTTGCCAGGATTGGGGAGGGGTGATAAATAGAGTACAGAGAAATTTTAAGGCAATAAAAATACTCTGTGTGATATTAAATTGATGGATACATATCATTATACATTTGTCCAAACCCATAGAATGTACAAACCCTCAAATTAACTCTTTTGTAAACTATAAAAGGTGGTTATGATGTGTCTATGTAGATTAATTTTTGGTAAAAAATGTACCATTCTTGTGAATGATGTTGATAATGGAGGAGGCTATGCATGTATTACAGCAAGAGATAGATGGAAAATCTCTGCATTTCCCTCTCAATTAAGTTGTAAGATTAAAACTGCTCTAAAAATTGTCTTTAAAAACCATTAAATGTAAATATCACTACACATTAAAGCAAATGGAAGAAAGCATATTCTATAGAAAAAAGAAGAAATAAATGAAAATGGGTAATGTCAAGAGGGAGGAGATACCAATTCAAATACATTGAAAATTTCTTTATCAGCTCAAAGTACTAATTCAACAAAATTATTGACTTGAAATTTAAAAAATATTTCTAAATTAGTGGAAAGAAATTCTATTTTATAAACTAAGCTTTTGATAAAGACTGATTTATTCTCATGTGTTCTGCAAATATCTAAAGAACATACGGACAATGATTGTAACATGACAACTCTTCACAGTTGCTTGGGCCAAATTTTCTAACTTAAGGCTGTGCTTAACATAAGGCTTGATAATTTATTAAAACAATTTGACAAATAACAGAACATTATTCCACTTAATTAATGTAGTTTTTACTCATAGACATTCTTAGTTTTCCAGGTCAAAGTAACTTTACTGCCAGTATTTAAAAACAGATATTTTGACATTTATGTCTATGCCTTTCAAGAAACTTCCACAATTCTAATTTAAGAATTTATTTATATATTGAATTAAATATTGCCTGACTGTGAATTGTATGTTATGACCTAAATGTTTTTTTTTTTTTTTTTTTTTTTGTGGTATGCGGGCCTCACTGTTGTGGCCTCTCCCGTTGTGGAGCACAGGCTCCGGACGCTCAGGCTCAGCGGCCATGGCTCACGGGCCCAGCCGCTCCGCGGCATGTGGGATCTTCCCAGACCGGGGCACGAACCCGTGTCCCCTGCATCGGCAGGCGGATTCTCAACCACTGCGCCACCAGGGAAGCCCACCTAAGTGTATTTTAAAAAATATTCAGGTGTACTTAAATAGCGCCAATTGATTAATATAGCACTATTTTTAGTAAACATCTACAATTACTCTTCAAATCTCTTCATGGAACCAGTCATTAGAAATATAATATGTTCAAATTTCATTTTAAAATAGAATTTTTAATTAATTACTTAACTTGTATTTCCAGAATTTAAAATAAAATGGAATTTTAAGTTGGTAAGTTTATAAATCAGTGTGATTAAAAGATCACCTTCTGGTTTAAAGTTCTATGGTGTGCACATTTATCACAATGTGGCCGCTGCACAGAAGTCATAATACGTTTTCATATTTGCTGTAATAACTTCAATGATACTTAGTTGAAATTAAACAAGTAGTAAATAAATTTACCCAATGTTACCCAAATAATCCTTACACCAATTAATGCAATTTTGTTACATTTTTCTGTTGAAAATACAGTCATATATTAACTAGCAATACTTACTTTCTTAAAGGCAAAATTTTCAGTCAGTATTTATCACTACTATTTTAGATCTTGTTTTTTATCTGCACAGCATTTGAAGTCAACCCCCATAACAGCTCTTAGAGTAGCTGAAATCAGCCCTCAGCATTTTGCTGCCTTCTGCTTCTCCTCTGGGTCATGCTTTAATTTATCATTGTTAATATTATATCATTAAATTGCATGCCTTATATACTACCACTGATATTGCAGCTTGAAAATGAAGAATAGATAGAAAATAGAAAAATTATTGCATATTTTTCCCTTTAAAATGTCATTGGTCCCAGACAAATGACTAATTCCACATTTTCTGGTCCCACTCTCTTCAATTTCTTTCTAATCACCAAATTTCTGAATGGGAGAAGAGATGCTATCACACTGTTCTCTAGGCTCCCTTTATGTATAGAGGTCACTAATTTGACTTCAATAATTTAGGTTCACAAATATTTCTGTCATGGTATTTCGGTGATGCCTTTGTGAAATACACTCTTACACAACCTCAAAAATCTCATTTAATTGCCTCTCTTTAGTTTTTCTTAAGCAAAAGAGAGAGGACCCAGGGTGGCGAAATGACAGGGAAGAGTAGCTAGGTGTTTCTATCTTATATATAGCAACAGTATTTCAATTTTTATGTTAACTGCCAGAAGCCATGATGTAAAATTATTACATAGAATAGAAATTTATATTATAGATATGTATAGATATATATTTATATTATGTTATAGGCATTATTTTAAATTAACTTTTTGTGTATATTAAAATTATTATCTAATGTGTTAAGAAATCTGAACATTTGTTGAATCTATGATGAATGAGTAAAACTTAGTTGTTTAGATATATATACTTATTAAAATATTAAATTAAAGTGGTATATTCTAGATGGCTAACATAAAGTGTGAACGTTAGGTTATCTCAAAAGGATGCATAACACTGTTGTAAGGGATTCTGCTTTCAACAGTGCTGAAGTAACTTCTTTAAAACTAACACTCAGCAGAGAACAATGAGAAAAGATTTACTATGTTTTAAGCCATCACAAAACTTCCACGACAGAAACATTTGTACATCTAAGTTACCGAAGTGAGGAGGACCCTGGAGAATCAAATGTAATATACAAGATATCTTTTCTCATTTACAAATGTGGTGAATAGAAAGAAGCAGGAGACAGTGGTGGATAAAAGGATAAAAAGCTGACCAGAGCATTCCTCAACTACAACTTTGGATAAATATCCAAGTTTAAGCCTGCCAAGGAGGAGGTACTCTATTAAATATCTAAAGTGTTCAGAGAGTTCTGCCCTAGAAGTAAAGTACATTGAAATAGAATAAAACAGATAAACCAACAGAAAGACCAGAGTTCAATTTTAGATCATTAATCCTGAACTCTAATTAAGAATTGCTTCCTATCATAATTTGTTTCTAGAAGAATAGTAAATCCTCTTGCAAGAGAAATAATGTCATCTAGAGTCTCAAGTTATCTTTATACAATTTTATACATAATAGCTGGTAATCCACAAAAACAACTAGGCATGGAATAACCAAAAACCAACATACCATACCAAAAAACCAAGACCAAAATAAATAATATAAACAGATATACAGGGGATCCATTTAAAGGGCTCAACACACAGATATGGACTTAAAAATATATGTGGGAAATCAGCAAGATTGTGGAATAGGAGGTGCCCTGTTTACATTTCTCCTTAGAAACAATAATTTCATAGCCATCCATGGACAAAAGTACCTTAATGGGGCCTTTGAGATCCAGTTAAAAGGAGGTAAAACCTTAGTGAAGTGCAAGGCCAACGAGGACATTTTGAGAAGTTAGGCTGTGCCAAAGTGGCTGACTCACCAACCATGGTCCCAGTTACAGGTTCAGAAACAACTCCATGTCCATCCCTGAGGACTTGGTTACAGTCCTGTTTGGCTTTGGTTGTGCCATCAGCACAATAGGCCAAGGGACCTGACAGGAGTTCTGCTGCCTATGCTCCACTTAATAGGCCCATAGAACTCCAACCCAGCTATGGACCCTAAGGTGATCCATGACCTGGCTTTACCCTCTCTCAGCTGCCCCAGAGCCCTTGGGGGCAGCCCTTGATGAGACTGTAACTGTACCCACTCCTCCTAGCCATAACCCATGATCAGTCCTGCTAGCCCAGGGACCTGGTGGGATACACTACCACTTTTGTCTCTAGAATTCCTAAAATGGCCTTATACTTGGTTTCAGCCACTCCCAACAGTAGACCATGAACAGTCCTGCCAACCAAGGGCCCCAGCAGGAGACTTGCTTTAGAGCCCTGAGTGGTAGGCCAGCCAAACTTTTTCTGACAGAGATCCTGAAATAATGCTATGACTATGCTCCCACCCCTCCTAAGCCCAGTACAATAGCAGTTCTTAGAGACCCAACATGAGACACTCCTGTCTGTGTCCCCTGAGGTAAGCTCACCAACCTAGGTCTCACTGAAGACCTTATCACTTGACTCCAGGCACTCCCATCCACAGTCATGGAGAGTGTCCTGCCTGCCCAGGAACTTGGTAAGAGACATGCCCAGTGGGTACTCCAGAACCAGATCCGTAGACCTCAAACCCACTTGAGGAACCTGAAGCAGTGTTAGGACTCAGTTCCAGCTCCTCTCAGCTATGGCCTGGGGATAGTTCTGCCCTCCAAGGGACTCACCAGTGAACCATCAGGACCCTTCTCAGGGACCTGGCAGAAACCACACACACCCACACATCTGTAAACAGACTCACTGTTAGCAGACCGAGCCACAGACCCTGAAACAGACCCTTGTCCCAGCACTACTCTACTGAACAAGGTCCTGGAGACAGTAACATCCACCCAAGCACCAGAGAGGATCTACACATTCCCAAGTCCCTGTAACAGACCTGTCAACTGTAGAACCCACCATGGACCCAGCAATAGCCTCTAGTGTTGCTATGACTTGGATTCAGTGATCCACCTCCAACTTAACATAACTATGACTCTGGACGTAATCTCATTAGCCCTGGGAAGTGAAAGAAAGTCTTTGCTTGCTGAAACCTGTCTGTAAGTTTGAAAGAGGTATTTGCTTCTTCAAATGCATAGACACTGGTGCAAGCCTACATGTATCATGAAGAATAAGGCAAATGGGACACCATGAAAGGAAACTAATAAAACTCCAGAAATGAACCCAAAGAAATGGAAATCTAGGAATTGCCGGACCAAAAATTCAAAATAATCATCTTAAAGAAACACAGTGGGGCTTCCCTGGTGGTGCAGTGGTTGAGAGTCCACCTGCTGATGCAGGGGACACGGGATCGTGCCCCGGTCTGGGAGGATTCTGCATGCCGCGGAGCGGCTGGGCCCGTGAGCCATGGCCGCTGAGCCTGCGCGCCCGGAGTCTGCGCTCCACAATGGGAGAGGCCACAGCGGTGAGAGGTCCGCGTACCGCAAAAAAAGAAACACAGTGAAATGCAAGATAACATAGATAGATAAGTAAACAAATCAGGAAAACAATGAATGAACAAAATTAGAAGTTCAATAAAGAAATAAAAGCCATATAAAAGAACAAAATACTAATCCTGGTGCTGAAGAATACAATGACAGAACCGAAAATTCAATAAATAGCTTCAACAGGTGACTCAATCATACCGAGGAAAAATCAGCAAACTCAAAGACATCATTTTAGCCAGCAAGGCAAACAAACAAAAGAATGATAGGATGGGATGCTTGTGATACTGACTGAAGTGGTGTGTAATGGGGCAATTTTGTGTTACTAGTAATATCTTATTCTTATTTCTTAACCATGATAGTAATTACACAAGTATATTCAATTTTGGTAATTCTTTCACATATAAATTTAGAATTGGTCTTTTTGTCTCAGTTATATTGTCTCATTAGATAGCATTTTCCCCCTTGGAGGTACCTTGGCAGAAGTGCTGAATAATACTGCTTGATATTTTTTCCCATACAACTGCAACACAACTGTTCTGGGACATTCCTTCATCTGCATGCCGATTTGTTAATTTTGTCTTTTTTCTTTCTTGATACCATTTTTTCTCCTGGATTCCATGTCTTCCTCTATATTTATACTTTCACTTCTTTAAAATTGCCACTTTCTTCAATAGCATCCTGTAATTTGGTTTGTGAAATACAAATAATTTTGAGACTTTAGATGCTTAAAATATCTCTAAACAATTGTACTTTATTTATATTTAGCTCTATTTAGGATTCCAGGGTGAGAATCTAATACTACCAAAATTATAAAGGTTTTATTCTATTAGCTTTTGAGTGTCACTCTTGCTCTTCAAAAATCTGATGTCCTTTGTGCTCCAAAATTTTAATTATACCTTTAACATAGTCTTCCCCTCTGTTTCCATCTTTGAATGCCATCAACTAACAAACAAATAACATTTATAGTGTTCTTTAATTAATTGTAGTGTTCTTTAAATACTCAATGGCATGCCTTTCATTGGATTTTGCCGTCATCACTGTGTTTATCACTCAAGGGCTCTTTTAACAAGGAAACATGTTTTTCACTCACATGAAGTAAATTTGCTCACTTTTTGTTAGTTTTCTTACGTCAGTTTCTTCTCTTTATCATTCTAGATGTGTGTGTGTGTGTGTGTGTGTGTGTTGTTCTAGACTGGACTGATCCTGTATGTTTTCTCATATTATATAATTTTTTTTCTTTGAGATTTGTTTTTTATTCTTAAGCCTTTCCATTGACCTCTCCATCAACCACCACCCCACCATATGTTTAATACACAGAAAGTCAGACAATCTGAAAAAATCCTGATATACTTATTTCATGAATATAATATTTTATCTCACATCTAAATAGTATAGTTTAAACATTATTTATTTACTATGAAAATTATGACAAGTCTGTTTTATGCATGTGTTAATTTTGGTCTCTCTGTCATGTTAGAGACTTTATTCCCAAATCTGATGAGATTAGAATGTCTATTCATATTTAACAAGGGAAACAATTAAAAAGTCAGTATTTGCAGGAATTTGACTTTTGGCCACTCCGTTTATCCAGAAATAATTCCTCAGATAATCTGAAGTGGGTAGTATTATTCTAGGTATTTATTAGACATTATCCGAAATCTCCCTGCAACTACTGCACCATGAAAGCTTTTACAATGACATATCTTTAAAGTGTTGTCTTAGCTTGTTATTTCTAATTCCTTTCCTCCTATTCTCTACTGAAACCACTAACATAGATTTTCACAAACATTCTGCCATTGAGGAGTTCTTTCTAAAATCTCATATGACTTACATGATGATGAGTTTTAGCAAACCTTCAAAAAGAAGATTATTTCCATTTTATATACACTGTCTGAGACCATAGGAAAAATATTTGAATGAATCTACCCAACTCAATGTCACAAGTTAACATTCAAAGAAGCCAAAAGTGTATATGTATATAATTATATGTAAACATTAAACATAAGCACAATGTAAACTGTATGTAAAAATATAAAACACTAGTAAATTAAATACAGAAATATAAGTACCACAAAATATTAATATATTTTGGTTCATCAATGTGAGAATAGCTTAAAAATCAGGGACTACATTCATGTAAATCTTCATATTAACATATTAAATTGAAAAATTATGAAGATTTTAAAACAATTAACTAAGAGAAATGATTTCTTACTCTTGAGCCATGCACTAAATAACAAACTATTTAAAGCATTACCATTAAAGTCCAGAATCAAATTATGATATTTAAAGTTACTGTTTTAACATTTTATTGACAAAGGTAGTCAATTCATTAAGATAAAGAAAAATTATAAATATAAAAGAATCACAAGGAAGGTATAAAACATTTATTAGTTGCAGAAACATGTTATTTCATACCTGGCAATCTCAAAGAAAAAACTGACAAGCCATTGGATTTAATCAGAGTAGTTTTGCAAAAGGTCCTTAGATGTAAGATCAATGTCAAAAAGTTAACAATTTTCTAAGTACCAATTATCCAGAAATGTCTAATTTCCTCTATTACTTTTTCTCCTCTTCTCTTTTAGGTACATAAACCCTAATTTTATTATAGCAATTTGCCACTGTGATTTAAAGACATATTTTAGGTCCTATTTGTAGCTAGTTTAGGCCATGTGACAAAGTTTTGATTAATGAACTATGAGCAGAAGATTAGTGGGTGATTTCAGGAAGACTCTTTAAATAGAGGACATAAGCTATTTCTGCCTTCCTTTGTGCCTGGAACTCAAATGCAAAGGCTGGAATGGCAAAATACATAATTTTCTTTGAAATAACCTTGAGTTTGAAAGCCACAGATAGTAGAGAAATAATCCAGAACAATCCAGGTAAGACTTGTGTTTTTGAAAATATTATAGATTTCTTATCTATGGATTCCTTTTACATTTTTGAAACATGACCTTTTCTTTTTAAACCATTATTTTCTTAATCTTGGTTTTGCACATCTGAAATTAGTCAAAATAATTTTAAAACAGCACAGTATAATGAGGAAATGGATTTCAGAAAATGGATTTCATTTACAACAGAAATTTATATTATAGTAAGATAATGGCTGAAAATAGAATACAGTTAATTTTGCTTATTTGCTTATACAATCTAACACAGTTTTTACAGTTGCTTTTACAATTTTAGTGGTCGTTCTGTCTCAGTGATCCCTTTTGTGCATTTTTTTTACCATATTACTGAGGCATTGAAATTTGTTAAATTTATTGGTGACTGTCATCCAAAATCTGTCATATTCATGACTAAAAGTGTTCTCTATATCTTATCTTGGGGAAGATCTAGAAATCCTATGCTTTTCATTGTAGTTTTAATAAAATTGAAAAGGCTTGGTGAGTTACATAATGTAGTAATACTTTTTTATTACCACATATGTCTAATGAGAGAAGACAGCTTATGGTAAACAATGACATAAAACCAGAACAAACTTGAAAATAAAGAGTACTCCATACCTTTCTTTACTGAAGAGTGCTGAAGTTATTAATTGAAACCTCTAGAATCTGAATTATTTCATCTTCTAAGTAATTTGAAAGGGAAAAATATGTGTTTTCAGGGAAAAAGAAAGATCACACGTAACACCAAAGAGGAAAGTTAGAAACATCTCACCCACTCATGCACTCCTTTGATCCAATCTTGCCTTTTGTCATTTGAGAAGTGAATTTTCCCCCATCATCCAAATAAATACAGATAGCTGGAAAAGAGCTATCTATATTGGGATGTAAGTATACCAATCACAGAATGTTATTTCCTTGAAAGTATTTTATTTTTTAATATTAGTAACAAATTTAATAACTTATGAAATTTCTCAAACAGTGAATAAAAGCTGAATTGCTTACATGATAATATTTGTTAAATATTGTATAAAAGTTAACAGTTTAAATTCAAATATGTGAGTTAATATTATCAATTTCAGCAAATGTAGTTAGTTTTTTAAGCAATAAACTGGAAAAAATATACTTTGTTGTAGTTCCTATTAGAATGTCATTTAAAAATGTTATCCCTGGCACATAATCTATTTTTGATATCATTGAAATATGTATAGATACTTTCTTATCTACAAAAAATTAATCTCTGTATGTATGCCTTTATCCAAAAGAAGCTATTTGGAAATTACTTATAAAAATAACTTTTTCAGATGATAAAACAAATCAACATGAAGTTTTAAAGGGAAAAACAAAGCCTTTGGAATTGTGATTAAAATGACATTTGGTTGTTAAAGAATATGACAATGGTCTCCTTTTGCTTTAGAAATGAAAAGAACAGCAGATGAATTCATAAGAAAATTAATTATCAGGTAAAGTTGAAGTTTACATTTTCAAGTAGAAGAGTCTTTTAAAATACAGCATTATATCAGGGCTTCATTTTTCCTTGTTTACTGATAAATACAATTTAATTATTAATGTCTTCAGATGTGCTAAACTAAAGTGGCTTTTGCTTATTTTGCACTGTAATTCTATATTTTGAATAGACTGTGATCTTGCAAATAGGATGTCTTAACATCTCCATCTGCCTATGACCTATCATTGTGCCTAGAGTTTAAAAATCAACCAATAAAATTTACAATCTGAATATTCATGAATAAATTAATAAAAATGGAATATTCTTTAGTGGAAAAACAGGTGAAATCTGAACAAGGCTGGCATATTATATTATTATTATTTATTAATAATATTTAAAATAAAATTTTAATAATATTATTAAATTATTATTAAATATTAATAATATTTTACCAAAGTTTTTTAAAACATTTTTTTAAATGTACCATGCTGTTTAATGTGTTAGCAGTAGAGGAATCTTTTAGAGAATGTATGAGAAGAGTCTGTAATCATTTTTCAATATTTCTGTCAGTCTGAAGTTATTTAAAATATTAATTATAAAAATAAATTAAGGTGAGATTAGACAACACTCTGTTTTCCTCCATTTCATATGGAAATACCAAGTGAGTAAAATAGCAAAACAACTTTACATATACAGAATCATGTTCAAGGACACATTCTAACTGACTTGAATGTTTATAGTAAAGACAAATTTATCAACATACCATGGCATACACATAATGATAGAAAAATAGATTGATAGAACAAAACAGAAAAGACTCACTAATTTTAGACAAAAGTTCGTAGCAATTCAGGTGAGAAATGACAGCCCTTTTAACCAAAGATTCTGGACAACTGGATAATTGGATAAAAGAGAAATTGAACTTTGATCCTTACCACATATCATATACAAAAATTAACTCAGTTTCCTTAGTAATAATTGGTCTATTTCGCTATAATTCAGTCTTGGTAGACTTACATTTCTACATATTTATCAATTTCTTCTAGGTTGTCCAGTTTGTTTGTGTATTAATTATTCATGGTAGTATCTTATGATACCTTGTATTTATGAGGTATCAGTTATAATGTCTCTTCTTTCATTTGTAATTTTGAGTTCTCTCTTTTTTCTTGGTAAGTCTAGACAAAGTATTATTTATTTTGTTTATTCAAAAAAAAAGCTATTAGTTTCACTGACCCACTTTTTTTTTTAGTGTCTATTTTATTCATTTCCACTCTGATCTTTGTTATTTCCTCCCTTCTACTAACATTGGGCTTAGCTTGTTCTTCTTTTTCTAGTTTCCTGAGGTATAGTTAGCTTGTTTATTTAAGATATTTCTTTTTCCTAATCTAAAAATTTATTGCTATAAATTTCCTTTTTAGAACTGCTTTTGCTGCATCTCAAAAGTTTTGGTATGTTATATTTCATTTTTCATCTGTCAAATGGAAAAAGACAAATGACCCAGTTATTATTTTCAAAATAAAATTGCATGAAAAAAGTTCATAGAGGGAGATTATAATAAAGAAAATTTAAAAGCTATAGCCACCCCTAAAAAAGGTAAAATGAATTAAAGTATTTAATAATGCCCATTTAAGTGGTAAAATTATAAAATGAAACAAGGTAATAATTACCATTAAATTCAGAAAGTGGTCACATCAGGGTTGTGGGGTTTTGATTGGGATAAGGTACAAGGAGACTGTCTGTAATGACTAGAAAGTCTTTTTATTGATAAAAAAGTGGTGGTTACTCATTCAACATGTAAAAATTCATTAGGCTAACTACATGTGTTAAGATTCATCTGTGTTATTTTATAATAAATAGGGCTTTCACTAATGACCTTCAGGAAAGTAAACTATACAGCTCACATAATCTGTAGTAAATCTGATAATCCAAGCTTAAAAATAAGATGAAACCTTGAGATCTGGGTAGCTACAACCTCAGCGAATTTCACATCACAGGTATGATCCACTAAGGACACTGCTGCCACTGCAATTGACATTGTCATCACCATTGTCACTACCACAACTGCTAGACAAAGGAGTCCACCGTTTGCCTTGCTGCCATTCTTTCTCTCTCTCTCTCTCTCTCTCTCTCTCCCTTTTTCTTGTCATTCTCTCTTGATGCAGAATCTTGGTAGAAATATCTGATCAGTCAAGCCTAAATCATATGCTTGTCTGTAAGGGAGAGGAACATTTAATAGGAAAAATTTAAGTCTACATATCTCTTTTTTTGCAGTGGAAAGCAGGCCCTGTCTCCTTTGAATAATTATACTACTGAGAATCTCCAGTTAGAGTAATAGGTGTAAATATTAGGCTTCAAACCCAACAACAAGGAATAGACCTAAAACCTTATATCTCCCTATAGACATATCAGTTTAAAAGAAAACAGAGAACTTACAAGCAGATGTATTAATGTGTTAGAAGATGGATTTGGTGACATATTAGCAATTAACTGAGGATCTCACTAATCTGGGTGACCACAGCCCATTTCTCTGGGAACTGAAGATGTTAGATTTTATAAACGGGAAAGGCCAGAATTATATGAAAAGAGGTGAACACAAGTACTGTTTCTAAGGCAGAGTAAAGAATTCGATGAAAACAGTATCTGGGTTGACACTGAGGAGATAGTTAAAACCCCATCAAAGGGCCTTGATGGCTATATTATGGATTTGTAAATTTATACTTTGGTATAATTAAAGCAATTCAAATGTTTAAATAGAAAGTTTACATGAAAGCAAACATAACACTTTACTGTATGTGTTGGTTCATTGTATGACTAATATTCTTAATCACTTTGAAAAAATATTATTTTATTTCTAGTTTACTCAGTTTATGATTAATGCATGCTGAATATAATTAAGATTTTTTTAACATCTACTGGGACTGCAGGATGGTTTTCTTATTTAACTGCTGATACAATATACTATCTAAATACATTTCCTAATATTAATCAACCCTCAGAGTCATGGGAAATATGTTTCATAGGAAAACATCTTGTATTCTAAATATGTTGTTAAATTCTTTTGATGATATTTTATTTTGGATTTTGGCATCTAATGTATTTATGACTGAAATTGTTGTATAGTTTTAAATATATTTGTCAGTTTCTGTTAACAAGTTTAGTTCAGTTGTATAAGATAAATTATCTCAATGTTAATCTATTTTCCCTATTCTATGAGCATTAAGAATCATGTCTCTTCAAACTGAATAAAAACTCTACTTAAAAAATATATACTTAAAAAATCTGGGTCTGTATCTTGTGTTTCGCATGTTTGGCCAGATTTCTTTAACTGTCCTTCAAATCTAAGCCTATCTTCTCTTATAGTCATGCTTTTCTTTACAGTCAACAAAAGGCAAGCTCCTTGGATGATCTATCCCCTCTCCAGAGTGCTCTCTGTTTTCTCACCCCGATCCAAATTATTATTCCTTTCTTGTATTGCAAATGTTTCCACTAATATCTGGTACTTGACCAACACTCTCCTTAACAACTTGACCCTCTCCCCACATCCACCAGCCCAGAATAGCTTTTTTTTTTTTCTTTTTTTTTTTTGCGGTACGTGGACCTCACCGCTTCGGCCCCTCCCGCTGCGGAGCACAGGCTACGGACGCGTAGGGTCAGCGGCCATGGCCCACGGGCCCAGCCGCTCCGCAGCACGCGGGATCCTCCCGGACTGGGGCACGAACCCGCGCCTCCCGCATCGGCAGGCGTATTCCCAACCACTGCGCAACCAGGGAAGACCCAGAATCGCTTTTTGAATATTTCTTATGTCTTCTATTCTGAAATAAAATTTCTATATCAACTAAGAATATTGCTTTCACTGCAGCCATTCAATTTCATATGGCATCTACTCCAGTATCAGGAAGTGATGTTATGTGGCTCATGGCTCTCTATTGTCATTTCTTTATTATTCTTCTACACTCTTGTTATCTGTTTCTTTATGCCTCATTCCTTCGATCTCTCCTATTTCTTATAATTAGTATATAGTCCAATGACCTTTAAGAAACTTTCTCTTATACACTGATTATTTTCTCTCTTGAGTATGATTTTCCTACCCAGTTCAAATGCTGCCAAGATTCTGAGGGACTTCACGATTCTCACAGACAGCACATCCAGCCCCCTAATCACTCAATTCCTTGACTTTCTCACAAACTACATTCTTTACATGATCTCACCAACAGTACATTTTAACTTATCACAAGGAATCACTTTCCTTTCTAAGTCACTTTTTCAAACTTTCAGTAGTACATGCTTATTCAGATACGCCAATGATGTTTTCCTTGATATTTCTCCCTATTCATCTATCCTTTTCTCTCTTCTTTGTCCTTCATGAATTCTTTATATTCCAAGACACACTATGTCATTTACTCTTAATTTAAAAATGCCAATATTTCTCAACACTGGTCCCTTAAGTTACACCTAATTGGTAAAATCCTAGCACTGATGGATGCAAATATTGTCATTCATATATATAACTCATTATTATTACTGAAAATAACACTTGCTGTCAGTATTATAATCATTATAAATTTGTTATCTGCAAATAAGCTCTCAAATCTCTCAATAAATATTTCTCTTTTCTTGTATCACATCCTTCTCTCTTTCTCAGCAATGAACATTTTAAACTTTTTCTCTTTCTCCATCTCTGACCCAAGTAAGTCTCTTTCTATGTCAGTTCAAAATTAAAGGTAGTCATATGATATAAACTCTCAAAATTGCATCAACTTAAAATTACCTACTTTGGGCCCACCAAATTAAACCATGTATCAATGGCTGAATTTTCCAACTGTTTTATGAATCTCATTCCTACCAGTTTTCTCAGGGATAGTATATTTTGAATTACCTTCTTGTTATCTTCTTACCCTCCTCCATTTTCATTTTCCCTTCTCAACTGATTTTTTGGCATAAATATTATACCAGTGAATTTTTTTCCAATTAAACTCAACCAACCAACCAATCAAGATAAGCTTCCTGTACATAAAGTTTCAAGAAGTAGTTGTTTACACTGGCTTTCTTCATCTCCTTATCATTAATCACATGACTATAATATAGACTTACAACTTCAATGAGCATGCAATTGTAAAACTCATTTACATGTTACCAAATCCAATGAACAAAATTTGGTCTTCAGTTCACTTCACTTTCAGGAGACTTTGGCCAAACATTGCCTGTGTAACATTGTCCTCTCACTCAATTTCTGTGATGCCACATTGATATAGATATCATTTAATTAGATTAAAATATGAAAATAAAGAACACATTCAAATAGAGTATACATTAAATACACTAATATAGCTTCCTATGAGGAAAATTGAATGTGCATATATATGAGGACAAAAGGGAAACTTATGCATGCATGCACATATAATTCAAAAGAAGGAACTAAAAATGGCTAATGATACTAGTCTGCTGAGAACAGAGAGGCATGACTACCTCAGCACTCAACACATGAAATACTACTAAAATGACTTCAAATTGTTCTTTTGAATAAAATAGCTATAAGTAAAATGATGTTTAGCAATTTCTAAAAATAAATTAATGTCTTTCTGGAATGACATATTTTAAAGGATCTGAAATGAACTAAACCAATTTCCTTAGTAAGTATGAAGTAACTTAGTTACTTTAATTCCCAGAACAAATTCATTCATGTAATTTTAAAATATTAATGCCTTTATATCTGAATTTTAATTTAGATCAAAGATAGAAAGTTATATTACAACTTTTTGAAATATCAGGTAAGGGACATTGAAAATGCTCAAAACCTAAAAATCCCTGTTATCAATATATGGAAACTACATATTTTAAACTGAGAAGTATAGAAATTAGGGAGCAAAAATTGCTTGATCATTGAAATCTGAGTTTTTCTTAGTGATGAAATATGACATTGAATTTAGTTGAGATAAATTTTTCCCAAATGAGTGGCAAACTAAAACATAGGTACTTTAAAAGAATGTACGCAAATTATTTAACATATTTTCTATAGAATTTTTTTCTAGTTGTAAAATAAGATGCTCACAGGATTAACTGGGAGGTTTTTTTTATGATGGCAGTCTTTTGATAAAACTCATCATCTTAGCTTCCATATTAAAGGTATAATATCAGAGCTTAGATAGATTGTTAAAACAAACAAGAGAAAAAATCCTAAACTTTGTCTACTGTGTTATTGGAAAGATATTTTTATTGTTGTATTAATAAATTTAATTCCCTCTGTGAAATGAAAAATGATAACGACTCATGTTGACTATTTTTTCATATCAGTATTATTTAAGAATTTTACATCTTTTAATCCATTTATTTCTTAAAGTCTTTCAGTGATACACTTCCTCCATTTTTTCTTATTTTCAGTTTACATGGAGAAGTTTAAGTTATCTAATGAATTATGAATGAAAAGTTGATTATGGAAAGATTAAGTTACCCAAGTTTATACAACTAGTATGTAGTGTGGTGGTTAATGTGAGTCTCTAGCTCCAAGCACACATTTAGTCAATATGATTACTGACTAGTTAAAGAATACAGAGACCAGAAAAAATTCCCAGTACCCATGTAAAATTAAAATTTAATATTAAAAATATGTATATAATGACATGTTAAGGGATGGGGATCAAGATAGCTGAGGAGTAAGAATCAGAGTTCATTTCCCTCCACAGAAATATTGAAAATACATCTACAGGTGGAACAATTCACACAAAACAGCTATTGAGTGCTGACAGAAGACATCAAATGTCTGAAAAGACAAGAAAACCTCCATATAACTGGGTAGGACAAAAGGAAAAAAAGAAAGAAGAATCAGTATGGGGCCTGCACTCTGAAGAGGGAGCTGTGAAGGAAGAAAGTCACCTGCACCTTGGGAAGGCTCCTCACCAATGGAGAGATTATACTGGATGGAGGGGGAGTTTCGGAGCCTGAGAAGGGAGAGCAGCAACTGGTTTTTGGAAAACAAAACAGAGTAACCTGCAACGAGGGTCAGCACCAACACCCTATGTTCGCAAACCTGAGACACTCCTCTGTCAGTGAGGGTGGTAATAGGGTGCTGAAGCTCAGACTCCAAAGCTCAGTCCTATGGAGAGGACCAGGGTTAGGTAAGGAAACAGCCTGAAAAGGTTGGATGATGGCAGCTGAGGGTGTGCTAGGAAGAATCCTGGCCCATCAGAAAGGCAAGGCACCATTTTTGGGAGGTGCACAAGGAGAGGGGTGGGGCTATCATAAGAACTTCTTTCCATGTGAGCTCTCCCAGACAACTGGAACTGCCTACATGAGCTCCGAGTATGGGTGCGAGTCACCACTACTATCTTTTCCTCCAGAGTTTGGCACTAGCTGCCTTTGCCAGACCCACAGGCCAACACCAAGCCCTGCCCCTGCTGACCCAGAAGGGCATGGACAGCTCCCAGCACTAGGAATTCTGCTAGCAGGTCACAGGACTTGTTCCCACTTATTCGGAAGGGTGGAGACAGCTCCAGCCACTAGAAATTCTTCCAGCAGGCCCCAGGATATGCCTATGTTGTCCCAGTAGGGTGCAGGTAGTTTCTGCAAATTGGAAATCTGTCAGTGGGTGCTGGAAACCACCCTGCTGTCCCAGGTGTGCATGGAAACCTCTTGCTATTAGGAAATCTTCCTGTGGGTGCCAGAACATGATCCACTGTCTGGGAAGGACATGGTTAGCTTCGGTAACTAGGAAACCCAACAGTGGGTGTCATAACCCACTCTGCTGTCCTGGAAGCAACAACTAGGAAATGGCCAGTGGGTGCCGGAACCCACCCCGCTCTCCTGGGAGTATGTGGAAAACTCTCGCTAGTAGGAAATCTACTAGTGGGTGCCAGAACACACCACACAGTCCTGGGAGGCCATGGATAGCTTCTGCAGATAGGAAATCCATCAGCAGGTACCAGGACCAGTCCCATTGTCCCAGGAAACAGAGAAAGCTCTCGTTACTAGAAAGCCACCCAGAGGAGGGGATGAAACCACAGCTATGCTCCATGGGCTGTGTAGCTAAGGAAGAAGAGCTGAAATCTCCACTTGTGGCTGCACAAACTGTGGAGTTACACCTCCACTAACAGCTTCCTAAATTCAGCACCTGTGAAACATCTGAAAGGACAACAAGTGCACTTGCAGCTGGGACGGGTCTGACTTTAGCATCTGTGGGCTCTATGGACATGAACATGCAGGGTAGGGCCAGACCAAAGCCCAAGCTGCCTCAGTAGCTCTCAAAGCAACTCCAGGTGCATGACTAGTGCAACACTGAGACCTGATCTCAGTGAATCTGTTCTGGTGGCTGGGTGAAAACAACACCTGAGAGTCACCAGGACCAACTGGCAGCATAAACACAGTTAAGATGAGACTGAGAGCAGTGCCAAAAACAGTATATGTTGTGAACCCAAACAATGGGTGAAAGGGGACAAAAGAGAACAGATTCACAGGTGAACAGCTCCAGTGGAAGAATACTCAGTGGCTTCTCACCCAGTGGGAGTGTGCCAATCTTGCCTCCTCACCCTGAGGATCAGAATCATAGCTGAGAAACAGATCTGGGGGGCTTAACACCAACAACTAGGGAGCAACCTCCACCCCTGACAAGGCAGTGACAACCACAGAACAAAGGGGAAGCCCCACTCAATATCTAGGGCAGGCTCTGATCACCACAACACAAATCAAATCCCCTATCAAGGGGATAACAGCACAAATCTCTGGAGCAAACTCACACACCAGGGAGAAGACACCAGAAGAAAGAGGAACTACAATCCAGAAGCCTAAAGAAAGGAGACCACAAACACAGTAATTTTGACAAAATGAGACAACAAGGAAATATGTTGAAGACAAAGGAACAAGATAAAAACCCAAAAGAACAAATAAATGAAGAGGAGATAAGCAATCTATCTGAAAAAGAATTCAGAGGTATGATAATAAAGATGATACAAGATCTCAGAAAAAGAATGGAGGCATGGATCAAGAAGATGCAAGAAAAGTTAACACTGAGCTAGTATAACTAAAGAACAACAACAACAACAACAACAACAAAAAAAAAAAACAGATGAACAAGCCAATAATTGAAATGAAAAACACACTAGAAGGAATCAATAGCAGAATAAATGAGGCTGAAGAATGTATAAATGACCTGGAATACAGAATGGTGGAAATCTCTGCTGCAGAATAGAATAAAGAATGAAAATAAATGAGGACTGTCTCAGAGACCTCTGGGACAACATTAAGCACACCAACATTCAAATTATAGGGGTTCCATAAGAAGAAGAAAAAGAGAAAGGGTCTGAGAAAATATTTGAAGAGATCACAGTCAAAAACTTCCCTAACATGGGAAAGGGAATAGTAACTCAAATCCAGGAAGCAGAGAGAGTCCCATATAGGATAAACCCAAGGAGGAACATGCCAAGACACATGTTAATCAAACTAACAAAAATAAAATACAAAGAAAAAATATTAAAAGCAGCAAGGAAAAAGCAACAAAAAACATAAAAGGGAATCCCTCTGAGGTTATCAGCTTTCTCAGAAGAAACTCTGCATCCCAGAAGGTAGTGGCAGGGTATATTTAAAGTGATGAAATGGAAAAACTTACAACCAAGAATATTCTACCCAGCAGGACTCTCATTCAGATTCAAAAGAGAAAACAAAAACCTTTACAGATAAATTAAGAGAATTGAGCACCACCACACCAGGTTTACAACAAATGCTAAAGGAACTTCTCTAGGCAGGAAACACAAGAGAAGAGAATAAAAGAGGAGGGGAAGAAAAAACACTGACAAAAAATAAACCCCAAATAATAAAGAAAATGGCAATTGGAACATACATATTGATAATTACCTTGAATGTAAATGGACTAAATGCTCCAACTAAAAGATATAGACTAGTTAAATGGAAACAAAAACAAAACCTGTATATATGCTGTCTACAAGAGACCCATTTCAGACCTAGGAACACATACAGACTGAAAGTGAAGGGATAGAAAAAGATATTCCATACAAATGAAAATCAAAAGAAAGCTGGAGTAACAATACTTATATCAGAGAAAGTAGACTTTACAAGCGACAAGGAAGGACACTATATAATAATGAAGGCATAAATCAAAGAAGAAAATGTAACAAGTGTAAATATTTCTGCACCCAACATAGGAGTATGTCAATATATAAGGCAAATACTAACAGCCATAAAAGGGGAAATTGACAGTAACACAATAATAGTCAGAGACTTTAACACCCCACTTACACGGTGGAGAGATCATCCAGACAGAAAATTAATAAGGAAACACAAGCCCTAAATAACACATTAGACCAGATAGACTTAATTGATATTTATAGGACATTCCATCCACAAACAACAGAAAACATTTTCTTCTCAAGTGCTCATGGAACATTCTCCAGGATAGATCACATCTGTGGTCACAAATCAAGTCTCAGTAAATTTAAGAAAATTGAAATCATATTAAGCATCTTTTCTGACCACAACACTATGAGATTAGAAATCAATAACTTGGGGAAAAAAACGTAAAAAACATAAACACATGGAGGCTAAACAATATGTTACTAAATAATCAATGGATCACTGAAAAAATCAAAGAGGAAGTAAAAAAGCACATAGACACAAATGAGAACAAAAGCATGAAAACCCAAAACCTATGGGATGCAGCAGAAGCAGTTCTAAGAGGAAAGTTTATAGCAATTAAATCTTACCTCAAGAAACAAACAAATTAAAAATCTTAAATAAAGAACCTAAATTTACACCTAAACCAACTGGAGAAAGAAGAACAAACAAAACCCAAAGTTAGTAGAAGGAAAGAAATCATAATGATCAGAGTAGAAATAAATGAAATAAAGATGAAGAAAACAATAGCAAAGATCAATGAAACTAAAACCTGGTTCTTTGATAAGATAAACGAAATTGATAAACCTTTAGCCAGACTCATCAAGAAAAAAATGGAGGGAACTCAAATCAAAAAAAAAAAAATTAGAAATGAAAAAGGAGAAGTTACAATGGACACCACAGAAATACAAAGGATCATGAGACTACTACAAGAAAATATATGCCAATAAAATAGACAATGTAAAAGAAGTGGACAAATTCTTAGCAAAATACAATCTTCCAAGACTGAACCAGGGAGAAATAGGAAATATAAACAGACCAATCACAAGTACTGAAGTTGAATCTGTGACTAAATTTTTTCCAACAAATAAAAATCCAGGACCAGATGGCTTCACAGGCGAATTCTAACAAATATTTAATGAAGAGCTAATACATATCCTTATGAAACTATTCTGAAAAATTTCAGAGAGAGGAACTCTTCCAAACTCATTCTAAGAGGCCACCATCATGCTGCTACCAAAACCAGACAAAGATATGACAAAAAAAGAAAATTATAAGCCAATATCACTGATGAACATAGATACAAACATCCTCAACAAAATACTAGCCAACAGAATCCAACCACACATTAAAAGGATCATATACCATGACAAACTGGGATTTATTCCAGGGATACAAGTATTCTTCAACATGTACAAATAAATTAATGTGATATACCATAGTAACAAATTGAAGAATAAAAACCATATGATCATCTCAAGATTATTATAAATGCAGAAGAAGTTTTTGACAAAATTCAACACACATTATGAAAAATATTCTCCAGAAATTTGGCATAGAGGGAACCAACTTCAACATATAAAGGACATATATTACAAACCCACAGGAAACATCATTCTCAAGGGTGAAAAAATGAAAACATTTCCTCTAAGATCTGGAACAAGACAAGGATTTCCACTCGTGCCACTATTATTCAACATAGTTTTGGGAGTCCCAGCCACAACAATCAGAGAAGAAAAATAAATAAAAAGAACCCAAATTGCAAACATTGAAGTAAAACTGTCACAGTTTGCAGATGGCATGGTACTATAAACAGAAAATCCTAAAGATGCTACCAGAAAACTACTAGAATGCATTAGTGAATTCAGTAAAGTTGCGGGATGCAAAATTAATACACAGAAATCTGTTGCATTCCTATACAATAACAAGGAAAGATCACAAAGATAAATTAAGGAAACCATCACATTTCCCATTGCAACAAAAAGAATAAAATACCTAGGAATAAACCTACCTAAGGAGGCAAAAGACTTGTATTCAGAAAACTAAAAGATACTGGTGAAAGAACTCAAAGACAACACAACAGATGGAGAGATATACCATGTTTTTAGATTAGAAGAATCAATATTGTGAAAATGACTATAATACCCAAAGCAATCTAGATTCAATGAAATACTTATCAAATTACCAATGAGATTTTTCACAGAATTGGAACAACAAATTTTATAATTTGTATGGAAACACAAAAGATTCCAAGTAGTTAAAGCAATCTTGAGAAAGAAAAATGGAGGTGGAGGAGTCAGGCTCCCTGACTTCAGACTATACTATAGGGCTACAGTAATCAAAACAGTATGGTACTGGCACAAAAACAGAAATATATGTCAATGGAACAGGATAGAAAGCCCAGAGATAAACCCATCCACCCATGATCACCTAATCTATGACAAAGGAGGCAAGAATGTAGAATAAAGACAGCCTCCTCAATAAGTGGTGTTGGAAAAACTGGACAGCTACATGGAAAGAATGAAACTGGAACACTCCCTAACACCATACACAAAAATAAACTCAAAATTGACTAAAGACCTACATGTAAGGCTGGACTCTATAAAACTCTTAGAGGAAAACATAGGCAGAACACTCTTTGACATAAATCACAGCAAGGTCTTGTTTTTGATCCACCTCCTAGAGTAATGAAAATTAAAACAAAACAAACAACAACAAAAACCAAATGGGACCTAATTAAACTCAATAGCTTTTGCAGAGCAAAGGAAACCATAAACAATAAAAAGATAACCCTCAGAATAGGAGAAATATTTGCAAACAAAGCAACCAACAAGGGATTAATCTCCAAAATGTTCAAACAGCTCATGCAACTCAATATTTAAAAACAAAAAACAAAAAACTAGTAACCCAATAAAAATATGGGCAGAAGATCTAAATGGATATTTCCCCCAAAGAAGACATACAACTGACCAAAAATCACATGAAAAGATGGTCAAGATCACTAATTATTAAGTAAATGCAAATCAAAACTACAATGAGATATCACCTCACACCAGTCAGAATGGCCATAATGAAAAATATCTACAAATAATAAATGCTAGAGAGGGTGTGGAGAAAATGGTACCCTCCTACACTGCTGGTGGGAATGTAAATTGGTACAGCCACTATGGAGAACAGTATGGAGGCTCCATAAAATCTAAAAATAGAACTAGCATGTGACCGAGCAATGCCATTCCTAGGCATGTACCTGGATAAAACCATAATTCAAAAAGATAAATTCACCCCAATGTTTATTGAAACACTATTTACATTAGCCAGGACATGAAAGCAACCTAAATGTCCATCAACAGAGGAATAGATAAAGAAGATGTGGTACAAATATACAATGGAGGGCTTCCCTGGTGGCGCAGTGGTTGAGATCCCACCTGCCAATGCAGGGAACATGGGCTTGTGCCCCGGTCCGGGAACATCCCACGTGCCACGGAGCAGCTAGGCCCGTGACCCATGGCCACTGACCCTGCGCGTCCAGAGCCGGTGCTCTGTAATGGGAGAGGCCACAACAGTAAGAGGCCTGCGTATCACAAACAAAACAAAACAAACCAACAAATATACAATGGAATATTACTCAGCCATGAGAAAGAACAGAATAATTCCACTTGCAGCACCATGGATGGACATAGAGATTGTCATACTGAATGAAGTAAGTCAGACAGAGAAAGACAAATATCATATGCTATTGCTTATGTGCAGAATCTAAGAAAACGGGTACAAATGAACTTATTTACAAAACAGAAGTAGAGTCATGGATGTAAAAAGCAAACTTAAGTTTACTAAGGGATATGCGTGGGAGGGATAAATTGGGAGTTTGGGATAGACATATACTAACCACTATATATAAAATAGATAACTAATAAGAACCTACTGTATAGCACAAGGAAGTCTACTTGATACTCTGTAATGGCTTATATGGGAAAATACTCTGAAAAATAGTGGGCATATGTATATGTATTAATGAGTCACTTTGCTATACACCTGAAACTAACACAACATTGTAAATCCACTGTACTACAATAAAAATTTTTAAAATTATATGTTTATGGCATGTTAGTGAGAATTGCAGATTTGTTTTTTTCAGCTACCTTACTCATTATACAGGTGAGATGATGATGATGATTTCAGTTAACTGTGACATAATAGTTGTACAAAAATCCACTATCTCACGTTAAGTGTGTCCAAGTTGCATGATGAATTGATGCAAAATCAAATATCCATCTTAGGATTTTTAATACTTGGAGTTCATTATACACAAAACTCTATAAACATATAATAAATGTTCATGACTTTGTTGGGTGGTGTGCTTTCTCTGTTTCCATCATGCTTTTTCAGTGGAGTCCTTGCCCAGCAAAGGATGAGAGCCGTTTTCACTAGTATAAGGAACAGAGCTTATCAGGTGAATGATCTCCAAATAGCTAGATATCTCCAAATTGCTAGACCTTATTGAGTCTAAAGAAAATGGCAGGTGAATAGAGACTCTTCGATTATGTAATATAACAATAATCATGTCACTTGAGCTGTGTCTTAGCTAAAATGTAAAATTACTAGTTTTGATAAGGTCAGTTCCTATATGGATTGATGCGGGTTACTAAGAAATCAATGGCACAAGAATTATTCAGCCAGTTAATGAATAATCAATGATGTTAGTCATGATATAGGACTTAAACCAGCTCTGTGTGAGATGGGAAATATTCCAACCTCAACAACATTAACATTCTACAATTGCAGTTTAAATTGACCAACATTTAAAATAACTGTCTAATATATCTGCCATCACTTATTTAATTTCCTCAAAGCATTTGACATAAAAAATTATACTGGATAATTTCAAAGTGTTAACAAGAGCCAGACATGATTCTATGTGCTTTACTGAGGACAAATCTATGAGGTAGGCAACATCAAGACTCCCATTTTCAAAAAGAGTTATATTTGGAATTTATCTATCTACATGTATTTCTTCTACTATAAAGCAATTGCTTTTCCATCAGGAAAATCTTAACTGGCAGATTTTATTTTGGCACATAATTTTTATCAATCTAATCTATTACTGAAAGATTCTTGTAAGTGTTTAGTTGAATTTTAGGGAAAAATAACTTTTCTGATCTCCAGGCATCTATCTGTGTAATATGTATCTCCTGGTTTAAAGGACATTAACATATATCAAAATAATCACACTTTATGGATATGGTAAAAATAACCATTTATGCAGATATAGAAGTAATAGCAATTATATTTTACATTTAAAAGCCTGGATTAATGGCTATCTGAATCTTACATATTTTGGAGTATAGTTATGCTTTAAAAACAGGAAGCATGTGATAACCTGGTCAAGTTTTCCCTAAGTCACTTACACATTTAACTTTAAAAAAAAGTGAAATTCTTTGTGCTGTGAATTGAATACCAGAAGATGTTACCAGAGCATAAATCAATAAAATTGGACAATTCAATGAGGAAATTCAGGGCAGCATCACTCTTTGCCCCCATGATCCAGGAAAAATGGTAAGAATCCATACCTAGAACACAGTTATAGATCAAACATTTCATACTCAAGCATTATATCTCTATTTATTATGTCAGACTATTTAAATTTAAATTATTTAAAGGTATATGTAAATTATTATTTTGATTCTATTTTCTTTAATTGTTTTCTTTATTTTTTTTTTTAAGTGAAGGATAAATTTGCAACATTTGTTACCAAACCAAACTCGGGTTCCCTTGCCCATGTGCAGTAAAGCCAATCTATGGACACTGAGTTATGGTGAAGGAAAGTGTAGCATTTGTTGCAGGGTGCCAAAGAGTCCAAGTGGCTAGTACTTAAGAGGTCTGAACCCCTCAAAGGTTTTCAGGAAAAGGTTTTTAAAAACAGGGTGAGGGAGGGGGAGTGTAGGGTATGTGATCAATTTGTGGACATTCTTCTGATTGGTTGGTGGCGAGGTAATTGGGAGTCAACATCATCAATCTTCTGGTTCCAAATGGTTTGTGGTCTATGTCCTTATGGGCAGCCTACATTTAATATCTTCCACCGTGGTAGGGGTTTGATATATGCCAAACAGCTCAAAGTATATGGCTCAGAATACTATCTATAGCCCTTGAGGAGAAACAAAAGGTCATTGACTGTTTAATGGTCAAAAACGTATTATTTATTCTTGCTTGACAGTTTTCTTTCCTTTCTGCATTTTCTCACTTCTCTGATTAAATTTACTCTGCAACTTGGGGAAGGCCTAGGAAGCTAAAGTTTTTCTGCAGAAAAAAGGCAGGCAGAGAATATTAGCATGGTGGTCTGTTGGGGAAAGCCCCATAGGGTCCTGCTTGGTTACACAGTTACCAAATTATGTGCCAAATTTCTAGTCAAGAAAATTTACTCTTACAAGTTTCAACTTATGAAAACCATAGTTTCCAGGTGAGAATAGAAGAGATGAAAGGGGATTTTTAGCGGGGCATTGTTTAGAATCATATTTACCAAATTAAATCAATAGTAATTTACTCAGCAAGAACCAAAAACATTTTAATTTCAAACAGTAAATTGCATTTTACTGGTGTGATTTTACTTGAGATGGTGAGGATATTTACCTGAAATTTAGTCAGTCTTATTTAGCCAAAACCAAGAGAAACCAAGAGAATCTACTTTAAATGTTTATTTTATAAGTATTTTTTAAAAGATCAGTGCAATTGTTACTGGTAGATTCAGAGATGTTTAATTGTATAGTGAAGTGCCTCCAGAAATGCATTTAGTCCTGCATGAAAACAATCTCTTCAGATACAAATACTGGATGCTATCATGGACCTTCTACCTGTAGAAAGATTTATTATTTCAATGGAATGTTTTAAAATTTAAATCTAAATTATCTCTTAACTAATTCAATAAAGTTCATGAAAATATAAAGATTATGACTAAAATAAAGGTACCATGTGTGACATGAAAAACTTAAAAATAAAATTTTTACTTTATACATATAGAGTTTTCTTTGAAGTTAGTACTGACAAACACATATAACAGCATTGCTTATTTACTTGAGTACTTGCTGCTGGACTAAAATAAACACAATTAATTAGGAAAACATTTTATAAATATTATCTTAATAATAAATAAATACTATTTGGGGATCATTCTGATGTTCATTAATCCACATTTTCACTTTTCTTTCATTAAAAATACACAGAATAGGAAGATCAAAAAAAAATCATTCCGTTATCAAAGTAATTAGTTTCACAATTTTTATGGCTTTAGTAAAGAAACACAGTAATTACATTGTGAAATTTCACTTCTGAAGGAGACATATTAATTTATAATTGCCTGTAATATTGATTTTAGAACTCCTGCATTCTGCACACACATTTATTTTTCTGTGAATATAATACATAGGGTAACATAGTTTGGACATAATACATTCTTTGTTCTCTAAAACCAGTTTATATTCAAGTAACAATTTAATTTTAAATCCAGCTTGCTAGCTAGCTATCATATATCCATCTACTACCTATCTGTATAACCCAATGGTTTTCTATTTGGATTCTACCTGAGGTATAAAACAAATTTTAAAAGTATAATATTTATGAAAAATTTATTATTGGTATTAATGCAAGATGGTATTCATGTACTTAAAATTCATAAGACAATATCCTTATAAGCATAAGCTAATATAAAATACACAAAAATATCTCTGGGTTCTCCTTTCCTGTTAATGGCCCCAAAGCACTTGTCTTCCACAAATAAAAGTATAATTTGAAAGATTTTTAAAATATATATTTGGGCTAGCAATAAGTAAGATGTAGACATTAAAAAGAATAAATACTATAATATCTATCAAAAATCAATAAGGATACTTAAAGTTTCAAACTTTCATGAATTTTTATAAGAATTGCATTGAAGTTTTAGCTACTCATTTATTCTATGTCTTTCACTGTCATGTAAGGAGAATGTTGATTTCTCCTGAAAATTGTTACATAAACAATCAGATGTTTTATAAATAGAGAATCTCCATTTACTGTTGAAAGATAGTGATGAATATTGGTCAATTCTAATATATTCATTTTACCTATTTTTCCTACATATTTCAGTTAGCATAAACATAGGAAGGAATCTTAAAAAAAACTTAGTTTAATATAGTGAATCTCTTAACTTCTAGTAAATAAATAATGATATACAGTGTAAGGTGTATTTATTTTGGACCAAAGCTGCTTCCCATTTTAATCATGTATCTTTTACAAAACCACTGTTCATTTGCAGTCTCCACTGTTTTCTGCAGCGTAAATTGAACCTCCTGCCAAAGCGAGTCAGCTTTCTTTAATGTAAAACCATGTGTATGCGTGCATGAGACAGAAAATCAGAACCCCTATGATAGGTATATTGTTTAATTAGTCTGGAGATTTTGATAAATCCCCAATACTTGGGATTCAAGAAACAACTGAAACTCTCATTATTTTGAAAAAGAATTCTTTTTACTTAGAGGCACTCTTTCATGATAGCTACTTATAAACTGCTGAAACTAGAATTAATAAGCAATATACTTGGCTGGAAAGAAGCACAGAAAAATAATTATTTTAGTTCATGGATATGTGAATTTTGGTATAAATATATAAAAGAAAGAAAATATCAGGCCTTGGGATATTGTACAATGTAATGCTTTCAGTTATCATTGTTTCCAAGGGGATGGAAACAGCAATTTCTGTGTATTAATTCAAATTAAAATGTCATAAAAAATCATGTATCCCAACAACAAACCAGTCAGATAGTACATAACATCATTGTTAGAACTTTTATTTAAGCATCTTCAACATACTTCATGAGCTACACGGCTGTTTTATTTATTTATTTATTTATTTATTTTAACATCTTTAGTAGAGTATAATTGCTATACAATGGTGTGTTAGTTTCTTTGTATAACAAAGTGAATCAGCTATACATCCTCCCTCTTGCATCTCACTCTCACTTTCCCTATCCCACACCTCTAGGTGGTCACAAAGCAGCAATCTGATCTCCCTGTGCTATGTGGCTGCTTCCCCTTATCTATTTTACATTTGCTAGTGTATATATGTCCATGCTACTCTCTCACTTCTTCCCAGCTTACCCTTCTCCCTACCCCTGGCCTCAAGTCCATTCTCTATGTCTGCATCTTTTTTCCTGTCCTGCCCCTAGGTTCTTCAGAAACAGTTTTGTTTTGTTTTTTTAAGGTTCCATATATATGTGTTAGCATACGGTATTTGTTTTTCTCTTTCTCACTTACTTCATTCTGTACGACAGTCCCTAGGTCCATCCACCTCACTACAAATAACTTAATTTCATTTCTTTTTATGGCTGAGTAATATTCCATTGGATATATATGTGCCACATCTTCTTTATCCATTTGTGTGTTGATGGACATTTAGGTTGCTTCCATGGCCTGGCTATTGTAAATAGTGTTGCAGTGAACATTGTGGTACCTGACTCTTTTTGAATTATGATTTCCTCAGTGTATATGCCCAGGAGTGGGATTGCTGGGTTGTATGGTAGTTCTAGTTTTAGTCTTCTGAGGAGCGTACATACTGTTTGCCATAGTGGCTGTATCAATTTACATTCCCACCAACAGTGCAAAATGTTTCCCTTTTCTCCACAGTCTCTCCAGCATTTATTGTTTGTAGATTTTTTGATGATGGCCATTCTGATTGGTGTGAGGTGATACCTCATTGTAGTTTTGATTTGCGTTTCTCTAATGATTAGTGATGTTGAGCATCCTTTCAACTGTTTATTGACAATCTGTATATCGTCTTTGGAGAAGTGTCTATTTAGGTCTTCTGCCCATTTGTGGATTAGGTGGTTTATTTTTTTGGTATTGAGCTACACAGCTGTATTAAAATAAGAAAGAACAAAAAATATAATTGAGTTATATAATTAAAAATAAAATAACACATGCTTTAACATAGCAGTGATCTTATGAGGGGATATCATGAAATTGTCAACAAACGCAGTAATTAGGTCTACTCTTAATTATGAGGGTACTCTGAGTTGTTTACTTAGGAAGACGTTTTTGCAGCAAACCATTAGAAACACATAATTCTTCACATTAAATGCTACCAAGGATTTTCCATTGATCATATTTTACATAAAATATTTTTAATTTTGTCACATTAATAAACATGTACATCAGCTTTAGTTCATAATTTACCCACAGGGAGTAATGTATATGGAATTTGCTGTAACATCCTAGCATATTTATACAGATTTTACTGATACCTCCCTGTTACTTAGTTGAAATGATGCTTTATTTTAAACACCACTGTTATATAAGTAATGCCATTTGGCTATGTAATTTTTCATATTTACTCTGTGAAATCAGGCCAGTACATGAATTTAGTGAATACCAAGCATTCTTGCACATCCAGCATTGAGTTTCACATGCTGATACCAATTACTGCATCCTGGACACCTAATAAGCAGAGTTAACTATACAGTCTACAGCCTCCACGATATTACATGCTAATACAGATACAAATACTTGATTTGAAAAAATGATACTGATTTTTAAGATTATATGTTTAATTTATACTTTGATGCATATTAAAGGGATAATTGAATTTTTAAAATTGGGGAAGGAAATGCAAATCAATAAAATATTCTGCTTTTAATTGAGATAGCATATACAAGAGCACAGACTCTGGAATCTCACTCCAAATTCTCTCTCACTTATAAGCTGTGGGTACTTTGGAAAGTTACTTAATCTATTTAGGACTCAGATTCTTTATCTGTACATTTAGATAAAAGAAGTAGTTACTGGGCTTCCCTGGTGATACAGTGGTTGAGAGTTCACCTGCCGATGCAGGGGACATCGGTTCATGTCCCAGTCCGGGAAGATCCCACATGTGGTAGAGCGGCTAGGCCCATGAGCCATGGCCACTGAGCCTGCACCTCTGGAGCATGTGCTCTGCAATGGGAGAGACCACGACAGTGAGAGGCCCGTGTACAAAAAAAAAAAAAAAAAAAGAAGAAGTAGTTACTTACATGTTATTATAAGTATAGATTCAGTTATTATTGGAAAAATATCAAGAATCTGGAGCATAATAAAGCTATATAGATTTTCATTAAATAAATAAATAAGATCAAGTTATATTTCAAAACAGGGATCATGCTTAATAAATTAAGAATAACCAATCTTTGGAATATTTCTGAGACATAAGTGGAATTGAGAAAAATCTATTTAAAAAGCAGATATGAGAAACATGCTTGGGGGAGGAGCTTCAAGACAACAGAGGAGTAAGATGTGGAGATCACCTTCTTCCCCACAAATACATCAGAAATACATCTACATGTGGAACAACTCCTACAGAACACCTATTGAATGCTGGCAGAAGACCTCAGACTTCCCGAAAGGTGAGAAACTCCCCATGTACCTGGGTAGGGCAAAAGAATAAAGAAGAAACAGAGACGAAAGAGTAGGGATGGGACCTGTACCAGTGGGAGGGAGTTGTGAAGGAGGAAATGTTTCCACACACTAGGAAGGCCCTTCATGTGTAGAGACTGTGGGTGGCAGAGGGTGGAAGCTTCAGAACCATGGAGGAGACTGCATCAACAGGGGTGCAGAGGGCAAGGTGCACAGAGGATTGGTACCAACCAGCACTCACCAGCCCGAGAGGGTTGTCTGCTCACCCACTGGGGCGAGTGGGGGCTGGGAGCTGAGGTTCTAGCTTCGGTCAGATACCAGGGAGAGGACTGGGGTTGGTTGCCTGAACACAGCCTGAGGGGGACTAGTGCACCACAGCTAGCTGGGAGGGAGTCTTGGATAATCTCTGGAGCTGCCAAAGAGGCAAGAGACTTTTTCTTGCCTCTTTGCTTCCTGGTGTGTGAGGAAAGGGGATTCAGAGCATTGCTTAAAGAAGCTCCAGATACCGCTGTGAGCCACGGATATCAGCACAGACCCCAGAGACAGGCATGAGATGCTAAGGCTGCTGCTGCCATAACCAACAAGCTTGTGTGCAAGCACAGGTCATTATCCACACCTCCCCTCCTGGGAGGCTGTGCAGCCCGCTACTGCCAGGGTACTGGGATCCAGGGACAATTTCCCTGGGAAAACACATGGGGCAGCTTCTGCTGCTGCAGGCTTCCTCACATAACATACCGCTTCCTCCCCCTGGCCTGAGTGAACCAGAGCCTCCTAATCAACTTCTACTTTAACCTCATCCTGTCTGAGTGAAGAACAGATGCTCTCAGGTGACCTACATTCAGAGGTGGAGCCAAATCCAAAGCTGAACCCCAGGTGCTGTGCAAACAAAGAAGAGAAAGAGAAATTTCTCCCAGCAGCCTCAGGAGCAATGGATAAAATCTCCAAAATAAACTTGATGTACCCTGCATCTGTGGAATACCTGAATAGACAAAAATTATCCCTAATTGAGGAGGAGGAATTTGGAGCCACTATATATATATATATATTTTTTTTTTTCTCTTTTTGTGAGTGTGTATGTCTATTTTTCTGTGTGTGATTTTGTTTACATAGCTTTACTTTTACCATTTATCCTAGGGTTCTTTCTGTCCAGTTTTTTTTTTTTTTTTTTTTTTTTTTTTTTTTAGTATAGCTTTTCATGGTTGTTATCATTGGTGGATATGTTTTTTGGTTTGGTTGCTCTCTTCTTTCTGTCTTTTTTTATTATTTAAATTTTTTTAAAATTTTAATTATTTATTTTAATAACTTTATTTTTTCTTCCATCTTTTGTTTGTTTGTTTCTCCCTTTGATTCTGAGCCATATGGATGATAGGCTCTCGGTTCCCCAGCCAGGCATCAGGGCTGTGCCTTTGACATGGGAAGCCAAGTTCAAGAAACTGGCCCACAAGAGACCTCCCAGCTCCACATAATATCAAATGGTGAAAATCCCCCAGAGATCTCTGTTTCAACACCAAGATCCAGATCCACTCAACAAACAGCAAGCTACAGTGCTGGAAACCCTATACCAAACAACTATCAAGACAGGAACACAACCCCACCCATTAGCAGAGAGGCTGCCTAAAATCAAAATAAGGCCACAGACACCCCAAAACACACCACCAGACATGGGCATGCCCACCAGAAAGAAAAGATCCAGCCTCATCCACCAGAACACAGGCACTAGTCCCCTTCACCAGGAAGCCTAAACAACCCACTGAGCCAGCCTTAGCCACTGGGGGCAGACACGAAAAACAACGGGAACTACAAACCTACAGCCTGCAAAAAGGAGACCACAAACACAGTACATTAAGCAAAATGAGAAGGCGGAGAAACACACAGCAGATGAAGGAGTAAGGTAAAAACCCACCAGACCTAACAAATGAAGTGGAAATAGGTAGCCTACCAGAAAAAGAATTCAGAATAATGATAGTAAAGATGATCCAAAATTTTGGAAAGAGAATGGAGAAAATACTAGAAATGTTTAACAAGGACCTAGAAGAATTAAAGAGCAAACAATGATGAACAAAATAATAAATGAAATTGAAAATTATCTAGAAGAGATCAGTAGAAGAATAACTGAGGCAGAAGAACGGATAATTGACCTGGATGATAAAATAGTAGAAATAACTACTGCAGAGCAGAATAAAGGAAAAAGAAGGGAAACAATTGAGGACATTCTCAGAGACCTCTGGGACAGCATTAAATGTATCAACATTTGAATTATATAGGACCCAGAAGAAGGACAGGAAAAGAAAGGGATTGAAAAATTATTTGAAGATATTATAGTCGAAAATGTCCCTAATATGGGAAATGAAATAGTTAACAAAGTCCAGGAATCACATAGAGTCACATACAGGATAAATCCAAAGAGAAACACACCAAGACGTATATTAATCAAACTATCAAAAATTAACTACAAAGAAAAATTATTTAAAGCAGCAAGGGAAAAACAACAAATTACACAGAAGGAAATCCCCATAAGGTTAACAGCTGATCTTTCAGCAGAAATTCTGCAAGCCAGAGGGAGGGGCAGGACATATTTAAAGTGATGAAGGGGGAAAACCTAGAACCAAGATTACTCTACCCAGCAAGGATCTCATTCAGATTTGACAGAGGAATTAAAATATTCACAGACAAGCAAAAGCTAAGACATTTCAGCACCAACAAATCAGCTATACAACAAATGCTAAAGGAACCTCTCTAGGCAGGAAAAACGAGAGAAGGAAAAAAACATACAATAACAAACCCTAAACAATTAAGAAAATGGGAATAGGAACTTACATATTAATAATTACCTTAAATGTAAATGGATTAAATGCTCCAACCAAAACACATAGACTGGCTGAATATATACAAAAACAAGACCTGTATATATGCTGTCTGCAAAAGACCCACTTCAGACTTAGGGACACATACAGACTGAAAGTGAGGGGATGGAAAAAGATATTCTAAGTGAATGGAAATCAAAAGAAAGCTGGTATAGCAATGCTCATATCAGACAAAGTAAACTTTAAAACAAAGGCTATTACAAGAGACAAAGAAGGACACTAGAAAATGATCAAAGGATAAAACCAAGAAGAAGACATAACAATTGTAAAAATTTATGCACTCAGTATAGGAACACCTCAATGCATAAGGCAAATACTAACAGCCATAAAGGGGGAAACTGACAGTAACACAATAATAGTAGGGGATTTTAACACCCCACTTTCACCAATGTACAGATCATCCAAAATGAAAATAAATAAGGAAACACAAGCATTAAATGATACATTAAACAAGATGGACTTAATGGATATTTATAGGATATAACATCCAAAAACAACAGAATACACTTTCTTCTCAAGTGTTTATGGAACATTCACCAGGATAGATCATATCTTGGGTCACAAATCAAACCTTGGTGAACTTAAGAAAATTGAAATTGTATCAAGTATCTTTTCTGACCACAGCGCTATGAGACTAGATATCAATTAAGGAAACAATTTGTAAAAAATACAAACACATGGAGGATAAACAATACACTACTTAATAACCAAGAGATCACTGAAGAAATCAAAGAGGAAATTAAAAATACCTAGAAACAAATGACAATGAAAACACGACAACTGAAAACCTATGGGATGCAGCAAAAGCAGTAATAAGAGGGAAGTTTGTAGCAATACAACCCTACCACAAGAAACAAGAAATATCTCAAATAAACAACATAACCTTAAACGTAAAGCAATTAGAGAAAGAAGAACAAAAAAGCCCCAAAGTTAGCAGGAAGAAACAAATCATATAGATCAGATCAGAAATAAATGAAAATGAAAGAAGGAAGCAACAGCAAAGATCAATAAAACTAAAAGCTGGTTCTTTGAGAAGATAAATAAAATTGATAAACTATTAGAAAGATTCCTCAAGAGAAAAAGGGTTAAGATTCAAATCAATAGATATAGAAATGAAAAAGGAGAAGTAACAAATGACACTGCAGAAAAACAAGGGATCATGACCAATAACTAATAGCAGCAATATGCCAATAAAACTGACAATCTGGAAGAAATAGACAAATTCTTTGAAATGCACAGCCTTCTGGTACTGATCCAGGAAGAAATAGAAAATATGAACAGACAAATCACAAGCACTGAAATTGAAACTGTGATTAAAAATCTTCCAACAAACAAAAGTCCAGGACCAGATGACTTAACAGGTGAATTCTCTCAAACACCTATCTTTCTCAAACTCTTCCAAAATATAGCAGAAGGAGGAACAGTCACAGACTTATTCTATGAGTCCACAATCACCCTGATACCAAAACAAGGCAAAGATGCCCCATGAAAGAAAACTACAGGCAAATATCACTGATGAACATACATGCAAAAATCCTCAACATAATGCTAGCAAACAGAATCCAACAGCACATTAAAAGGAGCATACACCATGATCAAGTGGGGTGTATCCTGGGAATGCAAGGATTCTTCAATATATGCAAATCAATCAGTGTGATACACCATATTAACAAATTGAAGGAGAAAGAAACATATGATCATCTCAAAAGATTCAGAGAAATCGTTTGACAAAAGTGAACACTAATTTATGATAAAAACCCTCAAGAAAGTAGGCATAGAGGGAATTTTCCTCAACATAATAAAGTCCATATATGACAAACCACAGCCAACATTGTCCTCAATAGTGAAAAACTGAAACCATTTCCATTAAGATCAGGAACAAGACAAGTCTGCCCACTCTCACCACTATTATTCAACCTAGTTTTGGAAGTTTTAGCCACAGCAATCAGAGACGAAAAAGAAATAAAAGGAATCCAAATCAGAAAAGAAGTAAGGCTGTGTCTGTGTGCAGATGACAGGAGAGTAAACATAGAGAATCCTAAAGATGCTCCCAGAAAACCACTAGAGCAAATCAATGAATTTGGTAAAGTAACAGGATACAAAATTAATGCACAGAAATCATTTGCATTCCTATACACTAGTGAAGAAAAATCTGAAAGTGAAATTAAGAAAACACTCCTATTTACCATTGCAACAAAAAGAAAAAAAAATATCTAGGAATAAACCTACCTGAGGAGACAAAAGACCTATATGCCAAAAATTATAAGACACTGATGAAAGAATTTAAAGATGATACAAACAGATGGAGAGATATACCATGTTCTTGGATTGGAAGAATCAACATTGTGAAAATGACTACACTCCCCAAAGCAATCTACAGATTCAATGCAATCCCTATCAATCTACCACTGGCATTTTTCACAGAACTAGAACAAAAAAATTTACAATTTTTATGGAAACACAAAAGACTCCAAATAGCCAAAGCAGTCTTGAGAAAGAAAAATGGAGCTTGAGGAATCAAGCTCTCTGAATTCAGACTAAACTAAAAATCTACAGTAATCAAGACAGTATGGCACTGGCACAAAAATAGAAATATGATCAATGGAACAGGATAGAAAGTCCAGAGATAAACCCGTGTACATACGGTCACATTATCTTTGATAAAGAAGGCAAGAATATATAGTGGAGGAAAGACAGCCTCTCTTCAATAAACGGTTCTGGGAAAACTGGACAGCTAAATGTAAAAGAATGAAATTAGAAAACTCTCTAACACCATAAACAAAAATAAACTCAAAATGGATTAAAGACATAAATATAAGTCCAGACACTATAAAACTCTTAGAAGAAAACCTAGGTAGAACACTCTATGACATATTTCACAGCAAGATCCTTTTTGAACCACTTCCTAGAGAAATTGAAATAAAAACAAAAATAAACAAATGGGACCTAATTTAAAAAGCTTTCCACAGCAAAGGAAACCATAAACAAGATGAAAATACAACCCTTAGAATGAGAGAAAGTATTTGTAAGTGAAACAACTGACAAATGATTAATCTCCAAAATTTACAAGCAGCTCATGCAGCTCAATATCAAAACAACAAACAACCCAATCCAAAAATGGGCAGAAGACTTAAATAGACATTTCTCTAAAGAAGATATACTGATTGCCAACAAACACATGAAAGACTGTCAACGTCACTCTACATTAGAGAAATGGAACCAAAACTATATTGAGATATCATCTCAAGCCAGTCAGAATGGCCATCATCAAAAAATCTATAAAAATAAATACTGGAGAGGGTGTGGAGCAAAAGGAACCCTCTTGCACTATTAGTGGGCACATAAATTGATACAGCCACTATGGATAACAATATGGAGGTTCCTTAAAAAACTAAAAATAGAAATACCATATGATTCAGCAATCCCACTACTGGGCATATACCCTAAGAAAACCATAATTCAAAAAGTTTCATGTACCACAATATTCATTGGAGCTCTATTTACAATAGCCAGGACATGGAAGCAACCTAAGTGTCCATCAACAGATGAATGGATATAGAAGAGGTGGCATATATATACAATGGAATATTAGTCAGCTATAAAAAGAAACGAAATTGAGGTTTTTGTAGTGAGATGGATGGACCTAGAGTCTGTCATACAGAGTGAAGTAAGTCAGAAAGAGAAAAACAAATACCATATGCTAACACATATATATGGAATCTCAAAAACAAAAACAAAAATTGGTCCTGAAAAACCTAAGGGCAAGACAGGAATAAAGATGGAGACCTACTTCAGAATGGACTTGAGGATATGGTTAGTGAGAAGTGTAAGCTGGGACAATGTGAGAAAGTGGCATGGACATATATGTACACTACCAAATGTAAAATAGACAGCTAGCAGGAAGCAGCTGCATAGCACAGGGAGATCAGCTCAGTGTTTTGTGACCACCTAGAGTGGTGGAATATGGAGGGTGGGAGGGAGGGAGATGCAAGAGGGAAGAGATATGGGGATATATGTATATGTATAACTTATTCACTTTGTTATAAAGCAGAAACTAATACACCATTGTAAAGCAATTATACTCCAATAAAGATGTTAAAAATAAATAAATAAATATCTATATAAATAAAAAGAAAGAAACATGCTTATGCAGGACATATAACAGAATAACTTACCAATGATACAAAAAACAACATGCAAAACAGTGCAAACCCATCTATCTTTTCTATTATTAAAATCTTTATCTACATACATATATAAGATATAGATCTTATTTGATAACAAATAAGCCATTTTACAATGACACATTAAAATAAAATTTAAGTTAGCTTTCCAAATTAACATATTCTTAATACGTCTGCTCATATTTCACTGTCAGCAGAGAGGGATTGCATATCTGTTTATATGAGATCAATGGAGAAGGCTTCCAAGCTATGTGAAATTAATTGCAGCATAATAATCCATACAAAAGGGAAGACACATGAAAAGGAGGATTACAGGCTAATGTGACCTGAAGAATAGAGTATGTTTTCCCCTGAAATATACTATATGTCAGACTATTGGTGAGAGGTAGCGGTGAACGTTTCCATTAAAAAAAAAAAAGAGAATATAAATATTAGATTCTGAAAACTAGCATATTTAAAACTTTGTCATAAAATCTAGCTCATTTTATAAAGCAGTTATATGTGTTGCTCTTAAGAAATTTTGTATAACACACTATGAACAAGGAAAGAAAATCAGAGAACCTATCTGGTATCAGTTTTTCTTAGTAAAATTTAAAATGTAGAATATCCTTAAGGCTATGCAGCATTTTAAAATAATGTGATGTTTTGATTATTAGTATATAAGGGCTCATAAAAATGGGTTATTCATAAATACTTTTATTTATTCAACCAAAAGATATTAATTACTGACAATATTTCATATAGTATCCTCCCATATTTCATACATACTGCTAGAATTTAAGAAACCTTAACTCTATAAAAATAACTATACTGTCAACAAAATGTGAACCAACATTGAGGTTAGCATTGTGTAGTGTTTCAGGAGCAGCATGCATGGAGGGAGTGGGCAAGTCTTATTAAATAGACTCCTGTATAAGAATAAGAGTCTTTCGGGCTTCCCTGGTGGCTCAGTGGTTGAGAATCCGCCTGCCGATGCAGGGGACATGGGTTCGTGCCCCGGTCTGGGAAGATCCCACATGCCGCGGAGCGGCTGGGCCCGTGAGCCATGGCCGCTGAGCCTGCGCGTCCGGAGCCTGTGCTCCGCAAGGGAGAGGCCACAACAGTGAGGCCCGCATACCACAAAAAAAAAAAAAAAAAAAAAAAAAAAAAAAGAGTCTTTCAATGAAGACAGTAAATTCAGTAAGGAAATCTTGTCATTTCTTTTTACTGTTGCATCCCCCAAATTTAGAATCGTTCTCAGCATATATTAGGGGCTCAAAAATTCTTTGACTGAAAAAATGAATGAAAAAAATGAATAAAGAAAGAAAAGTAATGGGAAAGTTGAGAAGTATATTTTACATAGACAGTATACCATGTTTAAATGTAAAGAACCTCCAAAGAATATCTTAGGATATTCAAGAAACGATTCATGATATAGTATAGCTTGAATTTAGATTACTGTTGAAGAAACAGATAAGATTGGAAAAGTGAATGAGGGTGACATCATGACTAAGATTTTCTATGCTTTGCAAGAGTCTGGATTCTGAATGATGGCATAATGATATTTTCACTTAAGAAAGAAAATGTATGAAGAAATAAAGAGCAAAATTGGGATCAGTTTCTCAGAATGTGATTGTATTTGGGACAGGACCTTAAAAGATATAAATAAGGTTACATGAAGTCCTATGAGTAGGCCCTAATCTAGTATAACATGTGTCCTTTTAGGAAGAGAGGAAGTGATACCAGGATGATAACAAACAAATAAAAGACCATGTGAGCATACAGTAAGCAGAAGGTCATCTGCAAGCCCATGACAGAGGCTCAAGAGAAACCAAACCTGCCAACACCTTGATCTTGGACTTCCAGCTTCCAGAACTTTGAGAAAATAACTGTTGTTTAAGTTACACAGCCTTTGATATTGTTATGGCAGCCCTAGAAAACTAATAAAAATTACATTTGATTATATCACAACACAAATTAGTGTAGATTGAAAGGAGAAAATGTCTGCTTTAAAAATATTTAGACATTTGACTGCTAAAATGGAAAAAAAAAGGTTAAGGAGCATGGATAATGGTATATAGGGAAAAATAGGAAAATATAGTATATCAGGGAAATATATGCTCTCCTCATATTTAATATTGAAAATGGATAAAAGAAAAATCGCCTATCTGTGCTTTGTAGAAGGGAAAAAATATGTCCAGTTGGATTTCACCACTGAGTCATTTCTGTTTTGAGGGATGCTGTGAAACAATCTCCTACTCTCTCCTCATTGAAGCAATTACCCTATGTGTTCTTCATTTACTTCTTTTGGCAATAGTAATAATTTCCACATTCAAAGACAAGTATGTCTATCAGAAAAAGATAGGCAAGATGGGCTGGTAATATCTGGCTATAACTCAATACTTTTTTTCAGTGGGGTAAAATACATAGTTGTAGAAAAGACAATATTTACTTGATTTCTTGATTATTGTCTCTTGTGTTTTGATGTTATAAATTTTTATTTGCCTCCATGATTGTCAGGTTGTAATAGGTTCTGAATGAGAAATCTGGGAAAACATAACATATTAATTAACACAGGTAATTATGTACCTCACTTCTTTATTACATTACTTCTGAAAAACTGATTATAAAACAGCCCTCAAAACACATGTAAACATGTTGGAATATTTTAGGGAATATATTATGCCCCCATTTTACCAAATTTTATAGATTTTGGCTTGTAGTCTGAACTTCCCTCATCCACAATCTTGCTTCTTGCCTCTGATTTATGAGTAAGGTGAACACTTGAGAAAACAATACTCAACTCACAGATCTGGTTATTTTACATACAAACTTCAGCATAGGGCCAGTTGCAAACTTACAAGACTAAATAACATATATCAATGGTGAGCAAAGCTTCAGGTGATGATCTCTTGATCTATGTATTTAGATATTCATGTATGCATGTATACATAATAAGCACACATCAGCAGGTACTTTGCGTACTCTTTTCAGTTCATATTACTTTTGCATTCTACCTTTATATTTAATAAATGAAAACATTATATTGAAATATTATATGTATACTGTAGAGTTATCTGCAAACATGAAAATTCTCATTATTGATTTTAGCTAAATATGGGAGCAATTGATAGTGATGTTTCAGATTGAAAGTTGACAATACAATAATCAAAAATATTCTGTAATTAATGTACTTATGTTTTTAATGAGTTTTAAAATTATACACATTTACTGTTAAGCTGATTTGCCTTTCATATGAAGTGTGGGAATATGATTCCTGAGTGTCAAGATAAAATGTTTGGAGCTATTCTTTCATGTGATTCTTCCCTTCCTTGTCAGAGTGTCTTTATCCTTATATTCATTCATTAATTCACTCATTCTCTCTTTGTCTCTCACTCACCCTTCCTCTCTCTCTTTCTTCTTGTCTCCCTTTCTCTCCTGTCCCCTCTGATGCTATTCACCTAATATCCTTTGTCCATTAAAAAAAAATAACAAATCAATATTCCTCATGGGAGACTACCCATGTGGATCAGAAAGGGAGAACAACTTCTCCCACAATTTTTCCTTTGGATGAAGAGGTTAGAACATGACACAAGTAGGCCAATAAGAATACTCCATTCCTCTGATGATGGTCAAACAAACTACTGCTCATTGCAAAGAAACCCACATGCTTCAAGTTGGACTAATTAGAGTCTGTTGTAGAAATTTTTGCCTGACGTATAGGAAAAGAGTGTCTCTTTCCATTACAGTGACTAAACTGGAAATCACACATATTAGCTTCCTATGGATGTTGTAACAAGTTCCCACTAATTCAGTGGCTTAAAACAGCACAGATTTATTATTGCATAGTTTTGGAGTTTATAAAGCCAAAATCAAGTTATTGGCAAGTCTGTGTTCTATATGGAGGCTTCAGGGAAAAATATGTTTCCTTGACCTTTTCAACTTCCAAAGGTCATTTGCATTCTTTGCCTCATGTCCTCTCCACCTTTTTGTTTCTGTCATCACATCCTTATGGGGATTCCCTTTTACACTATTTGTTGAATTTCCTTTATTGCTTGTAATATTTTTACTTTGTATTTAATTTTTGATAGTTTGATTAATATATGTCTTGGTGTGTTTCTCTTTGGATTTATCCTGTATGGGACTCTCTGTGCTTCCTGGATTGATTGACTATTTCCTTTCCCTTATTAAGGAAGGTTTCAACTATAATCTCATCAAATATTTTCTCAGTCCCTTTTTTTTTCTCTTCTTCTTCCATGACCCCTATAATTTGAATGTTGGTTCCTTTATTGTTGTCCCGGAGGTCTCTGATGCTTTCCTCAATTATTTTCATTCTTTTTTCTTTATTCTGCTCTTCAGTAGTTTATTTCCACTATATTATTTTCTAGGTCACTTATACGTTCTGCCTCAGTTATTCTGCTATTAATTCCTTCTAGAGAATTTTTAATTTCATTTATTGTGTTGTTCATTGTTCGCTCTTTAGTACTTCTAGGTCCTTGTTAAACATTTCTTGTCTTTTCTCCATTCTATTTCCAAGATTTTGGATCATCTTTACTATCATTACTTTGAATTATTTTTCAGGTAGACTGCCTATTTCCTCTTCCTTTGTTTAGTCTCGTGGGTTTTTACCTTGCTCCTTCATCTGCTGTGTATTTCTCTGTCTTCCCATTTTGCTTAACTTATTCTGTTTGGGGGTCTCCTTTTCCACAGGCTGCACATTCGTAGTTCCTGTTGTTTTTGATGTCTGGCCCCATTCAGTAAAGTTGGTTCAGTGGCTTGTGAAGGTTTCCTGGTGGAGGGGACTGGTGGCTGTGTTCTGGTGGGTGTGGCTAGGTCTTGTCTTTCTGGGGGACAAGGCTGTGTCTGTTGGTGTGTTTTGGGTTGTCTTTGAAATTAGTATGATTTTAGGCAGCCTCTCTGCTAATGGGTGGGGTTGTGTTCCTGTTTTCTAGTTGTTTGGCATAGAGCATCCAGCACTGGTGCTTGCTGGTGGAGTTGAGTCTTAGCATTGAGATGGAGATCTCTGGGAGAGCTCTTGCCAATTGATATTATGTTGGGCTGGAGGTCTCCGGTGGTCCAATATCCTGAACTTGGCTCTCTCACTTCAGAGGCTCAGGCCTGACACCAGGCCAGAGCTCAAAGACCCTGTCAGCCACACACGTTGGAATGACCCTTCACACCAGTCAGTAAGAATCTGTTTATGTGAAGGTCCCTTTCTTTTTTTTTTTTTTTTTTCTTAGTGCTTCATCTGGTTTCACTGGCTCACAAGGTGCTGTGTGTGCAGGGGCCTCACCCCCAGCCCTTTGACCAGAGTGCCTGATACAAAAGTCTAAATTGTTTTCTTAACTTTTAAACTTTAACATTTATTTTTATGTGTGGTTTTCAACTGTAAACTTAAAGAAAGGTCACCAAAAATTTTAAAAGTTGATTCTCAGTGGACAATATTTAACACATAAATATTGTATAACAGAAATATGGGTAATTCAATATTTTGAAGCTATTGGTCACTGGACATCCTCTCGCCATGAAGAATCGAATCTCCTCATCTCCAGCTACAGCCACTTATTCTGGCATCTGACAAGACAGGACTTTCACTTTTCTCCAAATGTGCTTGGGGTCTGCAGGTCTTGTAGGAGGTGGGAATAAATGAGCAAAGATTTGTCAGTATTGACTTCAGCACACTCAGGAGAAATACCAAATTTGGGTATTGAACTTTTCCTTACCTGTTGTCCCAACTCAGTGTTTGGGATCTACTCAATACTCTCTGGTTAAAAAATTCTAGAGGAGTATTTGAAGAGGTTATTGTCTGCCAGGAGGTAGTAGAGAAAATTTATCCCAATATTTAGTATTTACAGTTTATATGTAACTAACAGTGCCTGTTTATATTTGATCATTTTATATATGTCTATGTACTCCTATAGCAATTTATCATTTTCCAGTTTCATGTCTTATATTCTTAATCATATGGAAAATTAACGTAAATAATATTTATTCAAGTAATCAATTTGTATTTTATTTAATGTCTCCATAGTCTATTGTTAGGTTTTTTTCCTCCTCTATACCCCCTAATGTTAAGTGGTTTGAACTGTTCTTTCACATTTAAATTTGAAAAGATGAATTGTATTAATAAAAAATATCATCCTATATGGAAGAATAAACACTATTCTGGATCAATTTCTTTAAAGTTATGATATCTTTAAAGGTCAAATATGTCAATATTATATTTCAAACAGATTATTTTCCTTTTGTAAAATATTGAACATGGTTAAATTTAATACAATGTGTTACCAGTGTAAGTTAAATATTTCCACTTGATCCAATACTGAACTGATGGCCAAAATAAACACAGGAAAAATTTCCTACTTGGATAATGGTATCTATCTAACTGTCTATCTAATTATCTGTCTTTCAATAGTTCATATTCATGGACTTGGAAGGTGGAATACTCTTCACTTAACAATTGGCACATGAAAGTTTCCTGGTGTGTCCCTTTGGGTATCATATTTTAAGGATGACAACTGACATTTCTAACATAAATTATGGCCTTTCTTTTCATAGACAATCTCCGTTCAAAAAGGTGTTCTTTGTAAGTCTTCTCAATTTTTCTTTCTCCCTGATGATTAGGAAACCACATTTGAGGGACATCCATTAATTTATTTTCTATTCAGTAAATTCAAATTATAGATTCATGGAAACTTAGAGATGAAAGACTGCAAGGTCAAGCCTCTACACTAGACTAACCTCAAACTACTTACTTAATCTTTCTAAGGCTTAGCTTCTTCAAATATAAAATGAATAAAGTAATAGCTATATCCTAAAGGTGCTTGTGAGATATTTAATGAATGTGTCTTAGTGCCTAGGATAAAGTGTTAAGCATATTAAGTGCTCAACTCAAGTTATTTTCCTCTTTTGGTCAATCTCATTTATATAAGGCAATTGGTCTAACCTACTGCAGCAATGCCAAATGTGTCTATCTTGATTTTGAAGCTTCTAAGTGATGGTTAATGCAAACCATGTAAAAATACAACTAAATTAACCATTTAACAGGAAAACACTGTGTTTATATTTCGAGTAAGAGAGAAACTGCCTTGTCAGAGTTTAGTAGCATCTCAGAGATTGGAAAAGTAAATTTGATATAATTGTGAGGTTTCAGAGTCTGATTTAAGGTGTTTTATTTTTCAATCAAGGGGTTTGGTTGTGTAAGGATCATGATATGATGATTTAAAATTGGGGGAACATAAAAGTGAGGATTTTATTTGATGACTTCAAAACTTCTGGAAAGAAAACAATTGTCCAATGATGTCCTTTGTAGAGTTGAACAGTTTGATGTTCATTTTGGGGGAAGAGAAGAAGAATCATAGGAAGAAACACTAAAATTATTCTCAAAATTTCTTTTCTGAACAAAAGTTTCCTGAAATAATAAAGTGGAAAACCATTGTTGTATTAATGTAGACTGTAAAATATTTGCTTTTGGGGTACACCCTGATTAATATCAGTGAATACCTTTGAGGAAGGAATTAATTTATCAAGTTTGGGTCTAGTCAGCAGGTAGAAGCCAGTTGACTTTTGTGCCACAGATCTAATACCAGACATTGGAGGTCATTTATTTTTTGACCAAAATAACCCTAATTGGTTTGTTAAATAGTATTATAATGTTATAGTGCTACCCATTTAGAATGGTTCAGTACCAGGCAATTAACTTGTACTGTTGAGACCATTAGGTAGATCTAAAGTGAAAGAGAAGTTTGTCTTACTTGTGAGATCTGTGAAAATGAGACAGACTCCATATAGTCACCTTCTGTTCTCTCTTTCTCTTCCAAGTTTTATTTCTTAAAAGTTCAGTTACAAAAGTTAATTCCCATATAAGGTCCTCAAGTCATGTTTAACTGAAGAAAGAAATCTAGTTTTCTGTGGAAGATGTGATTTTTAGATTTTTAGACTTTGGGATGTCTGACCTGTTGTTGTGTTTGCCACCTACAAAGTCCTATATAGGTTGAATTCAGTTAACCAGGAAATTGACTGATTAATTACAAATAACTAGTATTAAGGGAAGCTGTGTTGTTCTCAGAAAAAAAAAAAAAAAAGTATGTGCACAAATCCAACAGTCATTTTGTTGTATGATTTACACAGTTCACAAGCCAATTGTAGCCAAGGATTGAACTCATATCTAAGGTTGGATAAAGAGGTAAAAGGCAATATTAAGAACAGAGACTTGCTTTATACCTATGAAAATGAACAAAAGAATGCAGATAAAATACAACAATCTGTTGTTTTCTTCACTGAAACTCCAGTGAAAGCTATTGAAGACAAACTGAAATTTAAATGTAGAAATCTCCATTCAGACATACAAAATTGGAGTTGGGCAGACAATGACAATCAGGTCTCAAGCACTTCTCTGCACCACTGAGAATTTCAACCTGCTTTAAACTGAATCAGACACCACAGGCAGTATTCAGAACACCTGCCAGCTGCAACCTTCTCATCTCAGGGTTTCCCTTTAAAACTATGCAAAAATTGCTGACCCCAACCAATACCTATGTAAAAAGCAACCTTACTTCTTGTCAGCTCCAATTATAATATTGATAACCAACTCATGTAACTAACTGTAACCTTGTGATTTTTGCTTTTTAAAGCCTCCCATGAGGAAACTTGCACAATCCTCTTAAATACACTCATCCACCAGAGAGCAAACAGCAGAAGCAAGAAGAACCACAATCCTGCATCCTGTGGAATAAAAACCACATTCACAGAAATATAGACAAGAGGAAAAGGCAGAGGGCTATGTACCAGATGAAGGAACAAGATAAAAATTACAGAAAAACAATTAAATGAAGTGCAGATAGGCAACCTTCCAGAAAATGAATTCAAAATAATGATAGTGAAGATCATCCAGGACCTTGGAAAAAGAATGGAGGCAAAGATCGAGAAGGTGCAAGAAATGTTTAACAAAGAACTAGAAGAATTAAAGAACAAACAGAGATGAACAATATAATAACTGAAATGAAAACTACACTAGAAAGAAGCAATAGCAGAATAACTGAGGCAGAAGAACGGAAAAGTGACCTGGAAGAGAGAATGGTGGAATTCATTGCTGTGGAACAGAATAAAGAAAAAAGACTGAAATGAAATGAAGACAGCCTAAGAGACCTCTGGGACAACATTAAATACAACAACATTCACATTATAGGGGTCCCAGAACGAGAAGAGACAGAGAAAGGACCCAAGAAAATATTTGAAGAGATTATAGTCAAAAACTTCACTAACATGGGAAAGGAAATAGCTACCCAAGCCCAGGAAATGCAGTGAGTCTTATACAGGATAAACCCAAGGAGAAACACGTTGAGACACATAGTAATCAAATTGGCAAAAATTAAAGTCAAAGAAAAATTATTGAAAGCAGCAAGGGTAAAACAACAAATAACATAGAAAGGAACTCCCATAAGGTTAACAGCTGATTTCTCAGAAGAAACTCTAAAAGAAAGAAGGAAGTGGCATGACATATTTAACATGATGAATGGGAAGAAGCTACAACCAAGAGTAGTCTACCCAGCAAGGATCTCATTCAGATTTGATGGAGAAATCAAAAGATTTACAGACAAGCAAAAGCTAAGAGAATTCAGCATCATCAAACCAGCTCTACAACAAATGCTAAAGGAACTCCTCTAAGTGGGAAACACAAGAGAAGAAAAGAACCTACAAAGAAAAAACAAAACAAAACAAAAAAATGCAAAACAATTAAGAAAATGGTAATAGGAACATAGATATCGATAATTACCTTGAACATGAATGGATTAAATGCTCCAACCAAAAGACACAGGCTTGATGAATGGATACAAAAAAAAAAAAAAAAAGACCCATATATATGCTGTCTACAAGAGAGCCACTTCAGACCTAGGGATACACACAGACTACAAGTGAGGGGATGGAAAAAGCTATTCCATGCAAATGGAAATCAAAAGAAAGCTAGAGTAACAATATTCATATCAGATAAAATAGATTTTAAAATAAGGAATGTTACAAGAGACAAGGAAGGACACAAGGACACAACATAATGATCAAGGGATCAATCCAAGAAGAAGATATAACAATTATAAATATATATCAACCTAACAAAAGAGCTCCTCAATACATAAGGCAACTGTTAACAGCTATAAAAGAGGAAATAGACAATAACACAATAATATTGGGGGACTTTAACAACTCACTTACACAAATGGACAGATCATCCAAAGAGAAAATTAATAAGGAAACACAAGCTTTAAATGACACAACAGACCAGAGAATTTTAATAGATATTGATAGGACATCCAATCCTAAAACAGCAGATTAAACCTTCTGCTCAAGTGAGCATGGAACATTCTCCATGATAGATGACATCTTGGGTCACAAATCAAGCCTCAGTAAATTTAAGATAATTGAAACCATATCAAGAGTCATTTCTGACCACGATGCTATGAGATTAGAAATCAGTTACAGGGAAAATAACATAAAAAACACAAACACATGGAGGCTAAAAAATACGTTACTAAATAACCAAGAGACCACTGAAGAAATCAAAGAGGAAATCAAAAGTACCTAGAGAAAAATGACAATGAAACATGATGATCCACAACCTATGGGAATCAGTAAAAGCAGGTCTAAGTGGGAAGTTTATAGCAGTACCAGCCTTCCTCAAGAAACAAGAACAATCTCAAGTAAAAAAAATCTAACCTTACACTTAAAGGAACTAGAGAAAGGAGAACAAACAAAACCCAAAGTTAGCAGAAGGAAAGAAATCATGAAAATCAGAGCAGAAATAAATGTAGTAGAAACAAACAAACAAACAAAAACAATAGCAAAGAGAATAAAACTAAAAGCTGGTTCTTTGAGAAGACAAACAAAATTGATAAACCACTAGTCAGACTCATCAAGAGAAAGAGGGAGAGGACTAACACCAATAAAATTAGAAATGAAAAAGGAGAAGTTCCAACAGACACTGCAGAAATACAAAGCATCCTAAGAGATTACCACAGACAACTCTATGCCAATAAAATGGACAACCTGGGAGAAAGGTTCAAATTCTTAGAAATGTATAGCCTTCCAAGACTGAACCAGGAAGAAATAGAACATATGAACAGACCAATCACAAGGAATAAAATTGAAATTGTGACTGAAAATCTTCCAACAAACAAAAGTCCAGGACCAGATGGCTTCACAGGAGAATTCTACCAAACATTTAGAGAAGAGTTAACACACATCCTTCTCAAACTCTTCCAAAACATTGCAGAGGAAGGAACACTCCCAAACCCATTCTATGAGGCCATCATCACCCTGATACCAAAACCAGTCAAAGATACTAAAAAAAAAAAAAAAAACAAAAAAACAAATTACAGACCAATATCACTGATGAATATACACGCAAAAATCCTCTACAAAATACTAGCAAACAGAATCCAACAACACATTAAAAGGATCATATACCATGATCAAGTGGGATTTATCTCAGGGTGGAAGGATTCTTCAATATATGCAAATCAATCAATGTGATACACAATATTAACAAGGTGAAGGATAAAAATCATATGATCATCTCAATAGATGAAGAAAAACCTTTTGAGAAGATTCAACACGAATTTATGATAAAAACTCTACAGAAAGTGGGTGTAGAGGGAACCTACCTCAATGTATTAAAGGCCATGTATGACAAACCCCCAGCAAACATCATTCTCAATGGTGAAAAACGGAAAGCATTGCCTCTAAGATCAGGAGCAAGACAATGATATCCACTCTCATCACTGTTATTCAACATAGTTTTGGAAGACCTAGCCACAGCAATCAGAGAAGAAAAAGAAATAAAAGGAATCCAAATTGGAAAAGAAGAAGTAAAGCTGTCACTGTTTGCAGATGACATGATACTCTACATAGAGAATCTTAAAGATGCCACCAGAATACTACTAGAGATAATCAATGAATTTGGTAAAGTTGCAGGATACAATATTAATGCACATAAATCTCTTGCATTCCTATACACTAATGATGAATAATCTGAAAGAGAAATTAAGGAAACACTCTCATTTATCATTGCAACAACAACAACAACAAAATACCTAGGAATAAACTGACCTAGGGAGACAAAAGACCTGTATGCAGAAAACTATAAGACACTGATGAAAGAAATTAAAGATGATACAAACAGATGGAGAGATGTACCATGTCTTTGGATTGGAAGAATCAACATTGTGAAAATAACTATACTACCCAAAGCAATCTACAGATTCAATGCCATCCCTGTCAAATTATCAATGACATTTTTTAGAGAACTAGAAAAAAATATCTTACAATTTGTATGGAGACACAAAGATCCTGAATAGCCAAAGCAGTCTTGAGGGGAAAAAACAGCTGGAGGAATCAGACTCCCTGATTTCAGACTATACTACATAGCTACAGTAATCAAGACAGTATGGTACTGGCACAAAAATAGAAATATAGATCAATGGAACAGGATAGAAAGCCCAGAGATAAACCCACGTACCTAGGGTTAAACTAATCTGTGACAAAGGTGGCAAAGATATACAATGAAGAACAGACAAGCTCTTCAATAAGTGGTGCTGGGAAAACTGGACAGCTACATGTAAAAGAATGAAATTAGAACACTCCCTAACACCATACACAGAAATAAACTCAAAATGGATTAGAGACCTAAATGAGAGACCCAACACTATAAAACTCTTAGAGGAAAACATAGGAAGAAGGCTCTGTGACATAAATTGCAAAAAGATCTTATTTGATCCATCCACTAGAGTAATGGAAATAAAAACAAAAATAAACTGAAACTTAAACCCTTTTGCAAAGCAAAGGAAACTACAAACAAGATGAAAAGACAACCCCCAGAATGGGAGAAAATATTTGCAAATGAATCAATACACAAAGGATTAATCTCCAAAAAATATAAATAGCTCGTGCAGCTCAATATTAAAACAACAACACAATCCAAAAATGGGCAGAAGACCTAAATAGACATTTCTCTAAAGAAGACATACAGATGGCAAAGAAGAACATGAAAAGCTGCTCAACATCACTAATTATTAGAGAAATGGAAATCAAAGCTACAATGAGGTATCACCTCACACCAGTTAGAATGGGCATCATCAGAAAATCTACAAACAACAAATTCTGGAGAGGGTGTGAAGAAATGGGAATCCTCTTGCTCTGTTGGTGGGAATGCAAATTTATTCAGCCACTATGGAGAACAGTATGGAAGTTCCTTAAAACACTAAAAATAGAATTATCATATGACCCAGCAATCCCACTACTGGGCATATACCCAGAGAAAAACATAATTCTAAAAGACACATGCACCCCAATGTTCATTGAAGCACTATTTACAATAACCAGGTCACAGAAGCAAACTAAATGCTCTTCGACAGATGAATGGGTAAAGAAGAATTGGTACATATATACAATGGAATATTACTCAGCCATAAATAGGAGCAAAATTGGGTCATTTGTAGAGACATGGATGAATGTGGAGTCTGTCATACAGAGTGAAGTAAGTCAGAAAGAGAAAAACAAGTATCATATATTAACGCATATATGTGGAACCTAGAAAAATGATACAGATGAACTGGTTTGCAGGGCAGAAATTGAGACACAGATGTAGAGAACAAACGTATGGACACCAAGGGGTTATGCCAAGGGGGTGGGGGGGTGATATGATGAATTGGGAGATAGGGATTGACATATATACACTAATATGTATAAAGTGGAAAACTAATAAGATCCTGCTGTATAAAAAAAGAAATAAAATAAAATTCAAATATTAAAAGGAAAAAAAAAAAAAGCCACCTGCATTTTGCAGGTGGAACACAATTCAGGTACATTGTGAATCTGTGTCTCCCAGGCTGCAGTCCTAACAAACTTCAAATAACACCTTTTTATTTCAATCAGGTCCCATTTCTGAAATTTTGGTTAACACCATCTACGTCTCAAGTCGTTATTGACTTGATCCATGTGTCTTGAGTGTAATCTTTCTCCTTACAAAGATCATATACTTCTGGAGTTTTCCAAATATTCCTCTTCTTGAAGTCTCTAGAAAGGATTATCTTCCAGTGGTTCAAGAATGCTATATATGCTTTTTAATTGGGATATATGGACCCCTTTCTATCAGAGTCCAAGGTCTGTATTTCTCTAATATCTTTGATACCTTTATGTTTCTAGAATAAGCCTCCAGGTATTGTTATGCGATATTTATTGTTTAAAAATTTGAGGAAAGCCTTCTCATAGCTATTGACGGCAGACCTGAGTACATTGATTTCTCTTGTAATTTTGGCAATGTATTCTTGCAATAATATGGTGTCTAGAATTGGAGATGCTACATCTAAACACATGTTTCTGCCTGTTACTATCACATAAAGGGAGAATTGATTGATGATACCCAGAAGGAGCTGATCTCATTGTCATTAATCCAATGGTAATACTTTAAATGCATAAAAGTTGGAGAATGTCTAAGATTTTTGCGACTTTCAGTTTCAGAATTACATTTGTTCTTTCTACTTTTCTCAAAATTTCAAAGCTTTGTAAAGTTTTTGTTAATTTCAATAAAATGAGCACCCCTGTCACTAGAGGGCACTTGAGGGACAGAATGAGTTTTCTTGTGTTGGTAAGACAAACTTGAGAAAGTGACATTTTTAAAATGTATTTTTAGTTATTTTTAATTTAATTTATTTTTGTCAAATAATTGTTATATTTTCAGGCAATAAAAAGATTCAATCTATTTTGAGAATATGAAAACAATGACAGACACATACACAAATGCTATTCAGGTATATGTAATTCATTTATAGGTAATCAAAGGATTACTTAGGTTTGGGTTCTTAAACCTTGTCCCTTACCTTTACAGTTTTACCAAAATTATGCTGGTGAAAGATGAGATATACACTATAGACACCATCAGAAATTTTTGTAAAGTTTTCCCATCAATGTTGATTGAATACAAAAGCTGCTTTTTCTTGTTGTAGTAAGAAATTTCATGTAGAGTTGCATGCTTCCATTTGTGGTACCATTGCTCCTAAGTGGTCATTTTTGGAGATTATTCTCATTCAATCTACATTCATATTTTCCTCAGTACCTTTTTCTCTGACTCTGGCATCAACTACTGGCATATTATGATAAACTTTTGAAGCTTTTTAAAGATTTAGTCTTTGGGCATATAACTAGGATATTAATGAGTGCAGTCTCTTTAGGAAAATGAGCATCATGCCATTTTCTGTAGGCTCCAGGTTATTCCTTTATGTCCATCTTGTAAGAACGCATTTGAGAGACAAAAGTTCATGTATCAACTACTCAGATGTGTTCAGGAACCCTCCTTATTTTTAAAAGAATTCCAAAATTATGGTCCACTCCCCAAAGTTTATCCATTATTATTGTTCACATAACTCTCTAATCTCTGGCTGAATGAACAGCTCTGGTGAGCACTTGGATTTCTGCCTTCTGGGTATATTTTGCCTCTCGCAGGAAGCCATATTCTGGGCGTGAAGTCAGATCTACAGAGGGACATTCATGATGTTTTTCTGGGCTCAATCTCAAAATACAGAAAATCAACCAAAAATATTAAGTCTGTATTCTAAAGGGTTTTCTAATAAATCTACCAGGAACATAGTTCATGAACAAGAGATTAGACAATTATGAATTTTCCCTTTTCCATGTAATGTAATAAAAGGAGCAGGGTTTGAAACCTTCCAGTGATTAATGGAAATGTGTGAGGGAGAAAAATAATTAAATTTCATAGCGTGTAAGCCTACTTGCTAAGAAATGTGTTTTTCAGTGAGCAACCATTTTAAAACATGATGGAATGATCTAGTTGAAAGGAGATGCTAAAATCAAATTGGCAGAAGCCTCTGATTATCTATCTGCTCTGGCTGTTACCTTTAGACAAAGCAGATGATATAGCTTGGGACATGGGCTCAGAGAGAAACTATAGTTAGCTATTGGTTTATGGTCATTCCAAAAATATTAATAAAGAACACTAAGGGCTTGTCTAAAGCTTTCATATATGAAGAGGTAGAAATGCTTATGATAATTAGATAAATCCATATCAAATGTTTGAAGATCTAATTTAACACACACACAGACAGACAGACAGACAGACAGACAGACACACGCACACACATACAAATCTTTCCCTCTTTAAGTTTCCAGGGCAAAGGCTCACCTAACAAGGATTTGATTAAGTCATATAGTGTGACGGTGATTTCAGAAATTTGGGATCCATTGCTGGTCGAATTCAATAAAATCAAGGAATTTCTTTTAATTGTCTTTTTGTTACTGGTCTGAGAAAGTTATGAGTGACTTGTACTCAGTCAGGAATAAGAGATCTATCTCCTTGGGATAAATTGTGATCCAAGTAATTAACTTTACTTAAGAAAACATTTAATTATCTTCAGAAATTTTATAACCTTTCTAAACTATAATAGTTAATAGATATGTGGAATCAGTCTTAGAATTTTCTTTATCTTTAAAACACAACAAGTAGTCATATAAATCTTGAATAAGAAAAACGTACTGTTTCCTTTAGGTATTGGTTGAGGATTTGTGAAAGTAGTAGAGTTCCTTACTAAATTCTTGGGTATTATCAATATGTTTTGTTGTTTGATTTTTTTCCAGGAGAAGGCAAACAAATATTACCTATATTGATCTAATTCTAAAGGGACACTAAAAAAAAGCAGTGCACCTGCGACTGCAAAATATGCAGAATTAGGAGGTACTGAGGGTAAAAAAAATCCCAGATTCATAATACAGTGAAATAAAATGAGCATGATATTTATTTACAGCTCCAAGCTTCCAAATAAACCTATATCCTTGTGTAGTGTATTTTAATAGGGAGGTTAGGAGTAGTATAAGAGTGAGTTAAGGTATGTTGTTGAGTCCTTTATTACTAGGATTTTAATGATTGAGTCTAGTCTAGTTTTGTTAGTTTGGCTAGAGGTTTAGGTGTTTCAGTGGGAACATAAATGAACTCAACTTTCAAGATCCAACCTATGAAAATAGATTTTTTTCCTCCACAAGAAGTCAGCACCTTGTTAAAGTCTTTAATTTGAACTTAGTTTAGGCACAAGAATACTGATAAGCCAGTGTTCAATACAGCCATTACTTCATTATGAAAAGAGGTGTCTTCAGAAATTTCAAGAAGACCACTAAGAGAGCACTTAAACTAGCAGTTCCATTTGCCCAGTAAAAAAATCTCATAATTAAGTTAGTGGATGTGGGCTCAGAAATAAGGAAGACTGTCTTGTGTAAAGGAGTGAGGTAACAGGTCTGGACTGGGACAAAGGGAATGTCTGAAGATTATGATTTTTAGAGGTACCCACTATCCCTATTAAAGCCCCACCTGTTTTTAATTTTAAGCAAAATGGCAACATAATGCTAAAATTCATATAGAAATGCAAAGGACCTAGAATAGCCAAAACTCTCTTAAAAAGGACAAATTGGGAGGACTCATCCTGCTTGAGTAGTATTGTCACCTTAACAATGTTAAGTCTAATCCATGGACATGGAATTTCTTTTATTTATTTAGGATATTCTGTCAGTTCCTTTCAGTGATATTTCATGGTTTTCAGTGTGTCTATTGTGCACTTTTTTGTTAAATGTATTTCTAGTATTTTATTCTTGTAGATGCTATTATAAATGAAATTGTTGTCTTAATTAGGTTTTTAGATTTTTCATTAGTGGATAGAAATACAATGAATTTTAAAGTTAATGTTATATCCTATCACATTGCTAAACTGGTTTGTTAGTTCTAATAAGTTTGACATATTCATTATGATTTTCTATATGTAATATCATTTAATCTACAAATAGAGCTAGTTTACTACTTTCTTTCCAATATGGACAGCTTCTACTCTTGGTCTTGCCTGATTGCCCTAGCTAAAACCTCCATTACTATCATTAAATAAAAGTGTGAGATAAGTTATCCTTGCCTGGTTCCTGATCTTGGGTGTAAAGCATTCCATCTTTCACCGTTAAGTTATGGCTTATTGGTAGTTGTTCTTTAACATATTGAAATAATTCCCTTCAACTCCTAGTTTAAGTGTTTTGTGGGGTTTTCTTGTTTGTTTTTTATTTTTGTTTTTACCATGAAAAGGTGTTGGCTTTTGTAAAATGTTTTCTCTGTGTCAATTGAGGTGATCATGTGTTACTTTTTTCCTTTATTCTATAAATGTGGTATATTACATTGATTGATTTTTTGATGTTAGATGAACCCTGAAATCCTGGAATAATTGCCACTTGGCCATGGTATATTCTCCTTTTTAATCATTGCTGGATTCAGGTTGCCAGCAATATGTTGATAAATTTTATGTATGCATTCATAAGAAATATTGCTCTGTAGTTTTCTTGTGTTTATCTAGTTTTGTTATCAGCATAATAATTGTCTCATAGAATGAGTAGGGAAGTGTTTCCTCCTCTTCTATATTTTGAAATAAAATTGTGAATGGTATTGATTCTTGAAATTTTTAATCAATATCACCATTGAAGTTATCTGATGTCAGAATTTGTCCTTGTTGAAATTTTTAAAGTTATTATTTCAATCATTTTACATGTTACAAATATATTCAGCCTATCTATTTCTTCTTGAGTCAGTTTTGGTACTTTGTGTCTACCTAGGAATTAGACTATTGCATCCATTTTATCTGATTTGTTAACACACAGATGTCCATAACATTATTTTATTATCCTTTTTTTATTTCTCTAAAACAAGTTATAATGTCTCCTCTTTCATTCCTGATTTTAGTAATTTGTATCTTCTCTTTTTCTATTGGTCCATCTAGGTAAATAGTTTTTATTTAATTTTTTTGACCTTTTCAAAAATACATTTTCTACTTTATTGATTTTCTAATTGTTACACTATTCTCTTTTAATAATTTTAATCTTTATTATTTTGTTTTACATTTAACTTTCTCATTTTCTAACTCTTGTGATTTAAAGGTTTATTATTGATTTTACGTCTTTCTTCTGTTTTTCAGTAAAAACACTTATGGCTATAAATTCCCCTGTAAGCACTACTTTTGCTGCATCTCATAAAGTTTGGTAGGTTGTGCTTTCGTTTTCTTTCATGTCACAATATTTCCTAGTTTCTCTTGCTATTTTTTCTTTGACCCTTGATTATTTAGGATATTGTTTTTAATTTTCACATATATGTAAGTTACCCAAATTTACCTCTGTTGTTGATTTTTTACTTATTTTCAATGTGATCATAACGCATAATATGTATGATTTTAACATTTCAATTTATTGAGGGTTGTTTTATGGTAGAGATTTTCCTAAGACTTCAAGTTCAGACAAAATATTGACTATACTCTGAATATAGTTATTTTAATAGATCTCCAAAAACTGTTAGTCCTCTCTCTTGCCTGCAGTGCTACTGGTTTTTGTTTATCACACCACTGAGCTGGGAAGGGAAAACGTATGGGAATAGTCCCAATTTAAAAATTACTGAACCAGCTGTCTTACTGAGGTTGTCATTTTATTTGATAGGTAATTTGATTAATTGCCAGAGTTCTGATATGTTTGATTTATAGTTATCTTGCCCATATTTTTGTCATAGCAAGTCCACTGAGATACTCACTCATCTGTTCTGGAAGTTGTTTTCTCAAGGTCGTCCTTATGTATATTAGGAAAATTATCCTTTTTGAGTTAAAGGAAACAAAAGGAAACTGAGGTGCTAAATTTTCTTAGTACCACCTTCACTGATCACTAAAATTTTATTTTACTTTAGCTAACACAAGAAACAAAAAAAAAAAATCAGTATCCTTTGTTATTGTACTTAGAGACCCTGTTCAGTGACTAGGGTGGGAAATTTATTTTTTGTTTTGTTCTAATCTGTAAAGACATCGTTTATCTGAGTTGTATTATGTTTTTGTTCTAAGACTCTTTCAAAATGTTTAAAATAAAAAAGTTAAAAAAATAAAATTAAAATAAATGGAAAGTTTTCAGTTTTTCAACGTTGGGTACAAAGTTAAAAAAAAAAAAATTAACAAAGTACTGGAGGTTTGCAATAGGATAATGTATGGTTCTAGTATTACGTTCCATATTAAATTTCTTACATCTGACTTAAAGACATTAGCAAAACTTGAGGAAAGATTTGGGGTCACATATATTTTAGGATCTACTCTTGCCTGTTGTCTACTTAAAATTGTGAGAGAGCTATTTCGAACGTCCTCCCAAAGATTCAACCTGTCCTTGCTTAGAGGACTGGATCATAGCAAAACTATTTCATAGGAAAGACTTTGGAGATATCCTCCAAATTACCATGTTTAATGTCTATAGTTTTCCCAAACATTTCTGATTTTCTGTTCAGTTTGGAGTCCTTTTAAGTCGCTCTGGAGCTTCTCATTCTGTATTTTCAATCCAATATTTTGCAGTTGAGATTTCCACTAACATTTGAATTAATTGTCATATATCTAACAGCCCTGGGTTATACATCCTTATAACTAATTTATATTCATCTGAAAATTTCTTTCGATTTTGTGTAAGTTTTGAAAAGTCTTTGATGGCTGTCAGTTCAGTGTAAGCCTAAATCTTAAAATGGTCCTTCCTTGTTCTAAGAATGATTTAACTTTAAGAAATAATTGGGTTTGGGTTTCTTTTTTTTTTTTTTACCAGGCCAAGAGGGAAGGATAGCAGTTCAGAGAGGATTAAGGGCAGAGAGAAATGATGGAGCAAAGAATTAGGGAAAAGTTAAGTAAGGTAAAAGCATTTAGCTTCTAGTTTTGAGGTAGATAATCTAAAAGAAGATAGTTTTAGGTTTATTTCAAATTTTTATTTAGTTCAGTCCAGGAATAGCTTAATGGAGTAATTTCTGGATCTGAATATTGTTAATGTGTTCTTATGCATATACAAATGTACAATTTTTTGTGTGTGTTTTTTTCCCCCTTTTTGTTCCAAGCAGGAGGTTCAAAGACTTGGTAAAAAAAAAAAAAAAAAAAAAAAAAAAAAAAAAAAAAAAAAAAATCCAAAAGAAATCAACCCTTCCCAACCAAAATATACAACAATCCTTTGATATTATTTATCAAGAAGTTGAACAGTTTCATATACATTTAAATGTTTTGTTTTGTTTTTTCCAGAAGTTCCTGGAAGAAAAAATAATGTTGCTTATAATTTGAATATTTCTGTTCAAATGATTTTAGGAATAAGAATGACATGTTGATGGATACAATGGAATAATAAAGTTACATTAAAGTGGACAGAAAATAAACTGTGTAGATATGAATGGTTTCAAGGTTTCAGTTCTCACTGGAAATATCCAGTGAACAGTTAAACATATAAATATATGCATTTTCCCCATAAACAAATACATTTTTTCATAAAAATAAAATAGAAAAGATTATTTTAGATAATTTAAGGAAATGGTTTAGGTAGCTTTGCTGTGTTCTATAACTTTTATCAGATAAGTGCTTTACTTGTAGAACTTTGAATTAAATAAATGTGAGACATAAACGTTTATTATGGTAATTTTATTGTAGTCATTCTGACTGTAAATGAAACTACTTATAGAATATATTGTTCAGTGCTATTTTGCAAGACAGTTGGTTAAACATAAAGATAAGTATGGTGTGAAAAGAGTTAATGGAGAGATAATAAGTAAGGTCCTCTTCAAAGATAGTATTGTAAAAATGAGTTCTTTTGAAGATTGCTACTCTTTTGCCGACTGACCTTCATGACACTGCTGATTGCATACATTTCTAAAAGTTTGAGACTACTCACATCTGCATGAACTGCAGGAACCAATGCACTATATATTTAGCTGTAAAATGAAATAAAGTATTTTGATATTCTTAGGGAATAAAACACCTGTAACATATTTCATCCTATCCAACACCACTCTAAGTTTCCACGTCTGTAAAATGCAGATAAAATAGTGCCTACTTAAGAGGATCTTTGCATTTAAGGACCTTAGGATAATGTCCGCCATTGTTAATTTCTTAGCTTTTACCTTTGTCATTGTCCAAATGAAAGGGATAATATCTTATGAAAACTTGTGTTATTATGAAGACTGTGGTTCCCATGGACCTTCTTAAGGAGGAGGGTCAAACTAATGTCTTTATAAGTTCATTGAGTGCAATTCTTACTCCTGGTTAACCTTAGAAATTTATGCATGGTTGACATTCATTCACCTAATTTGAGACTGTAAGAATATTTGATATAAACTAAAAGGAAAGCCAAATTCAAAGGTTTTCTTCAGTGGTTATTGTCCTTTTCTAATCTCTGAATCTGGGGATCTGTGCTGTGTCACACAATCTCTCTTGTTCTACAGTTCTTTTTTAAATGGAGCTTATAAACAACAAGTGTGGGCTAGCATCAGTTCCTATGTGCCCTTCACTCAGCCTCTCTCTTTCTCTCATTAGTATTTTTACCATCATCATCATTCTTAAACTTGCTGGATTTAAATGGCAACCTGCTTTGAGAATTTCACTTGTCCTTGCTTCAGTAATTGCTTGGTTTAAGTCTTAACTTCCTAGCCATCAACTTACACACACATCTACCAATAAATGGCACTCTTTACCAATAATATCTGACTTTTCATTCTTCAGCTTCTAAAGTTAAATTTACCAGAAGTAATGAGGAGTAAAAGAATAATCTGTGGACTTAATACTGGAAATCTTTAAGCTATCCTCACCTTCACAACTCAAGTGTTGTTATCTAAGTCAAGGAGAAAGTCATCTGAAACATTTCTTTGCCTTAATATTAGGACAATCTTGATATGTTGATGTTGTAATGTTGAAAGAGGAAGAAATATTTCTAGAAAGTAAGGCACTTGGAAGGATTTTGTTTCGAGGGAGAACGAAGTGAAAATCATTAAGAAGTGAGAACCTGCATATGATTCTCCATGGAGGTGTTATTGGTTTTTGGGTAGAATGATCCTTTACTAATTTGACTGTCCCATATTGCAGACCATTTAGTTTGTTCAGTCCCACCCCAGGTTAACAGTGACAGCTCTCTCCAGTCACTGTGACAACCAAAAATGCCCACATTTTTCCCTGGGATAAAGATAATTCCCAGTTTAAGAACTCCTGTTAAAGAATAATCGGAAAGTATTTACCAACTGAAATGGGGGTCTGAAAAGAGTGAAATAAGAGGAAGGATGAGTCTGGCTACTTGTTTATCCATTTTGTTTATCTTCTCAAATAATCAGCTTTTAGTTTTATTCATCTTTGCTATTGTTTTCTCTGTTTCTATTTCATTTATTTCTGCTCTGGTCTTTACGATTTCTTTCCTTCTGCTAACTTTGGGTTTTGTTTGTTCTTCTTTCTCTAGTTCCTTTAGGTGTAAGTTTAGATTGTTTTTTTGAGATTTTTCTTGTTTCTTGAGGTAAGCTTGTATAGCTACAAACTTCGCTCTTAAACCTGCTTTTGCTCCACCCCATAGGTTTTGGATCATCATGTTTTCATTGTCATTTGTCTGTAGGTATTTTTCGATTTCCTCTTTAATTTCTTCAGTGACCTTTTGGTTATTTAGCAACATATTATTTAGCCTCCATGTGTTTGTTTTTTGTTTTGTTTTGTTTTGTTTTGTTTTTTTACATTTTCTTCCCTGTAATTCATTTCTAATCTCTTATCGCTGTGGTCAGAAAAGATGCTTGATATGATTTCAATTTTCTTAAATTTACTGAGGCTTGATTTGTGACCTAAGATGTGATCTACCCTGTAGAATGTTCTGTACACACTTGAGAAGAAAATATAATCTGTTGGTTTTGGATGTAATGTCCTATAAATATCAGTTAAATCTATGTGGTCTATTGTGTCATTTAAAACTTATCTTTCCTTATTTATTTTCATTTTGGATGATCTGTCCATTGGTGTAAGTGAGGTGTTAAAGTCCCCCACTCTTACTGTGTTACTGTTGAATTCCTCTTTTAGAGCATAAGGCAACTGTTAGCAGTTGCCTTATGTACTGAGGTGCTCCTATGTTTAGATGCATATATATTTATAATTGTAGTATCTTCTTCTTGGATTGATCCCTTGGTCGTTATGTAGCGTCCTTGCTTGTCTCTTGTAACATTCTTTATTTTAAAGTCTATTTATCTGATATGAGTATTGCTACTCCAGATTTCTTTGGATTTCCATTTGCATGGAATATGTTTTTCCATACTCTCACTTTCAGTCTGTATGTGTCCCTAGGTCTGAAGTGGGTCTCTTGTGGACAGCATATATATGGGAGTTGTTTCTGTATCCATTCAGCAATCCTGTGTCTTTTGATTGGAGCATTTAATCCATTCACGTTTAAGGTAATTATCAATATTTATGTTCCTATGACCATTTTCCTAATTGTTTTTGGTTTCTTTTTGTAGTTCTTTTTCTTTTCTTGTGTTTCCTACTTAGATAAGTTTCTTTAGCATTTGTTGTAGGGCTGGTTTTTTGGTGCTGAATTATCTTAGCTTTTGCTTGTCTGTAAAGTTTTTTATTTCTCCATTGAATCTGAATGAGATCCTTTCTGGGTAGAGTAATCTTGGTTGCAGTTTCTTCCCTTTCATCACTTTAAATATATCATGACACTCCCTTCTGGCTTTTAGAGTTTCTGGTGAGAAATCAGCCATTAACCTTATGGGAGTTCCCTTGTAGATTATTTGTTGCTTTTCCCTGTTGCTTTCAATAATTTTGCTTTGTCTTTAATTTTTGCCAATTTTATTATTATGTGTCTCATCATGTTTCTCCTTGAGTTTATCCTGTATGGGACTCTCTGCACTTCCTGGACTTTGGTGGCTATTTCCTTTCCCATGTTAGGGAAGCTTTTGACTATAATCTCTTCAAATATTTTCTTGGGTCCTTCCTCTCTCTCTTCTCCTTCTGGGATGGCTCTAATGAGAATGTTGTCACATTTAATGTTGTCCCAGAAGTCTCTTAGGCTGTCTTCATTTCTTTTCATTCTTTTTTCTTTATTCTGTTCTGAGGCAGTGAGTTCCACCATTCTGTCCTCCATTTCACTTATCCATTCTTCTGCTTCAGTTATTCTGCTATTGATTCCTTCTAGTGTAGTTTTCATTTTAATTATTGTATTGTTCATCTCTGTTTCTTTGTTCTTTAACTCTTCTAGGTCTTTGTAAAACATTTCTTGCATCTTCTCAATCTTTGCCTCCATTCTTTTTCTGAGGCCCTGGATCATCTTTACTATCATTATTTTGAATTCTTTTTCTGGAAGATTTCTTGTCTCCACTTCATTCAGTTGTTTTTCTGAGTTTTTATCTTGTTCCTTTGTCTTGTAATTAGCCCTCTACCATTTCATCTTGTCTATCTTTCTGTGAATGTGGTTTTTGTTCCACAGGCTACAGGGTTGTAGTTCTTCTTCACTTCGTGTCTTTTTAATATGTTATCTATCCTTAATGGAGGGAAAAAAAAACAATGCATGATTAATGCCACCTTATAAATAAGAAAACTCTAAAAAGAAGGCTGTACCTGTAAAGAGATATCACTTATATTCTTAAAAATTTATCCATAAAAAATGTAAGCTTTTTAAGAAGTTTTATTTATTTATTTTATTTATTTTTGGTTGTGTTGTGTCTTTGTTGCTGGATGCTGGCTCTCCCCAGTTGCGGTGAGTGGGTGCCACTCTTCACTACACTGCACGTGCCTCTCTCATTGCAGAGCATGGCTTCTAGTTGCACGGGCTTCAGCAGTTGTGGCATGCAGGCTCAGTGGTTTTGGTGTATGTGTTTAGTTGTTCCACAGCATGTGGTATCTTCCTGGACCAGGGCTCGAACCCATGTCCCCTGCATTGGCAGGTGGACTCCCAACTACTGTCCCACCAAGGAAGCCTAGAAAAATGTAAACATTTTTAAACTATAAATGATAATATGAGACAGCCATAGATTCACTGCTCATACTTTAACCAAAGTTAACTATTTCGACAAAGTTGAAGAATGAGTAAGAGTTCACTAGGTATACAGAGAAAGGAAGGACACCTTAAGGAATGGCCCTGATGATTCACTGGTTTGTATAACACTCTTGCTCTGAGTAAAGATGGAAACTGTGACTTGTTTACAATCTATAAAACATAACAATGGTGAAAAGATGTCACTCCCTTGAGTACTTTTTATTGTTTAAGACTCCATCAAAGCAGAATAACAGAGAAACTCTTCTGTTGGCCTAGGAGAAGCAAGCTGCTATACCCTCTTTCCTTTTGGGAGTGTAATGGGAAATCAACTTAGAAATCAGTGTGCCATCCTTTCAGGAGTCTTTTAATGACCAAAAATATGTTGACATATTACATCATAATATTATAAATAATGAATAACAATGAATGCTTCTTGCATAACGTTTTATTTTTTGTCATCACTTTGAAACTATATTTATTGTGAATCTATGAATATGTGTTAAAATCAAGGCTGGAGAAGAAATAAAACAATGGCAACAGAAATAACAAAATGAGTGTACAGTGCTTGGTCTTGCAGCACATGATGTTCCTTCTATACAGAATATTCTTCCCCTGATCCTGAATGGCAGATTTACATTATTCATTCTTACAAAACATATATATTTTATTTTTTACTCAAAATTTCCTTAAATTTCTTCTTCTTGGCTCCTACCATCCCTTATTCTTTCATCATGATGTACTCTTAACAGTATCTGAGTTGTACTGAGTTGTGAATTTCTATAAGAATGTAAATTCCACAGGAGTAAAGACTGCATTTGTCATCATTGCTGTCCCAGTAGTACCTTAGACATGGTGGTCATTTAGGAATATTAGTTGAATGAGTAAAAACTATAAAAATATTGCTAAATTTCACTTGATGCTTGGGATAACTGTCTTATAAGTGGAAATAATAGGAAAAACTCACATGAATATCCCAATACCCAAATATAATTAAAATTGTTAAAGGAAAAAGTCTACTGGTGATAGAATATAATTCTGACATGAAAGTGAAGAAATCTAAGTTTTTTCAAAATACTAAATGTGAAAGAAAATATAAGGATAAATTATTTTGTGCCTGCTAAAACCTTCAATTTCATAGTTTAGAATGCTCTCTAGAGCCTTTAAAAATTCATTTTTTCATCTCCTATCTGCTGATATAGAAACAAACATGTATATAACTACTATATTAAATATATTTGTATTACACTATAACTGTTATATCAATTTAAGCATTTTATATTAGCTGTATTTATGACTATTAAATATCACTAGAAGTAATTTACTCAATTATTTCATAAAAAGGCAAAATAACACTTTATGATTGTGAATGAGAGATTTGGTGATTACTCTGAAATGTCAATGGGCATGGAACTAATCCATTTAAAGGGCCATCATACGAAACTAAACTATCTTGAAATGATTAAATTTTGATTATATCTGATTATTTTTATGTGTGTGTGAACACAAGAATAAAATTATTAATATTTTTTAAATTTTTTAAATTTTATTTTTAATTTTAATTTTCAATTTTAATTTAAAGTATTTTTCCTTTATGACAAACTTCCAATTATGTATCTAGTTTCCTTGAATACTTTCTTGTATGTAGCTGTCTCTTCAGACCCAATAAAAATATGTCCATAATAATAAAGGAATTGAGTTATATGAAAGCAACAAAAGGTGTCATCATATAATAAATATTTTGTTAGTATGTTCTTATGTTTAAATAATTAGCAAAGAAAATATAATTATATTAATTTCAGTTTAGTTTGTAATGATTTAGCCTTCTCTGGGTGTCCATAATCACCAAGAAATCAAGAAGCAAGATTGAGATCTAATATATTGAAAGAAAAAATTTTACATTATGCAATAACATTTTAACTTAAGCATGTGGTTGAATGTCTATATTTACTTATTGTATGACTGCATAGTTAGTAGAAATATTAGATTCAGTCAGGTTAGTTTGAACAATTAAATAACCAAAAGTCAATGATTCTACTTCTCATTTTGTTGTCTAATTATAAAACATTATATAAAATATTAGATATTGTATACTACTAATATATAATATTATAATAAATTTGAGAAGTAAATGACAGGCAGTTTTCATGAGTAATTCTTTACAATAATATCTATTCATTTCCTAATATAGGCAGTAAAACTCTTAATACCTCCATTCTCTGTTAAGTATTTTGATTATTTTACTGTCAAATCATTGAAATGCATTTTTAAATTAGATTTGATAATTAAATTGTAGATCAATATTCTTCATATGAGTAATTGTGACATCTTTGTTTCGGTTATTTCAAGATATAGCTCACTAGTTCCCAATGCACTCAAACTTCATGAATGAGTCAGCATAAGTTCAGCTGCACCTTTTATCAGCTTTGTTCTTGTCCATGCCATATTGAAAATATTTCCCAGTCATCCAAATCATAAATAAATGATGGCTAAAGATTTAATTTGTCTTGAGATTTCCAGCAAAGGGTAAAAGACATGTGTATCAGTTGGGTTCTATCGAACAAGTAGGATAAAAATTGGCATACAGAATTTTAAGTTCTGGTTAGGCAGTGGGCAAATCTATAGAGCAGACCAAGAGACTGGATATTCTGTGGCAAGAGTTGAAGCTGCAGCTAATGAACAGATTTCTTCTTCCTCAGAGAAACTTCAGTTTTTGCTCTAAAGGTCTTTCAAATGACTGGATGAGGCCCACTCACATTTTCATGGATAATCCCTTTTACCTAAAATCAACTAATTTTAGGTGATAATCACATTTACAAAATATCTTCACAGCGACACTTAGATTAGTGCTTAATTAAATACCTAGGTACTATAACCTAGGCAAGTTGATATATAAAACTAAGCATAATAATATATGAAAGAAAAACAGAACTTTTTCTTTCTCAGAACATATAGGATAAATAATTGGCTACCTATTTAGAATGTATTGGAGAAAAATTTTAGTGCAATCACCACATTTTTATTGCTTCAAAAATATAAAATTAATTAGGTTAATTTACATAAGGATAGTTTCACATTTTGCCATTATTAATGTACATAGATTTTTTAAAACTTCAGCTCAGTCATATGTAATGTATAGACATAAATGATGTATGTGCACTGTGAGCTTTTAGTTCTACATTTCTCAAAACAATCATTCATATTTCCAGTGATATTAAGATGAAATACCTTGATGTGTTATTTTGTGTTTGTGAAGAACAGTGAAACAAGATGGTATATGAAGGATGCTAATAATTATGTAACACTATTGAGATATAGTGCTATTAATGATGGGATGATAAAAAAGAACAGTATTTATCTATGTTGGTTGCAATAATACCAGTATTATTACTTTCAGAGTAGATGGATTATTTGTTTAAAGTTCAAAAACAGATTAAAGTGTTTTTAAAATTATTTTTTGAATAGGTTAGCCTTTAGAAACATTACAGCTGCCAAAATCAAATCATTAAAATTATCACCCAAAGCACTGGGAAATATTAAGTTCTCATGCAGGCAAATAATTTATGCAACAATTGTTTGAGAATAAGATTGATTTTAACTTTCAATTACTCAGTAAGTTATTGAAATTTTTTATAGATTATTTACTGGTTAATTTTTGAACCATTAGTTATCAGAAAGCATTTTAAGTAAAGTTAAACTGTCATAGCTCCACCAGAAAAAAACAAAAACAACAAAAACTATTGCTATTTTGTTACTTATGATAAGTTAATCAGATTGCATAGGGCAGGAATTTGGGGAAAAAAAGGTTATTTTGAAACTTATGGATCATTTATGGAATATAATACTTCCAGTAACAAAACATCTTCCAGTTAAAAAATAAATCATTTGTCTATGCAGGAAAAAGAAACAAAAATACCTTTAAATGTTAGAGTGTATTAAGCTTTCTAAATGATAATACTTAGGATTAACTTCAAGATGTCAAAACATGAACAGCTGCAAGAACAAAAGATTACCACACCCCTTCTGGGTCTGGCTGGCACCAAGAAGTCTGCAATAAACAGCCGCACCCCCTCCCCTTTTGGTATAAAAGAGCCTGAATTCTAAGTCAGGTAAGATGGCTCTTTGGGACACTAGTCCACCATCTTCTTGGCCATTGGTTTTCCAAATAAAGTCACTATGCCTTGCCCCAACACCTCATCTCTTGGTTTATTAGCCTGCTGTTGGATTAGCAGCACAAGCTTGTCAGGTAACAGTTCTGAAGAGTTACTCCTGGGAGGCGTCCTTCCCATTTCTGGCAACATGGGCATGAATACACACTCTCTTTAATAATTTAATTACTCCAGACTATATTCAGGGTACAAACAAATTAATAGTTTATAAACCTTCATTTTAAGTAACATGCATCAGGACACTTTGATTTTGTTCTTGAAAATAATAGTGCTGTTCATTATTTAACCTAAAAGATTTCCTTTTAATTTTATATTAAAAGAAGTTTTGTTTTGCCTTTCATACAACTGATAAAGAAAAGTTCTACAGTGTATTCATTTAGGTCAAGGAACAGTAACGTAGAATGAGTCTAATGTTCATTGAAGGTGACTGGGATGGAGTTTTAAGGAAATAAAAAATGTATACTTTTATATATAGCTCTATTTCTTCCCCTGGTGACAACTACACAGTGTAACCATAAATTACACTCCATTCACTTCTTCATTGCATAAGTAAAAAGCTGTGAGAATGTTCATTCAGTTGGGAAATCAAAATGACTTCATAACACCATAGTGAAATAGTGGGAAATGCTACATATTTGCTGTTTTGAAAATGTATTTAAATTTATGTATACATTTTCAGAAATATTCATCTCATTTCTCTATGCATTTAATAAAAGCAATTTATTTCAATATAAATCGTTTTTCTGTCATTCTGATATCCTCAGAAAATAGTTCAAATTTAATTGATGTACTATTATGGGAAACTGAGGCATCATGAGATCAACACTTGAGTTCAATTTTGCTTCTCCTATTTATTTTTATTTTTTTGGTAATGTATAGGAAAACAAATAACTTTCTGCCATTCTACGTTATTCGGTCCTGTTCAAATACACTTAAGCAGAAATCTATTTGAGAAAAGTCTAGGTGTCATCTTCATGTATGCTTTTATGTGTTAAGAATCTAGAATATAAAATCACCCAAATAAAGTTTAAGCAGTTTAGTTAACATATTTGAAAATAAACTCCTAATGTTTTTACTTAAAATCTACAGCACATAGTCTTTGTCATGTCTGTCAAGAGAAGGACTATTCTCCTGTTTTAAAGATTTTTTTAAAATTAAATTAAAAGATATATATATATATATATATATATATATATATATATATATATATGGCAATAAACCTTGACTCCTCTCACACTCCACATGTTATTATTCAGGAAACTGTGTTGACTATACCTTCAAAATACATCGAGAATCCAACCTCTTCCCACCACTTCATGGATAGTCACATATGTTCATCATTACATCTTTTAGAATCTGAAAGATATTAAGATGAACAAAATCTCACGTTAGGTAGTAGTGGGGCTCTGGATTTAAAAACAAGAAGTCTGGCAAGGATGGGGTGCAAAAGTAAAGTATAATTTCTATGATTATTCAGAAAATAAAGGGCATTCTCAAACATAAAATTTATTACTTTTTTGTTATTGGTATAACTTTAACTACAATGTAAAGTAAGATATAAAGTATTGGTATATTTTAAGTAACAAGACAGATGAAACTCAGAAAGAACTCTTCACATTTATATAAACACCTGACTAATTGACATTTGCTATGTGCTCAGTGTATATTGGTAGATAAATTTTTAATGAAAATTTTGTTAAACATCTATTGAATATATATAAACATGCACTAATATTGGCATTAAAGTGCTTTCACATAATGCATCTTCTGATAATTGCAAAATCCCTGTAAGTTTCCATTCTTTTTATTGTCCATAAAGAGGTTAACTTTTCTGCATGTACACATAATCCTCCATATGAAGGTTTGGCACTATTTTCTGGTGAAGGACCAGGTGGTATATATTTTTACTTTGCTTGTCATGCAGTCTTTGTTGCAACTACACAACTCTGGCATTGTAGAGACAACATACTCACAGAAAGTAAATGCAAATGAATGGGTGGGTCAGTGTTCCAAGGAAACTTTACTGAAATACGTGGTAGGCCAAATTTGGCCCATAGGTCCCAGTGGACTGATTATTCTATACTCTAAAGGATATGTCAATTCCAGTTATGCAGAAAGTGCTCCCCCAAACTTTATCACATTACATAATAAGTAATATTTACATTAGTTTAGTGGATGCATATAGTTTTACAAACCTGGAAGGAATTAGGAGTTTTTTTAAACAAGTTACAATTAATTTTTAATTAAATCAATAAGTATGAAAAAATACCAAATTTTTCTATCAGCCTTCTGATATATATATAAAATAATATATATTATAAGCATCTTTATATATAAGATTAATTGATGGAACTGAGTTTATAGTCCTTTAAATTTATTTCAATAGACATAAACATGCAATAGATTTATCAAAGAATCTATAAGTTGACCTATTTTCTATAATTCAGAAAAGCAAACAGATATACAAAAATATCAGATGAGTTTCTTCCATTGCATGTGTGGTTTAGAGGAAATATGATGCATTTTCATATGCTATGCTCAAGCCACACCTTTGTTCTATTTTTAAATACTAAGTAGAAAAATAGATATATAATTTTCTTGAAAATGAAAATTGATGGATGTTTTTAAATATTATTTTTCAATATATAATATTTTAAAATCACTCTATACTCTTGAATAGCTGTGTGTATTTCATATGTGTTTATTTATGTGTTTAATATGTTGTAACTAGGGGCTTGTATTTATGACAGCTATGTAGTTTTGATTATTAAGTATGTTATAAGCACCACATGTTGAAATGTAAAAAACAGACAGCTAAATTCAAAGGCTTATGGGTAGTGAAAAATAAACCAGCTGTTCATAAACCCTTGTGGCCATGGATTACTTACATGTATTTCAGTCCTTTACTTTTGGTATACTTTTGAAATGTACTGTATATGATTTGTATTGAAAATCTTGGGTGTTAGATTGATTTTATTCAAAGATTACAGTTCATCCAACTTCAAAATTGTTACCTTGGATATCTAAAGCTTCTAAAATTGCTTGCTAAGTTCTAAGAACAAGCTGTATAATCCCAGATCACACACTGTCTTCTGCATATTATTCAACAACAAAATTGGATAGAATATTGATAAATTGCTTCAAACTAAACATTTCAATGTACAATACAGATTTATAACATATTTAATTGTTAAAAAGCCTTAACCTTTAACAGTTGTTTTCTAATTTGACCTTTAAAATTCTTAACTTTAATAAAGTTTATGACACTGAAATTTCTTATTTATTAATTTCATAGTAAGTATTCATTAATTAACATAGTGCTACACCAGTAATTTAGATTCCAACTTTGATTTAAATTTGAATGTGGTTGAAAGATGAGAGTTTAAAAATATCTTAATGTAGTTTTATTCTAAAACGGTCAGACAAAGGGAAACTTGTTACACTCAAATTTTTCAATGTTTTGTCTAAAGTTTGCAGGATAAATATTCCCAACTCTTTTCATTAGAAACATGAGCAATGATGCTAGTTCTGCTGGTTAAAGGTAGATGCACAATACAGTTGATGTAAACATAGAGGTGAACAAGGAGAGCAATATTAATGTTCTTTTTATGTCAAGTTGTGTAAGGGAAATACAAGAATAGCAAACGAAAGGAATGAGGGAAGAAAATTGCCATGTAAGGTACTTTTCAGATTGTAGATGCTATATTTCTTATTTTTCTTTCTTTTTGTGAACTAATTAATTATTATTATGTATTGTTTAATATTTGTGAACTGAATTATGTAACCCCAAAATTAATATGTTATAGCCCTAACCCTTCCATATGACTGTGTTTGGAGATAGATGCTTTAAGGTGGTAATTAAGATTAAATGAAATCAAAACAGTAGGGTCCTACTCCAATAGGACTGGTGTCCTTATAAGAAGAGGAAGAAATACCAACAAGTGCATAACAAGAAATGGCCATTTGAGGACAGAGTGAGAAGATAGCTGTCTACAAGCCAAGGAGAGAGGCCTTACGAGAAACCAAACTTGCTGACACTTTGCTGTTGGACTTCTAGTTTCCAGAACTGTGAGAAAATAAATTTCTGTTGTTTAGGCCACTCAGTCTGTGGTTTGTTTTGGCAGCCCTGATAGACTAATACAATTGGTGAATAACATACATATGGAAAAGTAAGTTTTGCTTGATGAATTTTCATATAGAACTTAACCCATGAAACACTCCACACATTAAGATATATAAGTTTACCATAACCCCCAGAAACTCCATCAGACCTCCTTCCACTTACTACATCACCAATAGTAACCATTTGTATGCCTATTCTTGAAATATCCAAGTCATATATATGTGTGTATAAATATCAATATATATATATATGTGTGTATGTGTGTGTACTCCATATATATATATGGAATCAGTATACACTAAGTGCTATTTTATCTCTAACTTATTAACTCAACATTAAGATTCTGAAATTCATTTGATTTCTTGTTCATATTTACAGCTTACTCATTCTCATTGCTTTGTATTATCTGTTAGATGAATATAAATACATACATTTATTCATTTTACTGTTCATGAGCATTTGGGTAGTTTCCACTTTGGGAGTATTGCAAATAGTACTGCTATGAATATTCTTATATATCCTTAGAGGAACATATGCACACATTTATATCAGGTATATAACTGGAATTAAAATTACTGGGTTCATATATTCACAGTTAGGAGATGCTTCCTTGTCTTCCATATTGCTTCTACCAATTTGTACTCCCTCTAGCATCATATGAGAGCTCCCATGTTCCATACACCTGCCTGAACTTAGCATGGTCAAGACTTTTGATCTTTGCTATTTTGTGATTTTAATTTCCATTTTCTATAACCACTGAAGTTGAGAATCTTTTCTTATGTTTATTTATATGTTTCTTTTAAATAGGTTGAAAAATTTCATCCACTAAAGCTCTGATACAGACCTACTTTTGACTAGAATTATGGCATTTCTGCCTCATTTGTGACCATGAACAAAGCTGGAAGGGGAGACAGAGGTGGGAAGAATATAGTCATGTTATGTCAGAGTTTTACTGTAATGTTACTCTATTTCTTCTTAGGTCTTCTTCTGGTCCCACTAGTTTACATTTACTAGACATGATATTAGGTTTGCTTATAGAGAAATATATATATATTTGTCCCCACATATTGTATTTTAGATCTTATATTGCTGTGTCCACATAAGTGATTTCTAATTCTTCCAGGTCATCGTGCTACTAATATGTATAACCTTTATTGTATCAGTGTTTACATCAATGTTGCAGGATAATGTGGGAGGCAAGAACCACATCTAATAATTTAAAATTATGATTGTTTAATAAAAGGCAAAATTAAATATCCCATTGATGAATCTGAAATACTCCATAAAATCCAGCTTATCTTCTTTAGAGATATTTTTTATTTCATATCTTCATCATCTCATCTTGATTGGAATCATTTCCTTTCCAATAGATCTACCCTGAGTGTCTCTTCACCAGCAGGGTCTATCACATTTGATACTTGAGATCTTTTCTATGAAGAGCATTTTTTTTTTCACATTTTCCCTTGTCTCTATGTTGTCCAAAGGAATCTTCTTGGCTTCATACTTCCTCTGTAACTTCAGCTTGTGAAATCCACATTTTGCCTGACACCATCTACAGCCATGTCTTTGACATTGTGGAACTCCTTTTAGTATTTTTAATGCATCTTTAATTTTAAAATTTCTCTTAATTTGATTTAGTGGCACCTGGTTTTCTCATTGGTGTTCCTTCTACTGCTGTGACTTTTAAATTTTCAATATTGGACATTACCCAAGATTATATTTCGTGTTTCTTTCTTTTCTGTACCTGCAAGCTGTCTCTTGGCTCTCTCATCTGTTTTATGAATATAAATATTCCATCTATTTGAGAATATAAAAGTGGCTTCCAATTCAAGTTCTGACCTACACAGGTTCACATCTTTTGTTTGTGTGAAATGAAGCATTTTGTCAAATATATGGACGATGGAAACTGTCCATAGCACTAGGGTCATATCTAGCCATGGCATATAAAGCACACACATTTGTAGATCAACTACACTTGTAATAATTATAAATGTAAGAATTTAAAGCCAAATATGCTGGTGTCTTTTGCCACCTGACTCATTCAAAGAAAGTTAAGCTCCACAACTAAGTTCCATGTTTCTCTTTTGTGAAAATGGAGAAAATAACACTTAGTATAGGGTGATGGTATAATATAAATATGTGTTATTGCTAACATTGCAGAGTGGGAGCAGCAAATTCCTGAAAGTCAGGCTACAAGCACCATAAAAATACTTATTTTCTTTCTCTCTCCACCAACTTCAAAAATGCAAAAAAACACACCTGAGGGCTGCCTTATAGTCCAGTGAGAAGTTGGAAATAAATGGCCTTCATTTTCCCTACATCTTACGGAATTTATTGTTTAAAAAAATGCAAGGACTAGGGGTTGGACTGTTAGGTATATCTCAGAATGAATGCAAAAGTTGTCTTACATTCAGGCTGTGGCTCTGATTTGAGACACATTACAAGAATTACAGCATTATGTATTTCAGTATGCATTGTTTTAAGGACATTGTGGTTTTAATACATTTCTGAATACCTAGTGGAAGATTTATGTTTCTTTCTCATCATTTAATTTGAACTGATTTTAATCTTACACCTTTTAAATTTGAATGCACCTTATTTATAGAATTGTTATATTATGACAAATGATCTAGAAACTGTAAAACATCTTTTTTCTCTTTAAAAAAATTCTGTAGCTTAACTCTGACACATTTCATGATTGCTTGCCTAAAACTCTTTTTATTTTTAGATATTATAAGTATTGTTCTAAATTACAAAATTTTAAATCAAAAGTGATATAATAAAATGCATTTTATTCTTTATACACTTAATCTGTTGCTTTTGAAAAGAAGCATTCATTTTAATAAGCTAGCCTCCTAACTTGGAAGAAATGCTAAACATTTGAAGCCTGTTTTTTTTTTTTTGGGGGGGGGGATTGGGTTTTTTTGTTTGTCCATTTTGTTTATTTTTTGCTTTAATTTTGAAAGCTTCTCCCATATGCATGCTGAGATTTCAATCTTCTAAGTTAGCCAGGGACCTGAACTATCATTTATTGAAGCAAGATGGATGTTTATCTTTTCTGGGATGCACTTAATATGGCAGCAGTGCAAACAGTATAAGTGACCTCTCTCTGGGTGAAAGGGGCAAGTGTATACATAGATTAATGTACTTCTCTAGAGAGTGATCACGGGGCAGATTCTTATTAGTCAATTTATTAACTTGATTAAAGATGACTAATCATATTGCATTTTGAAGAACACTCTACGTTATTAATATGAGCCAAAGAAAACAGGAAAGCTAATTCACCTCAACTACTGAAATTGTGTGCAGAGAATTAGACACTTCTCATTGCCATGAATATGCACCAGCTAAGTATGGAAAAAGAACATAAACTTTTCACTGTTGTGATATACCTGGGTGCAAGTACAGATAAACCTTTGATCTTTAGGATGCATGGAATCTGCATTTAATTGATGGAAAATACACTTCTTCCAAAAATGTATTTTACAAAGTGATCGTAAAAGTTCTTGCTGAATGCAAAACAGATTTAGTAGATAATCTGGATTTTGTTGACTTTAGAAACATTGTGAGTTAAACAGAAATTATTCTAGCAGCATTAGATTTTAACATTATATTCTTTTGTGAATATATCTGTTGATATTGAAGTTTTTATTTTATACAGGAGAGATTAGATGTAACATGCTATGCTTGATTTGAAGCATAGTTATTTTTGCTGATAAGTACTTGCATAGAAAAACATGAGATGTATAAGATATAGATGCTTTAAATATAAAACTCTTCAAAAATAATATTTATTTTTTGTTAAATTTCTAACAAATTATGAGGTAAACCATTGTATTTCCAGAATGTTTTGTAGGTGTGGAATTAGGGCCATTATCTACAGGAAAATTGTTTAAAATCTGTGTTTTCTTAGAGTTCATATTGCTTTACTACTTAAGAGATTCAGAAAAAAATGTCTCATTTAAAAAGTATATGATTACTTGAAGAATTAAGGCAATGTAAGAAACTAACAGAATGGTATTTAAAAATCAGCCTAATTCTAACACTCAGAAATAACAATAGATGACATTAAATCAACCAGATATATTTTTATAAATTCATTCAGATTGACTAACAGAAATAATTTATAAAAATAAAATCATATTGTATATGCTATACTTACTTTAAAAACTGATAGACAGAGAAGACAGTTGGTGGAAGACAGCCTCAGCATCTTGAATGCATGCTTGCTGCCCTTCCTTGCCTACTGCAATCCTGAATCCTAGCATCACTTTGGATATGTCATCATTATGTGAACAAAGTCATGGGCTCAGCTCTAGACTGGAAGGAGACAATTGACACCTGATGACTAAACCAAGTGACCAGCTATGGAAAATCCTGAAGCAAGAATAAGGCAGCATTTTCTGTAGATGTTCAGGTCTTCAGACATAACAAAAAGAATGACTCTGGCCTGAGTGAATATCTGGAAGGACATGTTGATATCTGTACCCCAGTGACTGAAAAGCTGAGGACCAGGGTTATTCTTTCTACTCCTGCAGCTACTGCCAATGGGACTTTTCAGGTGAGGAGACAAAGGAACAAAGGCAACCATTTTCACTACTCTTTACAATTCCCAAAATATCAGTTCCAATGTGTGCACATGTTTATACATGTCTTATGATGCACATTTATGAGAGTTTATATGGGACATATATTTGGAAGTCAGTTACAGGTTCTTGGAGGGATCAGGATGGTAGAGTAGGAGGATTGGAAACTCACCTCCCCCCATAAACATATCAAAAATTCATCTACATGTGGAACAATTATCACTGAAAACTAACTAGACACTGACATAAATACTCCTGTATGACCAAGGATGTAGGAAAGATCCACATAGAATCAGGTAGGAAGAGAAATGATCAGGTCAGGCCCTGACACCCTGGGAGGGGATGTAGGTTAAAAGGGTGATTACATAGGCAGAGATCCTCCCTAGGGGATGAGCAGTTTGAGACACATATTGAGCACCAGAGTCCTGGGCCCTGACACAGCGAAGACAAGTCTCTGCTGGTTGGAGGGCCAGTGGGACTAATAAGAGGTTGTGGGAAGCCTGGACTCCACTCATGAGGTGCATCCACTTGCTGGTTTGCTCCTGAGACAGGGTGGATTGAAAACAGCAGGAGTGGCTGGTTAGTTTTCCATGACCACCCTGGTGTGCACATTAGTTTGCACCAAATGAACACTCCATCCCTGCTTGAGAGCTTGACCCTGAGATAGATGAGACTCACATGACTCAGAGCCAAATCAGCATCTGAGCAAGGCAGGAACAGCCATTGCTGGAAATAACACAGGCAGCTCATCAGAAGAAACCTCATTTCTGTCTTCAGCCAGATCACCACAACTTGCACCTCAACACATGCTGAGAGACCACCAAAGACCTACCTGCCCTACAACACTGCTCCACACTAGGATTGGGGGGAGAGCCCAGCTTTGAGAGACAGAGGAGACTTTGGCTGAAGATAGTGACTAAACAAGGTGGAGGCAGTCATTTTTAGTGCTTTCACAAGGAGAACATCAGAAGAAGTCTGGGTCTCTGACCCTGGATAGATGACAACAGCCCACAATCTGCCAAATATTGAGTACCCATGCCGACCCCTCTTGCTCTAGCACTGCTCCCCTCTGGAGTGGGGGTACTAGTGCTGGGATGAGGAAATGCACACACTTAAAGGAAAGAAAGCCAGCTTGGTCCCAAAACTCAAGGCTTTTGCTCCAGCACCTTGAGACCTGGACCCTGCCCCGAATAGGGTGTGGTGACAGTGACTGAGTAGAGGGAAAACCCTGGATCACATCTAGCTCTTGATTTAGTCCCTGCTTCTCTAGCTCCACCTCCTACTGAGGTGATAATTGAAGCACACCCTGAGGAAAGACATGAGCTGTTTTCATATCAAATCTAGCTCTCCCACCAAGGCACTGGGCACACACAGGCTGTACAGGGACACTTTCACTTAAGGACATCTGTTCAAGACTGCATTAGGTAACTGTTTCACCTAATTTCCTAGAGAAATGTAAAGCTAAGCAAAATAAGAAGACAGAAGAATTTGTCTCAATTGAAGGAGCAATAGAAAACTCCTGAGAAAACAACTAATGAAAAATAAATAAACAATTTACCAGATAAATTCAAAGCATTAGTAATAGAATGCTAACTGAATTAGAGAAAAAAAATAAACACTGGAAGAATTTTAACAAGGAAAATATAAAACAAAACAACTCAGAACTGGAGAAAAAAATAACTGAAAATGAAAAACATATTAGATGGAATTAATAGCAGACCAGATGATACAGAAAAACACATAAGTGGTCTGGAAGATAAAATAATGTAAATCACTGAATCAGAATAGCAAAGTGCAAAACAAATTTAAAAACATTTAAAGGATATTTGGGATAACAAGCATACCAACGTTCATATTATAGAGGTCCGAGAAGAAGAATAAGAGAGAAAGAAGGTGGTAGAAAATGTAGAGTAGGAGAGGTTCTCAAACAAGATGAACCGAAACAGACCCACAGCAAGACATATAATTAAGAAAGGCAAAGGTTAAGGAAAAAGAAAGAATTCTAAAGACAGCAAGAGAAAAATAGAGTCATATACAGGGAACCCCCATAAGGTTATCAGCTGAATTTTCTGCAGAAACTCTGCGGGCCATAATGGAGTGTCATGATATATTTAAATTTCTGAATGGGAAAAGTCTGCAATGTAAGATACTCTAAGCAGCAAGATTTTCATTTAGAATAGATGGAGAGATAAAGAATTTCTCAGACAGACCAAAACTAAAAGAATACATCAATACAAAACTGACCTGAAAAAAAAAAAATGTTAAAGGGTCTTCTCTAAGTGGAAAAGAAAATGCTGTAAGGAGAAGTATTTATAGGAAAGGAAACATCTCACTAGTAAAGGCAAATATATAGTAAAAGCTAAGGATCAACCACTTACATAACCTAGTATAATGATCAAAAGACAAAAAATTGTAAAATAACTATACTGTAATCAGAAAACTGATAACATGAAGTTGTAAAATATGACATCAAAAACACAAGCTAGTGGAAGGGAGTAAACAATGTAGATCATTTAAAATTCATTTGAACTTAAAGGACTACCTGTTTAAAACAAGTAGATATAGTTATAAGTCAAAGTATATGAACCCCATAACCACATATAAAAAAAAAAAAAAAAAAAAAAAAACTATGATAGACACCCAAAATCTAGAGAGAAAGAAACAGAAGTATACCACTAAATAAAATAATCGAATCACAAGGGGTAAAACAAAAAGAAGAGGAAAAGAACACAGTAGTACTTCAAAAACAATTAGAAAACAAGTAATAAAATGTAAATAAGCACATGCCTATCAATAATTCCTTTAAATGTTAATAGGCTAATTGTTCCAGTCAAAATATATAAGGTGGCTGATTGGTTTAAAAAAAACAGGACCCATCTATATGTTGCTTGTAAGAGACTCACTTCAGAGCTAAAGACACACACAGACTGAAAGTGAAGCAATAACAAAAGAGACTTCATGCAAATGAAAAGGAAAAGAAAGTGGGGGCAGCAATACTCATGTCAGACAAAATAGGTTTTAAAACAGTCTATAACAAAAGGTAAAGAAAGTCATTATATAATGATAAAGTGATCAACACAAGAAGATATTACACTCATTAATATCGATGCACCAAATACAGGAACACTTAATATATAAAGAAAATATTAAGAGAAATAGGAAGAACTTGACAATAATACAATAATAGTAAAGGATTTTAACACCTCACTTACATCAATGAACAGATCATCCAGACAGAAGATCATTAAGGCAAGAGTGGTCTTAAATGACACAATGGGTCAGTTGGACTTAATAAATATCTAGAGGACATTCCAACCAGAAACAATAGAATAGAACATTCTTTTCAGGTACACATGTTAGTTCACAAAACAAGTCTCAACAAATTTAGGAAGATAGAAATTACACACCAAACATTTTTTTCCATCACAATTATATGAAACTAGAGGTCAATTACAGGAAGAAAATGGGAAAAATACAAACATGTGGAGACTAAACAATGTGGTACTAAAAACCAAATAAGTCAATGAAGAAAACAAAGAGGAAATCAGAAAATACTGAGACAAATAAAAATGGAAAACACAACTTTCTAAAATCTATAGGATGCAGTAAAAAACAGTCCTAAGAGGGAAATTTATAGCTCTACAGGCATACCTGAAGAAACAGAAAAATCTCAAGTAAACAACCTAACCTGCCATCAAAAGGAATTGGAAAAAGAAGAACAAACAAAGCCCATAGTCAGCAGAAGGAAGGAAATATATATCTGAAGATAATGAAAACACTAATATAGGTACCCCAATGTTCATAGCAGCATTATTTATAGCAGCCAAGGTATGAAAGCAACCCAAATGTCTATAAACAGATGAATGGATAAAGAAAATTTAGTATATTTTTAAAAAGGAATATTACTCAGCTATAAAAAAAAGAAAACAAATGAAATTATGCCATTTACAGCAATGTGGATGAACTCAGATAGTATTATGCCTACCAAAATAAGTCAGATAGAGAGGCACAAATACTTTATGTTATCACCTATATGTGGAATCTAAAAAAAGAAAACAAACAGATATGATAAAACAAAACAGAAACAGGCTCACAGATATAGAAAACAAGCTAGTGGTTACCAGTGAGGAGAGGGAAGGGTGTGAGGGGTAAGATAGGTGTATCAGATTAAGAAGTACAAACTACTACATGTAAAATAAATAAGCAACAAGGATGTACAGTACAACACAGAGAAATATAGCCATTATTTTTAATACCTTTAAATGGAGTATAATTATAAAAATATTGAATCACTATGTTGTACACCTGAAACTAATACTGTATTGTAAATTAACTATACTTCATAAAAAAGAAGTGAATTACAGAGATCCCTATTTATCCTTCTAGTTATCCTATCCTAGTTACCCTCCTTCTTTTAAGGTAAAATCAGAATTCCTGATATTTAGCTGGACACATGGTCTCTCAGAATAAATGTATAGTTTAGCCTAATTTGTATCCATATGTAACTAAGTACTGGCCAATGAGAATGAGGCATTATATTGTATTGGTTAGTCAAAATATCTTAGACAAATCAGAAATCTTACCTAGTATTAAATTTTACCAATAATTTCAATTCATCAAGTGATCACAAGGAATCGTGAAAAAATGGTCCAGTACTTCCAATGGGATTCCTGGGCTCTTTCTCACTGAGTCAGACTTCCTCTGGTCCCAACTTAAATGTGAGGTATCAAGTGAAATGAGCATCTGCAGTATTTATGCAGAAGAGAGTAATCTCAATTGTAAAACATTTCCATTTTATATTAAGATAGTGATAGCTCTTCAGTGACATTTTCCAGGGAGACTTTCCCTGCAGATCCATAGAATTTATAATTGTTTCTTATAAACAATCTTAGACAATCTGCTAATTATCTCCTGCTAAATATGTCCTGTAGATACAAACTCTGCTGCTAGCAAATATCACTAGTTTACTTGCCAGGAAATCTGTGATTAGCATGCCTAAAAGGACATTAAAACTAGTCACCAGCCTTTTTTCTTTCCTTAAATGTAGATTTTATTCTTAACCTTTCTCTTCCAAGATATATAAGTAGAAAGAGTGTCTCTAACTTCTAGGCAGCATCTTTAACATTAGACAGCATTCTTCTTCCCTTAATTCAAATATAATGTGGATGTAGTGGATTGAAATCCAGCAGACATTTTGGCCTCTGATATGACCTTGGGAATAGAAATTTGCCAAGAAACAAGATTAAGGAGTCTTGTATCCTTGTAGATATGGAGTGGCTACTGGTACTAACATGCCTACTTCCAGACTTTTTCAAGATCAGGGAAAAGAAAACTTCTATCTTGTTTAACTCCTGTTATTTTGTATGTTTTGAAACTCTCATAAGGTGATTTGTGATAACTAAAATAATTGGAATCTAGAAGATTTCTGCACATGACAGAACTAAAAGTATGTGACATTAGAATCATAGCAGATGTGTCACATGTGTTAAGTACTCAAATATCGAAGGCTGACAATCTGATGATGCTTGTTATAAAATGGAAATCGTGTGATTCCATTTTCAGATAGAGTCAAAAGCAGCATTAAGAGAAATAGTTGAAACTTTAAAATGTTGGTCTTGTTCATCCATTTTTGCCATTTCTATTAAGGTCTTTCAAGAGAGAAGTACTCAGCAAGAATTAGCCAATCAGTCTTCAAGTAGGGATAGAAGGGAATGAAGCTTTGCTAAAGGAAGCATATTCAGTGGCTAATTACCACAAAATTTGGAGCCTTGACAGATTGGAAAAAAGAGTGTCTGTTTCCCAAACAATATTCTTATAATTTTTTTCTTGTAAATCAGAAGGCTTAACAGATAGTAAGATTAAATATTTATGACTGACTTGCAACTAGGTGTGGCCATACTATTAAATTTGTTCAAAATGTAATTTGATGTAATGCGTGCAATTTGGGGGAACTAATCTTGAATGAAAAGGACATTAAAATGTCTTTTCTTATTTCCTACTGGCTGAGTATAAATATAACAGCTAGAGCTCCAACAACAATTTGGAACCTAACATGGCCTTCAGGATAGGAGCTATATATGGTAGAGCATCATGGCTGAATAAGCCTGGCACTCTGACCAAGTAGAACATTCATGGCAGTCCTGGATTTCCATGCTTCCTGAATGAGAGAGATTAAGTTCTAATGAGAATGTTGGTGAGGATGTAAATTGTTTCAGCCACTATGGAAACAGTATGGAGGTTCCTTTAAAAAACTAAAAATAGAACTACTATATGATCCAGCAATTGCACTTCTGGGTATATATGCAGAAAAAAAAAAAAAAAAAAAAGAAAGAAAACTCTGCTTCGAAAAGATACATGCACTCCATTGTTCATAGCAGTACTGTTTACAATAACCAGGACATGGAATCAACTCAAGTATCCATCAAGAGATGACTGACTTTAGAAGATGTGGTATATATACACAATGAAATAGTACCATTTGCAGCAACATGGATGGACCTAGAGAATATAATGCTTAGTGAAATTAGTCAGAAAAATATAAATACTGTATGATAGCATATATATGTGGAATCTAAAAACTAATACAAATAATTCCATATTTAAAACATAAACAGACTCACAGATATAGCAAACAAGCTATGGTTATCACAGGGGAAAGGGAAGGGGGAAAGGACAAATTTGGAATATGGGATTAACAGATACAAATTACTCTACATAAAATAGATAAGCAATAAGAATTTACTGTATAGCACAGGAAGTTATACCCAGTATTCTGTAATGAACTATATTGTATTATAATCTGCTAAAAAATGAATAACTATGCTGTACACCTGTAAGTAACACAATATTGTAAATCAACTATACCTCAATAATAAAATAGACTTCTATAATTTGGTTTGCTTCTGATACTCATAATAAAAACCCAACTACGGAATAATTGTGAGAAGTAAAGTGCTAACAAAACATTGACATAAAGGAAGTCAAGGGACTATTAAGAGAAAGCAAAAAATAAAACATAGAAATACACACTTCATTTATATACATGGTAATTTTGGGTTAAAAAATCAAGATAGGGCTTCCCTGGTGGCACAGTGGTTGAGAATCCGCCTGCCGATGCAGGGGACGCGGGTTCGTGCCCTGGTCCGGGAAGATCCCACATGCCGCGGAGCGGCTGGGCCCGTGAACCATAGCCGCTGAGCCTGCGCGTCCGGAGCCTGTGCTCCGCAACGGGAGAGGTCACAACAGTGAGAGGCCCGCATATCACAAAAACAAAAACAAAACAAAAACAACAACAAAAAAATCAAGATAAAATAAGATAAAATTATATTTTAATGAAAGGTCTAATTTCTCCTCCTCAAAATTAAGTCATAAGCAAATGTACACTAAACAGTTAAACATTTAAGATTGGAATTATTTGAAATGCATGCTTTCCATCAGTATATTTGATTATGCAATCTGAAAAAAATGAAAACTTTTAAAAATCTGAGGGATAAATAAAATTATAAGAGATTTAAAACAAAGGGAAATTAGACATTTGGGGAGAAAAATAAGCACCACTTATTTTACACTGATTTTACACTGATGGTGTCTGCCGACCCCTGGGTATGCTGAGCTTTCATTTTCAAGGTTCCATAGGGTACATGTACATGGCTGCACAGGAGAAAATGTATAGTGCTCACTCAGGTTTGGAACACTAATTGGAAATTAATCAGAATTTAAGATCCAATGGGATTTACTCCTTGCAAAAAAAGATAAATTAGAAAAAAACATCCACAGTACAAGGCTAGAAGATGAGCCATTTCTGATCTCAATGGCTCTGTATGGATTAGTGCTGAAGAGAGCATCTTCCAGGACAATTTATAACCACAAGTCAGTCCTTACATAACTTTGTGTACTTAATCCATATTATCCTTATGTTGTGCTAAAAACATCTCATGGGGAGAATTTAAATGAAAAGATTCCTAGGTTAGTAGTGCTTCAAATGACTGGTAATACTGAATGCACAATCCTTCTGGAGGAAGACAGCTTCACCCCATTGTCAAAAATCACAAAATCAGCATGGCAGCAGGACATCCCACAAGAGAGTTAGGATATTATCAGACATGAAAATGAGTTCCATAAGGTTTTAGTTACATAGATCATCTGATAAAGATATAAAATATGCATGTCTAATATTTTTTAAAAAGTTAAAGAGTGGCTTTAAATATTGAGCAAGAAATTAGAGATAACAGTCATAATGAAAAATAGTACATTTAAAATTTTAGTAAACATTGTTGTAGTAATTGAAATAGAAAACTAATGGAAGAGTTAGAGAGTAGATGAAAGTCAGCAGAAGACAGAATTAGAGCATTAAAAGTTGATTCAAATAAATTTTCCAGAACACTTTATTAGGGTGAAACAAAGACATAGGTAACAATAAGATACTGACTCATTGATAACAGAATGGGAAGTCCAATATACATAATACTGATGTTCCATCAGAGATAATACAAATAATTAAAAAGAAAAAAATACCCATGTGGTAATGGATGAAAGTTCTCTAAAGCCTAAGGCACTATGAGTGTACCAAAGAAGTTCAATGAACTTCAAGCAGAATAAATTAAAAGAAAACCAAACCTGGACATTCATAACAGTAAAACTTCAAAAAACAAAGACGAAGACAAGCAGAAAGAAAAGAGGTAACTTATAGAGGAATAACAGTGGGATCCATGGGTAACTTCTCAGCATCAACAATAGCAGTGAAAAGACAGTAGAATAATAATGTCAGTGTCTTGAAAGAAAATAAACATCAAGTAACCTTATCCTGTTTATTTCTTTTTTTTTCTTTTTCTTTTTTTTTGGCGGTATGTGGGCCTCTCACTGTTGTGGCCTCTCCCACTGCGGAGCACAGGCTCCGGACGTGCAGGCCCAGCGGCCATGGCTCACGGGCCCAGCTGCTCCATGGCACGTGGGATCCTCCCAGACTGGGGCATGAACCTGTGTCACCTGCATCGGCAAGCAGGCCCTCAACCACTGCGCCACCAGGGAAGCCCTGTTTATTTCTATTTTTATTTTATGTTGATATTATAGGAATTATAGTAGAGTTTAATAAATTTAAATTTAATAAGATCATAATGTTTTATTCCTTTGGTGTATACAATGAATCATATTGATAAATTACTGGGTTGGTTTTTTTTTTTTTTTTTGCTATAATACATTGTAAGATTCAATTAGCTAAAATATAATTAGTACTTTTTCATAAATAATATGGCCTAAAGTTTCCTTTTCATTTATTTGTTTTCTTTATTCTTTCTCAAGTTTTGGAATTAAAGTGAAGTTGATGTTTTAGATGTTTTGAGATTTTCTCCTTTTGTTCTATGTCCTGGGGTGGATATGATAATGATTGTGCATAATGCAATAAAAAGATCATTTTTCCACTACTTAGCCAGATACAGTAAAATAGTTGTTCTTCAAATATGTTCTCTTGCCTACTTTGCACCTATTCTACATGCACTTTATACTCCAAATGCCCAAAATAATTCTATCATTAGTCCATGACTAGAATACCTGTGATATCTTGCTTTATTGCTAGTAAGGCTTGTATTTTAAAGAATCATTCCAAAGGCCATCTCTTTAATAGTATCTTCCCTAAACATTGCACCAAGATGCACGTATACAGCCCCAATAGCAAATAACATATCTTCCCATTAGTATACCCTATTGGAGTGATTTGTTTACATGTCTGTTCAATCCTCTAAGCATTAGTAACACTATTGGATTCCCTGTGGATTTTTGATTGAGAAAAACTCAGTAAATAGAACATAGCTTCAGACACCAGGAAGTCTAATATATTCTTTCATTACTGGGCTTCTGAGGTTATGAAACCAGAGATACAGAGAAGAATTGAGAAACACATTCTTGATTAACAGAAACTGACTACTTTTACAGCATCAACATTGTTTTTATTGCCCCATATACTTTGAATATCACTGAAATTGAAGTGTTTCTGAATTATGATATAGAAACTCATATCTTCGTACAAGTTCCGATGGACAAATTGCTAGAAGTGCTCATGGAATATGCCTTGGATATCCCAATAATGCTTCAAGTACCCTGGCTTAATAAGAGTTCTCAAAATTTGATCTCTGATCTCATAATATTTCTTATTGTGATATTTTTGTAAAGCTCGAATGTCAGCATTTTTATAATTATGTTTCAAAGTGTTCATTCTCCCAAGTGTTTGTGAAAATAAATATTAATACTTTCATTTGAATACATAAGTAGAAAAAACTGAATAAATGGAAAACATTTTATACCAGCTCTCAAAGCTGGTAGTATATTTCTTATGAAAAGCACATTGTAACATCTAATTTTTATTCATCCACATATTAACTAGGAAAACAAAGTGCATACTAAGAAATCTTTTTTCAAATATCAAATCGACTCAGTGTTTTCCTGCTTAACTTGATTAAAGAAGCAAAATTATTCTAAGTATATTATTTTTAGGGAAACACTTCTTTTAAGAATTAATTCACGTTTTAAAATTAAGTTTCACACAAAGTGCTTGTTTTTTCAGTATTCTATGCTAAACATGCAAGGATGGTGTTAACTCCATTACACTATGGAAAAAGCACCAACTCAATGATAAAGATTTGGAATCAAGTTTTTCTATTTACCACTGGAGTGGTCAAGGAAATATTACTTAATCCTTTGAATACAATTTCTTGACTTTTAAAATGTAGATAGTAATAATAACAAAAGCTAGAAAAAGACCTCAGAGGAAATAAGTATTGAGTAGATTATGATGCTACCCATCACATAATTTAAAACTAAAACTTATATATACTAATCAGAGAACACATGCTATCAGATCAGGAACACACACACACACACACACACAAAAACAAAACAAAACAAAAAAAACCTCATATCTTCTTTGTTCAAGTCTCATATACTCATTTTGGATAGGCAGTCATTTAAGAACATTTCATCAGGGTTATTTTTTATATTAATGTAAATCTTCACTACTAAGTAGGTAAAACTGGCTCTCTTACTTGATTTTCTAAAAAGATTGGGATTCTTGAGATTTTTAAGTGATGAATACTGAAAACAATTACAGACATGATTTATATATTTTCACACTAGTGAAAGGTGAAGTTTAAGAAAGTGGTTGTTAAAAAAAAAAAGATAGTGGTTGTTGTTTATATGTCAAATCTTAATGCTTAGAAATAAAAGGAATCCAAATAGGAAAAGAAGAAGTAAAGCTGTCACTGTTTGCAGATGAAATGATACTATACATAGAGAATACTAAGGATGCTACCAGAAAACTACTAGAGCTAATCAATGAATTTGGTAAAGTAGCAGGATACAAAATTAATGCACAGAAATCTCTTGCATTCTTATACACTAATGATGAAAAATCTGAGAGTGAAATTAAGAAAACACTCCCATTTACCATTGCAACAAGAAGAATAAAATATCTAGGAATAAACCTACCAAAGGAGACAAAAGACTTGCATGCAGAAAACTATAAGACACTGATGAAAGAAATTAAAGATGATACAAATAGGTGGAGAAATATACCATGTTCTTGGATTGGAAGAATCAACATTGTGAAAATGACTCTACTACCCAAAGCAATCTACAGATTCAATGCAATCCCTATCAAATTACCACTGGCATTTTTTACGGAACTAGAACAAAAAACTTCACAATTTGTATGGAAACAAAAGACCCTGAATAGCCAAAGCAATCTTGAGAACGAGAAATGGAGCTGGAGGAATCAGGCTCCCTGACTTCAGACTATACTACACGGCTAAAGTAATCGAGACAGTATGGTACTGGCACAAAAACAGAAATATAGATCAATGGAACAGGATAGAAAGCCCAGAGATAAACACACACACATATGGTCACCTTATCTTTGATAAAGGAGGCAAAGATATACAGTGGAGAAAAGACAGCCTCTTCAATAAGTGGTGCTGGGAAAACTGGACAGCTACATGTAAAAGCATGAAATTAGAACACTCCCTAACACCACATACAAAAATAAACTCAAAGTGGGTTAAGGACCTAAATGTAAGGCCAGACACTATCAAACTCTTAGAGGAAAACATAGGCAGAACACTCTATGACATCAATCACAGCAAGATCCTTTTTGACCCATCTCCTAGAGAAATGGAAATAAAAACAAAAATAAACAAATGGGATCTAATGAAACTTAAAAGCTTTTGCACAGCAAAGGATACCATAAACAAGACCAAAAGGCAAAACTCAGAATGGGAGAAAATATTTCAAATGAAGCAACTGACAAAGGATTAATATCCAAAATTTATAAGCAACACAGGCAGCTCAATAACAAAAAAACAAACAACCCAATCCAAAAATGGGCAGAAGAACTAAATAGACATTTCTCCAAAGAAGATATTCAGATTGCCAACAAACACATGAAAGAATGTTCAACATCATTAATCAATGAAATATGAAATGGCAAATGGAATTGCAAAATGTTGGCATTTCAGCTCTTTTCAAAAAATAAATATACAACCAGAGCATGTAAACTCACTGTCACTTCATATAGTAGCAATCTAGAATAAAGTGAAGATGAAACAGCTTTCCTGGCTGGAATGAAGATATCAACTGCATTAAATTAGATTTTTCACTACTTAAGGAAAGACAGTTTTTCCAGTACCTGAATTACCTGCCTCACATCACTTCATAAATTGGACTAAACATTATTGAATTCTGGGTTTTTTTTTTTTTTTATTCCCTTTGGTTGACACAAAGTTCAGTGCTGCATCTCTTCTTTAACTATGAGAGAAACTGTAATAACAGTATATAAGTAATGTAGAAATACAATGTTTCAAATTGCATTTGTATCCCCAATGTCTACTTCAGACTTGTTCCAAGAAAAGCACATATTTTGAAGAAGTTTTAAGGGGCTCTCTTTTGAATTGATAATAACTTATTTAATGACATAAACATTTCTCTTTTGAAAATAAGAGGAAAATAATTCTTCCTTGTTCTCTTTTCAGTATAATTGTCTAGAGAATGTTTGGTACTTATATTGATCACCTCAGTTTCTGCAGTGTTAGAATATATATTTTAACTGCAAGTACTTATATGTGTATATATACAAACATATATGTATATATCTATATCTATATCTATATCCTCTTACCATTAATCTTAATATTACCATGGTGATAGTTTCCTAAATGCAAGTTTATTTATCTGTATATAAGGTAAGGAGGTGAAAAGAAATTTCTACTGAAAATCCTCTTATTGTGATATCATTATATGTACACAGGGAAACAGTTGTAAATATGCCCACGATACACAGATAAATAGATTAATAAAAATGAGAATATGGCAGGAAGTAGGGTAAACTAGTAATTCAATATTTATATTTTCCTCTAAGCAATATAGGGAAAACAAAAATGAAGTGCTTAATAAATGTATTTTGAATAACAACAGGAATTTAAAAGTTCTATTATTGATGTATTATTAAATCAATTGTAACTTTAATAAAAATCATTTCAAAGGGAGATTTATTGAGCCCCTACTCTGAGCCAGTCTTATGTCATAGGAACTAAAAGAGTGTTTCATTATTTTAAACACTGTATTTTCGGAGTCTGCTAATCTAGTTGGAATATACAAGTAGTAGTTATTCTGTTGAATTGAATTTATAGTAAAATGGCTGTTAGTGAAATTAGACAGTTACTACTAAACTGTACTGATTTTGTTTTTGTTTTGCCATGAGTGCAATACTAACTTTACAATTCCATAAATTACACCTTTTATTATTTTTAAAAATAAATCTTTTAAATTTAAGTTAAAATTAATTCTAGGTTTTTAAGGATCTAACCAATTGATCTTAAGTCAGTTTTTTCTTTCCCTTACATTTGAATTTACCAAAGTAAAATCAAGTTACCTGAACATTCGACTGTATCGTTATTGGATTCTATAGAGTTTAAAAGAAGCTATTGGGTCTTCAAGGCATTTAATCAAAGCTACATTCCATTAGCTAGAATAATCAGAACTTGGGCTCATCTATTGAATCATTTTCATCATTTTATCAGATCATTCCCTTATGGAGATTGTTGATTTACTTACTCTTACACATTACACTTTAATGACAGAACATCAAACACTTAATCATTATATACCTAGTTATAAAACACATAAGAAAATGAGAAAATTTCCTTGTCTCATTAATGGGTATATGTAAATGCACACACACACACACACACACACATAATTTATTTCTGAGATTATAGATATTATTATTTTCAGTATCCAATCTTCAGCCCTGTATTTTCTCATAGCATGCACTGACACGTGATAATTTTTCAATAATGACTATAGCAATGATGGCAGTTACAATTTATAATGTAATGGCTATGTGTCAGACACTGATTAAGACTCAACATTAAGTACTATGTTTAAGTTAATTGTCATTAGGTATTGTGTATGGTAAATTTTTAAGATAATAAAGTAGTACATATTTATGGAATAACACTTAGAATAAACAGATTAGTAATAACAAACAAAATAAAATGCCACCATCTGGAAACAGCCACAGTAGAACTGTTTTCTGGGTTTTGTTTTGTTTTGTTGAGCATGTGGTGTGTGTAGTTGCCTTATTACCACATGGGCCAGATCTTTTTCTCAAGGTTTTCTCTTTTCTTAGGTATTATATTTTTGTTATGCTTTGTCAATCAAGGGGAAAAAATAGAAACTTGTTAGGTTTTCTTTTGTTATATATATAGATTATTGGCTTTTTGCATTATTTTCCCCTAATTTTCTATTCCTTTCTCCTACTAGTTATGTTGCCAGTGTCATGACTTCATGTATGGCTTTTGCAATGATATGTTGAAAAAAATCACCCTAGTGTCCAAAAGGATTGTACAAATTGTACATTCATTTAATAATTTATAGTTAGATACATATTGAATGATAATCATATGTAAGACACTGTTCAAATAAAAAAGGATCAAATAGTGATCATAATAGATATGGTCCCTCCAAATGTGGGGCTCACAGGTTGGTGGAGGAAGTGACATTATACATTTATAAATGACAATAAAACAGTCTTGAAGTCAGAAAAAAATATCAATTCTAGGAAGATACAACTCCAAACTATTTGATGATTTTCTTTGTTCAATCTTAGAAAGTATTTTTCAGCAAATTTTCCAGAGTTCATTTATAATTGCTAGTATATTTATGTTAATAAATATGGCCTTCCTAGTGAGAAAACAAAATGATATTTTAAAGAAACAGTAAATTACTCACCTGCTCCCACTTCCCTTCATTTTCCTACTCAAGGTTATATTTGAAAAGAATGCAAAGGAATAAGTACACATTCTTTATACAGTAAGTCCCCTACATATGAAGGAGTTCCATTCCAAGAGTGTGTCTGAAAGTCCAATTTGTTTGTAAGTCCAACAAAGTTACCTTAAGTACCCAACTATCACAATTGGCTATATAGTATTGTACTGTAATAGGTTTATAATACTTTTCACACAAATAATACATTAAAAAAACACAGAAAAATAAAGAAAAAAAATAATCTTACAGTACAGTACCTTGAAAAGTACAGTGGTACAGTACAACAGCTGGCATAAAGGGTCATATTCATATCTTTGAAGTTTCACAACTTGAAGGTTCATATGTAGGGGACTTACTGTATAGCTATTTGGGGAACTTGGCATAAAACTATGTTTGTTTTCTAATATTTCACTCCAGGATTAAGTTGACTTATTTGTTTCCTAGAAGAGCCATTACAAATTACTATAAACTGGATAGCTTTAAACAACAAAAACGTTTTCTTTCAGAGTACTGGATACTAGTAATCTGAAATCAAGGTGTCAGCACAGTCATCATGCTTCCACTGAAGGATGTAGGGAAGAAAACTTTCTTGCCTCTTCCTATTTGATGGTGCCACCAACAATCCTTGACATTCCTTGACAATTGCTGCATCACTTCAGTTTCTGCATTCATCCATCTTACCTGCATATTTCTCCAAATCTCCTTCTCCCTATGAAGACACAGTCATCTGATTTAGAGCCTACCTTAATCTAGTATGACCTCATTCTGACTTGCTTACATGTACAAAGATCTCCTTTCCAAATAAGGTCATATTCACGGGTTCCAGTGGACATGATTTTTGGAGGAGGTACTATTCAACTGAGTACATGAACCCACTTAGTCACCAGCAGAACTAGCAAACCATATTTTCTAATCGTATAAGAATGTAAGAACTCTATAAAAATAAGAGGAAGATGTTAAATTGTGTATGTCCATCTCAATGTAAATCCATCTCAATCTCTCCCATTAGAAAACATATTCCTTGTCCTTGGTAAGGAGTATAAAAGGGAGAAAGTGAAAGTACTTTCTCATTGCTGTCTTTGCTGAATATAATAGCCTGAGATGGGAAAATAAAGAGGAGAGAAGGGTTTAGCTTATAATACCCAATAGAAAATTGAGGAAAGAAAATAATTCAAATGGTCAAACAATATTCAAAAATATTAATAAGAACAACATAACAAACTTTGCTTGACTGACAGAGTAAGAAGAATCTTAATACAGTCATCTTCATTATTTGTTGATTACATATTTGTGAATTTACCTGTTCACTAAAATGTATTTGTAACCCTCATATTAGACCCATAATGCTTTTACAGTCATTGGAGGACATGCACAGACACCTGGAAAATTGGAGTACTCCAAGGTGCGCATTCTTCATTGAACAAGGTTTAATAAGGCGATGCCCTGCCTTTTTGTTTAAGTTCTCCTAGTATAAGCAAGTGTTGTTTTTTCAGTCTATTTAGCACCTTGTGTGGGGGGGGGACGGGGGCATTTTGTTCCTTTTTTTTTTTTTTTTTTTTTTTTGTCTGTGGTTTTGCTGTTGAAAATGGTCCTCAAATGTAGTACTGAAGTGATGTCTGATACTCCTAAGCTCACGACTTTGCCTCATGGAAAAAAATAAGTGTGGTTGGATAAGCTTAGTTCAGGCATGAGTTATAACACTGTTGACCATAAGTTCAATGTTAATGAATCAACAATGTATATGACGTTCTTAAACAGAAGTGCACAAGGTTATGTCTTGTATTTGTTGTTGTGATTGGAGCTTCACAGGAACCTAACCCTATATTTTCCCAGCAGCAGTACTTTAGTATTTGCTAATTTAGTGTTCACCGTGACTTTACAGAACATAATTATTGTGAACAGCAAGAACTGATTGTATCTAAAATAAGAACGTCTGGAGAAAAGGGACAGGCTTCCTGGTAGTAAGAAAGAAACTCAACCTGTTATGTGTCTAAAAAGATTCAGCAGTCCACCAAATGCTTGCAGGACTGCTTACAGAAATTGGTGTTTTATTTTACTTCCTTTCATTTGCTTGTCTGCTTTCTCTAATTTTTATTACATAAATATATATAGTATTTATCTAAATAAAATTAACAATATATAATATCTAATAGAATTTACTTAAATAAAATATTTAATTTAGGTGCCATATCAGTGTCTGTCAAACAGTGGTCATTTTAGAAAGATAACTTTTCAGGAATTCCCTGGAGGTCCAGTGGTTAAGACTCAGCATTTTCACTGTGGGTGCCAGGGTTCGATCCCTGGTTGGGGAAATAAGATTCCCGTATGCTGCACGGTGCAGCCAAAAAATAAAAAAGATAACTTATTTTTTATTCTCATTCTGTACAATAGCCCAGAATGAAATGAATTCAGTCAACAATGACGTAAGTGAGCTTGGAAGCAGATCTATTTTCAATCAAGCTATAAGATATTTTCAGCCTCGGCTGATGCCTTGATTGTAGCCTTGTGAGAAACACCACTTTAGAGGATCCAAGTAAACCATGCCCAGATTCCTAACCCACATAAACTAAGATAATAAATGTTGTTTGTTTAAGCACAAAGAATTGTAGTAATTTGTCATTAAGCAATTGCTAATACAAATAATATAAGAATGAATTGTTTGCTGGATTAAGCAATTATAATGCAATGCTAAGCTAATGCACATAGTTTAATAGGAAGTGCAGGAGCAAAGACCAAATAAAAGTGTACTGGAATATAAATGGTCAGTTAGGACACAGAGACAAGGAATAGGAGAATATTCTTTCAGTGGCTGTGAACTTCTGGAGAATGAGAGCAGTAGCACAAAGGAGCATGAGAGCTTAGAAAAAAGTAAGTAGAAGAGTCAATTATAAAGTTATAATGGGTCTTTTTTATACTTCCTTCTTATTAGCTAGTTCTTAATGAAAAACTCTTACTATAATTGTGTCCCATCTAGAGATATTATAATATTTTGGTAAATAAAGCATATAAGTAAAGAATAAGATAGTAATGAGAGAAATAAAACAAAAATAAAGTCTTAGAGAAAGCCAATACATATGTATGAATGTGTTTGTTTTTGACCATGTCCTTCAGCTAAATGAATATAAAGTTTCAAATACCTTAAGTCCAAAAAATAATGGGTACTATTTGAGTATTTTCATTAAAAGATGTAATTTTCTTTACTTTTACAATAGGAAAATTAGACAATTTTATCAGCGTTAATATTTGAACGTTAAAGGATAAACATTTACTAAAATTGTAAGAAAATGCTTTAACATCAAGAAAAAATTATTTTAACAGAAAATTTTAAGCAATGTGAAAGAGATAAATAGTTCATACATAAACGTTTGTGTATGCATCTTATATATGTAGTAGGCCACAGAAAGCTACAATGCTACACCAAATACAACATCATACTTAATATTAAATATATTGGCTTTTTAATATCTTATTTTTTTATTTATCCTGAGAAATCTTTTTAGAAAATAGAAATAAACTTTTGAAAAAAGGAATTAATTTAAAATAATTGTTAATACCATTACTTAAAAACAACCACTATGGTCCATGAAGATAGTTTTGAAGTGGCATAATATTAAATTCACAGAATAAAATATTTTATTTTTTCTACTTTTGTTAGAAAATAAACTGTGCCTAAATCAATTGTCCATATTTAAAGTTAGTTAGAGAGTTTCTGTTAAATTTATCAGACTCTTCTTGACATGGAAAAAAAAGACATTCTGTAATCTTATTCCATCATTCTATACGTAATTGAGTTACAAAGAAATCAAGTCATCTACACTTATCAAACTAACCTCTGAATCCCAAATTTGCTACTCATTAGGCCAGTGGCCTTGGGCAAGTTGTTTCATCCAAGAGTGTGCCTTCTATTTCCAAACATCATGCATCCCAGACTTTACTCAAGCATACTTCACAGTTATATCTCTGATGATTTCTAAAAGCCTTTAAACCCTAAAACTCTTAATTGTCACCTGAACAACGGTGACTGAAAGTTCTACAAGAATCTTAAATTTAATACCATCCAAACTGTAAGTTCCATCTTTTCAGCTTGAATCTCTACCTTCTCTCATGTCTCTTAAGGTAAGGACATGCCTTCCTTTAAGGCTTAAGACATCAGTTTTTAATAAGCCCGATCTATCAATTTCCTAATAATCTCTTTTGATTATATTATTAATAATTTTGATATTGAAATAGCTAATATTTAATGAACATTCTCTACATGTCAAAAACTATTCTAAGCAATATTGTATATGTAAGCATATATATATACTACATATATATTAATATGTATTACATTTAATTCTTGAAACAGCCTCATGAAGTATAAATTATTATACTTCATTTTATAGATGGAAAAAACAATGCATATAAAGTCTAAGTCATCTTCTCAAGATATACATCTAGTTAGTGAAAAAACAAGATTCAAATTTGGGCAGGATTTCTCTTCACAACTGGAAAACCAAGTAAGAACGCCTTATGCTGGTATACTAAAATGTATTGTTCTTTGTTAATTTTCACTTATTCCGAAATTCTATCAAATGAATTACCTATCACTTTCTGTATTAAATATACATTTTCTTTTATGTTTTTACCCATGCTTCCTTCACTTTTATCACTGATAGTCCTCCACTATATCTACATATTCAAATACTTAATGTCTTCTTCAGCCATGAATTGTTCTTATCCCCTTATCTTTCCCCTTCTCTGGAAGCTATAACTTTTCCTCTGGACTCATAACTCCTGCTGTAGTATATTGTATTAACTTGCATTGTAATAACTAAAATGCATGAGATACTAATTAACATATATTCTAATCACTATGCTCAACCTTCTGCATATGTTTGTTTATTTAATTCTCACCCTATATATTAGATACTATAAAAATTTCACAATTTGTTGCAGCTGGAATTTACTGCCCAAGAAACCTTGTTTAGCCTAAGGGCATGTGACAACAATGTGGATGACACAGCCATCCATAGTACCAAGTGCAGAGAGGAACTGACCAAATAAGGAAAGATGACAAAGAGAAGGAAAGAAGCTGCAAGGAGAACGTAAACTCTGAAAGGAGTGGGCTACTCCACTCATGCAGCCAAGAAAGGCCCTCTATCATGCCAGCTGGAGCCTAATCAAAGCCCTGAGGTTTCTTCTCAGTTTTCCTCAGATGTAGCGGTGAAGTGATTCAGATCCTGAAACCAACAACCATCAAGAAAGTCCTCTGGAAAATATTAACCAACTGGTGTACATGGACTTTGACCTGGTAGCGCCATAATGAAATTCTAATTTTGATAGTTGTATATTCAAGGCCAAAACTCTTCAAGAGTTTCCTTACTTCAAGTTCCATTTTAAAAAATATTAATTTTTAGTCACTTACCAGTAGTCCCTCCTTATATATTTAACTTTGTCATCTTAAAAAATGGTAAAATAATCATAAGCAGTTTATCTCTTTCAAATCCATGCCTTTTATTATGTATGGCAAAACTTTGTGGTATGTTTAGCCAAATGAAGATTTTAAAACATGAATATTTTGTGGGAAATAAAAATGCAAATAATACTTGAATCAAATTATGATTACTTCTAATGAATAAAGATTTTTTAAATGTTAAAAGTTGTTCATCTAGTTTGTATGTTGGCAATAAAAATGAATAATTTATATTTGCTGCTGAATTTCAATGTTTAGTGACTATAATAAATTACTATTAAATAATTCTCCATTTCTAATTTATAGTGACAGATAGAACATAGAATATAATTCATGTATTTTTATTCACTTATCTATGTATTTTGATTCTTCAAATTCATAATATTTTAAAATAATCAGAACAAAATATTAAATAATAGAAAATATCTTTAAAATATTTATTTTCATTTTATGCACAGAACTTGTTTAAACTTGGAAATTGTATGCATTTAACCCATTATGAAAGATGGGAATTTTTAAACTATTATTTTAAAATACACAGGCAGGCCTCAATTAAGAATAAGTAGGATTCTAAAGCAACTCAATTGTGTGAAAGTTACAGCATATGAACACATTATCTTTTTTATTTATTTATTTTTGCTGTACGCGGGCCTCTAACTGATTTGGCCTCTCCCGTTGCGGAGCACAGGCTCCGGACACACAGGCTCAGCGGCCATGGCTTACGGGCCCAGCCGCTCCGCGACATGTGGGATCTTCCCAGACCGGGTCACGAACCTGTATCCCCTGCATCGGCAGGCAGACTCTCAACCACTGCGCCACCAGGGAAGCCCGAACACATTATCTTATTAGCAGTCTCATACACAAGATTAACATTTTCTTGTTTTGCCCATCAAAGACTAGTTTTTTCAATAATGACCTTGAGTCATAGTTATGCAGAGTGCTTTGAAATCTAAATAACAAGAATGAGTTTATTTCTATGAAAAAATATATTCATAAATTCAGGAAGAATCATCATAAATTCAAACTCTTTAGGCTCCTTAATCAGCTCTCCCATCTGCCAAGCCCTAAAGCTTCTTTGCTGACCCTCTGTTCTAGGTTAGGCCTTGGCTAGTAAAGTCAGATACAGATATTTTGGAAGAAAATGCAGAATTTTGAATGTAGGAGAAGACTGACAGAGAAAGGAAATGTGAGTAGATGTTGTGACTAGATCTCTTCCATCTTTCTGAGAGTATCTCTTCCCTGACCTCTCTAATCACCTCCTTCCTCTTCCTTTCCACCCCTCCTCCCTAAGAATGACCACCAGAGTTTCCGTCGTGGTCACAGATATGCTCCTATTCATTTTAGAACTTTATTCAATGCAATTGTCATTGAGTTTTATTTAAAATTTCTTTCTGAATGCTATGTAATGGCCTTTAAAGTTTGTTTTATTTCATCTTCTATTTTAATAAATAGCAGAGGAAATAAAAATGGTGTATGCTTTTAACACGGATTTAATCAGAAAATCTGTATATACAAAGTTATCAACTGTCTTTGCAAAAAAAATGATTTAATGCAATTTTATTGAGCACACAAGCAATTCTGGGCATTTCCCTATGGGGGTTTTGGCTAATCTCAACTGTGCTCCACATGCCCTTCATCTGTCTTTGGGGACTAGTAGGCTAGTGCAGGGATATTCTTCTCATGGATTTTGCTGTAGCACAGGATAGAAATCCCAACTGCACATGTGCTTTTCTAGCCATTGGTCAACTTACTCTTACTAGCATTCAATAGGCTAAAGTCAGTCATTTGCAAAAGTCAAGGTCAAGATGTGGAAAAATATATTCAACATTTTAAATGGGACAAACTGTAAAGTCAAATAATAGACTGTAGTGGTATGGATGTGTAAAATAGTGAGATCATCAATGTAAACTACCACAGTCATTAGACACTAATTTTCTGGCATGTTGAAGAATTCTGAGATTTATGGATTAAAAAAATGTTTTGACCTAGTCATTCTGAAAAGTTTTAAGTTTCCTGGAAAATTTTCCAACTTACTTTTACTTAATTTCTCACACTCTCCAAACTCCAACTTATTTTCAATATAATATTTTCTGTAATATGATCTCTTTTTTACTAAGATATTCCACACATTGCTTCACATTGCCTTTAATGGGAGGCTCTGTTAAAATGCAGAGCAGAGATATATAGTGCAGATCAGATTGGGAAGAACTGATGGTGTTGTTGAGTTCAACTATGTCTCTACTGATTTTCTGCCATTTCCGATAGAGGGGTGCTGAAATCTCCAATTAGGACAGTAGATTCATCTATTACATCTTGAAGTTCTGTTCATTTTTGCCCTATGTAGTCTGGCACTTTGTTAGGTACACACACATTAAAGATGATTATGTCTCCTGGGAGAACTGACACTTGTATCATTATATAATGCCTTTCTTTCTCCCTGATAACTTTCCCTGCTTTGAAGTTTCCTCTGTCTGAAATTAAACTCTTGCTTTCTTTTGATTAGTGGTATATTTTTTTCCATACATTTACTGTTAATCTATATGTGTATGTTTTTATATTTCAAGTAAGCAGAGATATATATTTTAACAAAACATATTGAGTTAATATGGAAAAAAAAAATACCTAATCCTATTACACTAAAATTTCCCCTCTAGCCTTCAGTAGATTAAAAAAAAATTTCGGGGCTTCCCTGGTGGTGCAGTGGTTAAGAATCTGCCTGCCAATGCAGAGGACATGGGTTTGAGCCCTGGTCTGGGAAGATCCCACATGCCATGGAACGGCTAGGCCCGTGAGCCACAACTACTGAGCCTGCGCGTCTGGATCCTGTGCTCCACAACGGGAGAGGCCACGACAGTGAGAGGTCCGCGCACTGCGATGAAGAGTAGCCCCCGCTTTCCACAACTGGAGAAAGCCCTAGCACAGAAACGAAGTCCCAACACAGCCAAAAATAAATAAATAAATTTATAAAAAAAAAAAAAAAAATTTCAAGTGGAAAATGGACAATAATCTTTTTTCTTCTAACCACAGGGGAATCAATGAGAATTTGGAAAAAGATTGATTCTAAAAGATAACAAATATTCCTTCAATGAATGAGAAAGGAAGAAAGTGGTTGGAGAAATGATCAGATTGGTTTAAAAAGGCCAAATAGTGTAGAAACTTTGTTCTAGGTTTTGTACTAAAAATCTAGATGAACTTGTATTTAATTTTCTATATTGCAGTAAGCCTATGAATGGTTTTAAACAGAGTAATAACATACTAAGCTTACCGTTTGAAAGGAGAATACTGGCTGCTATTTTGAGAAAAGAATCTAATAAAGCAGTGGACATTCTGGAAAACCAGTCTGAAAGCTTGTGATTATGTCAGGAATTGTTGATAGTAAATGGACTTGGGTGATACTAAAGCACACAATATTCATGACACTTGTTAAAGAATGGTGAGACAGATCTTATTCAAGGGGTTACTATAGTGGGGTCTTCTAGTAGGGGTGATAGATTGGGCTCAACTCTGAACAAAACACGGACAAAAAGGGAAAACTGAGAATGTGTAGTCAAGGAAAAGTGTGGGGTGGGGTTTAGTGGATAGAACATTATTAAAAGGAAACATCAGGGTTGGGAGGAAAAATGATATCCTTTATTAGTCATTTGCTTTTTTTTTAGGGTAAGAAATAAAATTTATAGGATGTGGTCACCTAATTGGAATATTTTATATTAACTCCCATACAATCTAGGGCAGCTGCTGAAAGATGGAGTGCATGTTAAGAACACTGAATCTCATAAGCAGTAGTATACAACCTTATATCTTTAACATTTTATGGTCATATATATTTTTATGGATTAGATCATGATATTAAATAGCACATTCAGGAAATTTGCTGAAGGGATGCTTACTAAAATATGGTACATGTAACAGTAATTTCAAATGAATAATGGCTCTTATTCATGATGTGAAATATTAAATGTAAAAAAATTGTTATATAATCTGATTGCCTGAGGTATAGTGGCACATAAGATTGGTTCATGTCACTAGAGAAGGATCTAGTATTATTACACCTACTTGTTTTGTTAATCAGGTCAGCCTTGTTAAGGGGAAGTCAATGTTGGACCACCCATAATGTTTGTCCCTGCCAATACTGTCAATTGGTTCATGCATCCCCTATGTGAAAACTGGGTAGAGGATAAGTGGGTAGTTGACATCCACAGGCTTCTCCACAGCTGAAGCCTTTGTTAAGCATTCACACGGAACAATCATGCTTCTGGACTGTTTACTTAACTCTTCCACAAATTAACCATATGAACTCCAATATTATCCTTAGTAACTCACTTAAAATATATTCAAAACATTAGGCCCAAATGGTAGAGATCCTTATCTCCAGCTATTTCTTCTTTCTAATAAAGATGGCAATGTGATAATAATTAACATCTCAGTACAAAATGATTTCCTTTCTCTGCTATCATCTCATTTGAGCTTATATACCAAAATATTCCACTCATTTCTGGTCCTAGACAATTTTAAAGGTCTCTCTTTAAAATAAGCTCATTATATTTTTCTACATAAACTATATATGTATGCCCATGAAGCCATAAGTGTAGATTGAGGGAAGAGTGGTAGGGCAAGTATTTTAGGTTAATAAGTTATATGTTATACAACTTACCTGTGCCTTCAAAATCTGTTTGAATATGGTCACATCTATAATACTCAATAATGAATATTTCTGGGTATACCTGTCTTCAACAATCAGATAACATCAAGTCATAAGGACACTCAAGTGGTATGATCACCTGGAGTCTCAGAGTAAAGCATGCAGTTTCTATCAGAGCCCAGAAAAGCTAAGAGCCTCTTTTTTAGAAGATCCACCTTTTCTTTTGTCTCCTAAAGAGGTCGTGGTCCAAAATTATAGGGGAATCTACTTTGGATTTCCCATAAGATTTTATCACAGACTTAAAGAGAAGCCTACTTTTCCATATAATTGTCAGGGCCATTATGTATAATTGTGACAGTTGGATGCTCCCTAATTTTAGAGGCATCATTCACATTTTGATCAACTTTGAATGGTGTTCCTGGAATTGCACAGTGAAGGAAATTTTGTAGCCTGAACATTGTATCTGTTTTCTCAAGTGGTCAAGTAATAGAGATGTTTATGCCACAGTCTGGAACATCCTGACAACATTTATTGTTCTAATCCCTCATATAGGGAGAAACATTCTAGGTTTCCTAATATACAGTTCTGGGTAGCATACTCAAATGTTATGTATGTTGTGTCCAAATTCCTAAAGTAAGCAATTGGTATCTTTTACAATAATAAATGATTCTGAGGGCAGGACTTGGTTCTTTTCCTTGGAAATTTTATTTCAATATATCCTAAGATCACTAGACTTCCAGGAACATCACTGAATTGGGTAGCTTATCTTTTTTTGTTGTTTTTTTGGCTCATAACGGGATATTTTGTGTCATCTAGAATGTTGATTCTAGCTTCCCAAGTATTAGCAGAATGATGTTACAGTATAATTGACAGTGTGACATCCTATGGTATGGAAATAAGTTCTAGGTCACTTTGGACTAACTGGCCCATCAGGGCCTTGACTTTTTGGGCTTGGCGTGCACTTATGTCATTAGTAGGTGAAAGTTCACAGTTTCTGAGAGTCTTTGCATAATCAGATAGGTATAAAAAGACATTGAAGATAATGTCTACATACAAGTCAAGGGCTGTGTTAATTTCCTCAGTAAAAGTAGACAGCTGAATTAACAGGTGAAATTGAACTGATTTAGTTTATAACAAGCCTAGTGTATTTCTAAAAACCTGTCTCATCTATGTTCTGTTTAGTCAAACAGAAATTACAAGTTAATGAGATTGGAATCACCACCTTTCCTTGGTCTTCTTAAACTCAACAGTAATAATGTTTATGATGCATCCAAGAATATGTTTCCACTTTTAGTTTACTATTTTGGAAGAAGAGTACACTTCTAGTGGGTTTCATTAGGCTCTTCCTAACATAAATAGTGTTATTTGTGTGTAACTATTTCAAACATAAAGTCAGGAACCAGGGATTTAACAGCCCAAAATGGCAATTATGTGCTGGGTGAAAATTCCAATTATTACCTAATATCTATAAGTTCTGTATGACCAGTGGGCAAGAGTGTTGTCCTGCACCACAGAAATTAACATTAGCTGAGACCCAGTGTCCAATCCAATCAATTTCCCAAATGTTGGCTATTTCCCTTTCAGTGGTGAATAATGATCTTGATAAATGTTTGCTGGTGAATTTCAGTAGTGATAATAGAAATATTTATAGTTCATATTTGTATGTTATTTCTCAAGATTACCTGCCATTATCTTAATTCTAGACACTGTAAGTCCATGAAGTAACAGGTATAGAAATCAAAAGTAGGTATGGAAAAAATTGTCAGTGCTCTATTTGCCAAATTTAGTACAATTTTTGGTTATTAATAATAACAAAGAATCTATTTGGCAAAATATTAATCTCAGTTTTATAGGTTCCATGAAAAATTAGCCACCCTCAAAGATTCCTGTTTATCAACTCTGTCTGATTATTTCTCTAGTCCTATTCCTGTAATTTCTACTTTGAATCTGAGATACATATCAAATGTAACATTATCCCGCATCAGTAACACACCCCCTGGAGAATTGCCATTCCTGGTCTTTTTACAGATGCATTTCCTCTCCTCAATAGAGGTGTTCTCAATGCTTTGGTGAGGGGAATATTTTCTGGGCCTTCCTATTTTAGGGAATATTTTAGGATATCATACCTAACAATACAACCCTAAGTCCTTCATTTCCTTCCTCTACATATTCAAAAGAATTTCTAGATTGTCCACTAATGTTAGTGTGAATGACCTTGGAATCAATATTTCAGTAACCATCCAAGTAAATGATCATATCTATGCAAGCCAGCACAATAAACCCAGAATCTCTTTCAGTACACCCATATCTATAAGTTCATCTTCACTTAAAAATATGTTCTTCCTTCTTTTTCTTTATCTAGTACACTTAAAATACATTATCTCATATAGATCCCTGTTTAAAAATATGTAACAAAATCTTGTATTCTTCTTTTGAGTATAAGTTTTTTTCTCATGTGTTTTAATATGTAATTTTATGCATCTGCTGGAATTTGACTTTAGTTAGTGGTCTGAAGACAATAAGACAGCTCTTGAGTATGGAATATGGGAAGGATTAAATTCTTTCGTACAAAACTGCTTTGGTCAAATAATTTTAAGATTTTTGAATAGGATAGGGATAGTCATATCAGACAGGGGTAATGTCTCAGTTGGAAATATAGGTTGATTTGGAGTTTGGTTATTTGGTGTATTTTAAAGTGTCCAAATCTCTCAACATGCCCTTATACCTACATTCAGTGTTTTATTCTTTCCATATCAAAGCTCTATCACATTTGATGCATTGTCAGCTTTTTAATTCAACCTACATAAATTGAAAACCCTTAGAATCAAGCTTTTAGTTTGATATTCATCTATCTCAGATTAGAAGCAAAAAGAAATGAAAGACACTGAAAATCTTTGGTTGTCTGTATGAGTTTCGAACTGCGAATTTAGAACTGTGAGCTTGTTATGCATTGTCTTTAAGCTGTCCAGCAAAATAAAAAGTAACCAGCCCACCCTAGAGACTTGAATTCCTCATGCCCTTCACTCTGTTCTTTTTGAGAGGTGACTCAATCTCTCAAAGCCTTGTCATTAATAGACAATTCATTCTAGGTGACCACAGGTAATAATTTCATTAGCTGTTTGTCACTGAATGTCATGGGCTTCCAGAATCCCATATCTTAATCCAACCTGAATGTCCTCTGCCTTCAGCCACAAACAGATCAGAACAAATATCAGCTCTCTATAATGTTCCTAAAGTTTTCTTGCCAACAATTAACCCAGTTATTAATCTATGTATCAATCAATGATCTTAGTTGTAAATAACCAAAGCTTATGCAAGTATGATTAAACAAATGTTTATCAAACAATAGGTAACCCAAAATATTGTCAAACATTGAGGATGTACAGTCTACACTAAGATTCCAAAAATAATGCCTCCAAAAGTGAGAAGTTCCAGGATTTCAATTATACTGTAATTTCTGACAACTCTCTGTCAGGAAATTGACCCAGGGACCACCTCAATTGTCACTGTTGAGAGAGAGAGAGAATATGAGTGAAAATCATTCCTATAGAAAGGGTTCAAATTATGAAGAACAAAAATGATTGAAAAATGCTTATTATACTGGCAATCCTTGTTCAAATTTAAGCCTAAAACCTTTAAAAAGTTGCTTATGAGTACTGTATATGTTCGTTGGCCTTTTGGATTTTTCTATTTAGATTGATATGGTGGGGAACACACTTCTATATCAGAGGTTAGCTGTTACTATCGTCTGCAAGGGGAGTGAATGAAGAAGGGTTGGCAGGAATTATCTACTCTTTCATAGAGAGATCTTAATTTCATCCTTACTTTCTGCTCTGCTCAGTATTGCTCTCATTCTGTATTTGGTATTTCTAACTCCTAAATCTGTCTTGATCTGCAAGTCCCAAGGGCTCTCTTCCTGAGTGACTCTCCCTATATTCATAATTTTGGTAGCATTCATTCTTGCTATAACTATAGTGGGACTTTGAGGGCCTTGTGTGTTAACTCTGTAATCTTGACTCAAAGGAAAAAAATGGAGTTAAGAACCTAAAATTCAGCTGTGAAATTTAAAATGGCTTTACAAGGCAGAAAGACACAATGAAGAAAATCAAATCAATGATGGTCAATATGTTATTAAGTTACTCTGTATTCCAAGGTTTCATGTCTTATATCATCATCTTATTTTACATTTAACTTTTAAAACTTTCACAAGGATTAAACAATATAAATATTTCCATGTCTAAGATTAATTTTGTTCTTTTTGAGAAAATATGTTGTCACCATTTATGCTGCTCCTCCTACACTAAATTTGACCTCAATTGACCCTGGAATAAAATGGGATGGCCTGATGTTTAAGGTGAAAGAGATGAAATTAACCTGTGGCAATAAACATCAAGACAATGGTTGACTATCCACTATCAGGTCACCATTTTTAAGATTATCATTTATTAGATTACCATTTTTAAGATTATCAGTAATGTTTATAAGATTAAAAATCTTGTAAATTTCCCATATAATTGTATCATGAGTTTGTTCAATTAATAATTTTTAAACTCTTTACATTTCAAAGATTTATTTTCTTATTCATGACTCAAGTCATCTGTCTCTTCTTCATCCATTTTCTAAACTTATCCAATAAAAAGTATTTTTCCTTAATTTACTATGTTAAAATGCACAGCAGTTTCAGAGGTCTTTCTGAAAGTTACCCTTTCAAAATAATCATTTTTATGGCTGTCATCAAAAATCCACAAACAGTAATGCTGGAGAGGGTGTGGAGAGAAGGGAACCCTCCTACTCTGTTGATGGGAATGTAAACTGGTACAGCCACTATGGAAAACAGTAAGGAAGTTCCTTAAAAAACTAAAAATAGAGCTACCATATGACACTGCAATCTCACTCCTGGGCATATATCTGGAGAAAAATATGGTATGAAATATTACATGGACCCCAATGTTCATTGCACCACTGTTTACAATAGCCAAGATATGGAAGTAACCTAGATGTCCATCGACAGCAGAATGGATAAAGAAGATGTAGTATATAAATACAATGGAATATTACTCAGCCATTAAAAAGAAGGAAATAATGCCATTTGCAGCAACATGGATGGACCTAGAGATTGTCATACTGAATGAAGTAAGAGAGAGAGAAATATCATATGATATCCCTTATATGAGGAATCGAAAAAGAAATGACACAAATGAACTTATTTACAAAACAGAAACAGACTCATAGACTTAGAGAACAAACTTATGGTTACTAGGGGGGAAGAATGGGAGGAAGGGATAGTCAGGGTGTTTGGGATTGACATGTACACACTGCTGTATTTAACATGGATAACCAACAAGGACATATTGTATAGCACAAAGAGCCCTGCTCAACGTTATGTGGCAACCTGGATGGGAGGGGAGTTTGGGGAAGGATGGATACCTGTACATGAATGGCTGAGTCCCCTTGCTGTGCACCTGAAATTGTCACAACATTGTTAATCAGCTATACTCCAATATAAAATTAAAAGTTAAAAATAATTTTTATATATCTATATTTAGGAGCCACCTTATCTATGGAGGCATAGATAGATTTAATTTTATCAAGTTATCTATCAAACTATCATCTATTGAGCTACATATGCACACAAAATAGTATTTTCATATTTATATTATATTCACTATTTTTTTTTTTTTTTACAGTTATGCCTTTCCATGCTGTCTGGGTATCTCTGTAATAAAATACTTTTTAATGTTAAAAATATACCATCATAGTATGTATCATAGTACATCAGGCTTTCTTCTAAATCATTATCTATCACTATAATAAAATATTTTCTGATTAAGAAGTATTCTAATGGGAGATTTACTAATTAGTAAAAAATTTTCTCTCTATATATACTTTTCAACTTTAGAAAATGTTGAAATCATCAATGAACTCTAAAAGATGAAATGTGTTACTAAGAGCATTGTCCTCTAAACAAATGAATTTCTAATATCAGTAAATTACTTGTATTATTCAAATTAGTTATGATTTTTCTCCAAAGCCTGGACGAGGTACAAGGTACACGTGTGCCTTACTTTACCTTCAAAAGTGATTCATAGTAGACTGCCCTGGTGGTTCAGTGGTTCAGAATCTGCCTTCCAATGCAGGAGATGTGGGTTTGATCCCTGGTTAGGGAACTAAGATCCCTCATGGCATGGGGAAACTAACCCTGTGCACCACAACTACTGAGCCCACGCACTGTAGAACATGCGTGCCACAACTAGATAGCCCATGCACTGCAAATGCTGAGCCCATGCACTCTGGAGACCATGCACCACAACTAGAAAGCCTGCGTGCTGCCACTACTGAGCACGCGTGCTCTGGACCTCATGCACTACAACTAGAGAGAAACCCACATGCCACAATGAAGAGCCTGCACACTGCAACAAAAGATCCCACATGACGCAACAAAGATCCCACGTGCCACAACTGAGACCCAACACAGCCAAATAAATTTAAAAGACATAATTTTTTAAAGTGATTTCTAGTAGTATACTCAATTCTTCTAGGCGAAACTAATTTTTCTATCAGAATATAGATTTACTTGATTGTTTACATTTTGCTTCGGGCTTGATGTAGATGAGTTCACTGAGGGCTTTGGTAGAATGATTCCACCAATCTCACTTCTTTAAGCCCTTTCAATCACTGAAGATGTCTAGTTGTGTATCACCATTGGCACACATCTCTAGAACATTTAATGAAACAGATCCCTCATTTCTTCTTGAAGTACTGTCACCTTCCTTTTTCAAGAGATCAATTTCTTGCTTCTACCCTCTTGCCATAATGGTCATTCTTATTCTCTTACCTTGCTGGCTTAATTTTTTCTTACAGAATCTCTTAAATATTAATGTGCCTCAATATTCCATGTTCAATAACTTTCTCTTTCTATTTTTCACCTGGATGAGTGTTTGTATCCACTAGACTAGCTTATATTGCAACTTCTGAGCTGATAATTTGAAGTACTTATTGTAACTTCAGGCTTTGTTCTGTTTTTGAACCAGCTATTCAATGACTTACTAAACATCTCCACTGTGATGTCCAAGAAGCACCTCAATTCAACATGCTCAAAACTGAACTCTGAATACCTCTGCCACTGTCTGATTCTGTAATAGCTGAGTTTCTTGAGGCACAGTTTTCTAAGTTGTTAGACAACACTGTTGAAATTATTCAGACCCTCTCTCTCTGATTCTTTCATTCTAATGTGATGAGAAGAAGATATTGGCTAAAGAAAAACTTTTATTTTGTGACTTCACAAAAATTATTGATGTTCGGCAATGCTAAATTATTTCTAATAATATAAAGAAATATAAAGCTTTATAAGCACTATCCTGAAAAAAAATATATATATACATATAAACTCAACAAAAGAAAGGGCTCTTTACCAGATGTCTAAACTCAATAGTAATACATGGGAATCAAAGCAAAATAAAAGTGTGCCCAGTTTCACACCTTATAGTTCAGTCTTTCAGATAGGTGGAAAAGATACTCAAAATAAACTTTGAAAGAGTATGTAGAGCATAACTGCTTCCAATAATTACCATGGTGGCATGTGTGCGTGTACATGCATGTGTTAACGTGTTCTTCATAATCAATTAATAGCAAGCAAATTGTTGATTTTGTTTATACTCCCTAAGAAGAACATTATTTGTTTTTTCTATTTTGTATGGGAGAATGGCTCTTCATTTCTCTCTATAGTGTTTCCTTTTCTGTTTTTGCTCCTCAAAAATTGATTCATATGATTGTTTTGCAGTTCTTGAAGTTGACTCACAGTTCATTGCTATCTAATTACATGAGGAAATTTCTGACTACATTTGAAAAGAAGATATATCATAATAGAGCATGGTCAAGAATAACGACTAAAGAAATTGTTTATGGATGTGGAAATTTAAAATTTACATTTAACTGTTGTGTATAATATGGGTGACTTGAAATATGGGATATTTTTTCCAGCTTTTTCCAAACAATTGGGGTGACACTTTAGACTACAGTGATGCTCAGCTGTATTTCCTGTTGTGTAAACTCTACTAGCATAAATATCTGAGCATATTCTTTAAAACACTGACAAATACCTGTAGTGACAGGTAATATGTATGATATATTTAAGCCTTCTAGTAAATACTAATAAGGAACTCTAAGTAGGTGGACCTACAGTAGATGATGAGTTAATATTGATCTTTAAATTAAAAGTAGCTTAATATGAAATAGTCAATCTCATTGCAAATACATATAAATGATTGCTGAGGTTTTTAATGGGGTTAAGGAGAACTTAATCAGCTCAGGTGTCATGAACAGTGTTCTCTAATAGCATATCATTTCTAATAATGGAGTATTTTTATGTATAAATAACTTTCCAGTGTGAAATATAAATGACTATAACTGAAACATCAAGGAGGAGAGTAATGTATGTTTTGTATATTTAATAAACAGCAATATATTTTTCATAGCCATTTGACAGCTTAAGCTATAACATACCCTAATTAAGACTCTTTCTTACTTCAGGTGCTGGATGATTCATCCCTATTTTGAGAGAAAAGGTTTATAGTCTCTTACTTCTGGGGAATAAGCTTAAATTGAAAATGAAATGCTTTCTGCAATGATCTGTCACAAGGGCAAAGTACTTCAAAATTTCACCACTTGAATACCAATAGAACATTAAAATTAGGTTCTGGAGACATGTCAATACCAAATTTGTCAAAGCAAGTCTACAACAAAGTGTGTTTTTAATGTAATTTCCCTTTATCTCTATATATTCTTTTGCTTTTGAAAGCAGTTTGGGAAGATTTCCCTGCCTGTTACTTTAACAGTTACTACCAATATCTAAGACTGAACACACATGAAAATAAAGTGGTTACTTTGTTTTTGTTACTTGGAAGACATAAGGAACTATTTTATTATTATTTATATACCTTATTGAAAATGTTCTATGGGTGAGCAGAGGGGATCCATTTATATTTTAGTTTGGAACTGAGCTGATATGCTTTTATAGCTTTTTCACCTGGACTATCATTCCATTTGGTGAAAGATAAATAAAATTACAACAAACAAACTCTGGCCTAGTTTATTTGCTGACTAGCCACAAAAGTTTGGCTAAAATATGAATTCTCTTTCATTTAAGACAGGACTACTTAACATAGCAAGCAATTTTAGCAGTTAAGAAATAATTTGTTACTAGTTAATTGATGACTTTTTCTCTTCTTTTGAAATGATTATTTGGCTTCTTATTATAATACAAAATAAAAATTTGATATAAACTTTATAAGTGAATTTTGGTATTAATTTGTGTTAGAACCTGGAATATACATTCTTACTAGTTTTATTATAGCATAGATTCTTTTCATTTTTCAATCTATTCATTGAAAATCTATTCATTTTTCCAAATAAAATAATAAATTGTTCAAAACAAATTCAAATAGATTAGAACTCTTGTGCTATTTAAACTATTTTGTATATATTTATTTCATTTGCATAACAAGGATAAGTGGACATTTGACTTGAAGTTCAAATGTATGCTTTGTGTTTAAGTTGGGTGTCTGAAATAGAGTTTATCCCAACATGAATTCTTTCTTTTCTACAAAAAAGAAATGTGTTAGATTTAATAGACATTTAGTGGGTATTAGGATAAAATTATTACTTAAATCGCTTGATCTGCCAGGAGTTAATGGTAAATACTAAAAATACTTGTGTGACTTCTAATTCATCTTTATTCTCTCATCTTCATCAGCTGTAGACATAATTAAGGGAAAGCCTTTACAATATATTTTTCCACATAATTACAGAGTAAGTTTTAACAAGTTTTTTCTTAAAATTATATGTATTTACAATTGACCATTGAACAACATGGATTTGAACTGCACAGGCCCACTTATGCATGGATTTTTTTTCCCCACTAAATATGTATTACAATACTACTTTCTCCACGATTGGTTGGATCCACCATCATAGAACCACGGATACAGAGGACCAACTATGGAACTTGAATATCCATGGATTTTGGTATCCAGGAAGGTCCTGGAACTAATCCTCCCACAGATACAGAGGGAATACTGCAAAGTTATACTTGGATTTTTGATTGTGTGAATGTTGGCACCCCATCCCTGTATGGTTCAAGGGTTAACTCGTGTTTTTTTTTTTTTTTAATTGCTTATATTCTACTGATGTCAGCGTCTCATACCTCTGTTTAATATATTTTATCTTCAGTAGCAAAGGAGAATCATTTCTTATGGGAAATGAGAAAAAGTCTGAATATATAACTTCTTTTTCCTCTTAATTCATATCACACTACAGAATTTTAATAAAGTCTGGCTGCTTTATTAGTCATTATTAATGTTTTCATATAAGCAAGCTAAATACAGGTACCCTCTGCTTTTTGAAAGTTCCCTTTATGCAACTTCACTTTTGTAAAAAAAATTACATTAATATGTGTTTTCACAACCTGAAAGAAATCCAAAAAGGATATTTGCTTTTATGAAAAAAGGCAAAAATTGAAAATAGAGTTCAGCATTTGTTTTGCAGAGAGCAATTATAAAGGTAGCAGAGGTGTAGAGAGAGTGGCACTGCCAAGCTCATTCCTCGGGAATTACATTCAATATTTCAGCAACAAGTTCCCATGGTTTTAAACTGTGTCTGGGAGCATATGTCCTTTGTCTTTATTTATTTTGTGCATCCACTAGCAAGGTATGTCCTTTATGCAATTTTGGCTTATGAAAAGTTTCATAGGAAAGCACTACTTTCAGATAACAGGGGAAACCTGTACTAACTCTAAGCTACTTTATGCAACGTATCATTTATACCACCAACCAAGCCACAGCTCTGTTTTAGTATGAGTTGCTTTTATGCACATACATACACCATGATGAAATAAAGATGAATTTTACCCATAATAGAATCAAAAAAAGTAGCGAAGAAACATTCTTTGATTCATTTAATAGGTTTTTATCAAGTACCTAAGGTAAAAAGATATTGTGCTAAGTGTTATGAGTAATCAGGATAAAAGGAATGTACAGACTAACTTGGAATATGACAAGCTGGACTATTTGAACCAACTATTTCACTGAAAAGCAACGGATAAAAATACTATAGAATGAATTTCTAAAATATTCTTCACATGATTAAGAAAATGAGAAAATTTCCAACAAAATATTAAAAAAAAAATCCATACAGGAAACAGAGTAAAAATGATGTTTGTTGTCCAGACAGCATTAAATCTCCCCAAAGCTGGGAATTTTGACAACTTTGCAGGATGAAGAGAGATATCAATCAGCATGTGGAACCCATTAAAAGAAGAAGAGTCTAGAGTATATCATCGGCATATTTAGCTGGATCTCCAAGGGACTATACTTACAGGTTAAAGGTCAGAAATAAATCTGACTCTCATCCATATCCAGTGATTGTGAGAGAGGTGACATAGTCCTAGGCAAACAAAGGAAGAAAAGTTGTAAATATGAGCTAGCTCCCTCAAATATTTAAAAGGATAAATTCATAATAACAGGGTCTTCCTGGAAAAAATAAACTGGAAAAATCCTTTAACTCTGATAAGCCTAATAATCTCCTACCTTAGCTAGCCTAATAACGAGTTGGCTGAGCAGAAAATGTCAACGTTGAAGTGATACAGTCATCATTCCACAAGAGATTGACATCCTTAGAACTGGCAGGTTATTATACTAACCAGAATTTATAGAGTGAATACAAATCCTTTCTTGAATACATTATAAATAGAAAACTGAAAAAAGGTTGGTTACTTATCCTGGAACACTATCTATACTATTTCAATTTCAATAAAAATTCAAGTATCTGTTTTTTGGAGTAGAAATCAGCACGCTGATTCTAAAATGTATAGCAAAATACAGAAGACCATGAATAGCCAAGAAACTCTTGATAAATAATCTTAAGGTGAAACGACTAACTCTCCTGGAATTTTGGAGAATATTCTGAAAGATATCTTAGGAATTATCTTTCTAATACAAAAATCAAGTATTTGTGGAACTCATGAAAGACAGACAGACCAATAGATCTAGGTTCAGATCTAAAATACATTGGCTCTTAATGTATGACAAAAACTGAGCAGAACAGAGCAGAACAGAGTAGTGGGATAGAGAAAGAACAAATCTTTAAGTAGATGTTTCTAGGTTAATACATTAATTATGTAAAAAAAATTAAAGTGACAGTTTATGCATAAGATACAATAAAATCAAATCTGATGGCTTAGAAACTAAGTTTGAATAAACTGCAAAGCTTATCAAAACTACAATATGAGAATATTTTCATGGCCTTGAGGTAAAAATATATTAATTAAGAAACACAAAAAAATTTCTAACCATAGAGAAAAAAATTGATAGCTTGTAGTATGTTAATATAAGAAATTGCAGTTCATCAAGAAATACTGTTAAGAGAAAGAAAAGATGAGCATATGGAGACCACTGCAAACTGTTTGACTAGGATGTATAAAGTGATCTCTTACTGACAACTGTTAGAAAACCTGAAAATGATATTAAAAAATAATGCAAATGAAACATATTGAGTGAAAACATTACAGATTTGTCAAAATAACAAAGAAAAACAGGGATATAACCTAGAGGAAAAAGAAAATCTAGGGGAGTGAGTGGAACACACAGAGCTGCTTTTCCTCCAGAAATATTTGCACTATAAAAAAGACATTTGAGACTATAAGAAAATAAGAGAACTTTTGGGAGACTCAGCGTTAGAGAAGGTAAAATTATAGGCCAGGGTCCATCATCCTGGACAAATCCAAGACTGGGGAATGGGATTGGGATAGGGACATCAAATGGCTATACTATAAATGTAAGATATAATTTTAATATGTGCATTCAAAGAGTTTTAGCAATTTTGGAGTTGGGCAACTATCATGATAATCCAGAAAAATCATTCACAATATACATTCTCAAATATATTGAGATGATAATATGGTTATAAGAGAACTGTTGGCAAACCTTCCCAACAAAGGCATAGGTATAGGTAATGCATTTGTCACCCTCTAGCTGTCCTCAAGATGTTCTCATTAATCTTTGTCTTTTATTGCATTGATTTTGTTTTTTCTAGTTGTGTCGTTGCTGTTATAGTTGTTATTATTATTAATGTTCTCTTGTGTTCGCTGAGCTTTTTGGACCTAATATTTAACGTCATTTATTATTTTTGGAAAACTCTCACCCATTATTTTCTAAAATACTCTTCTACCACATTCTCTTCTTCTGGAATTCCAGTTACACATGTGCTACATCATTGGAAATGGTCCCACACCCCTTGGAAATTATGCCCTGTTTTGGGGGTTTTTTTGTTGTTGTTGATTCCTCACTTCTTTTTATTTTTGTTTTTTTTCAGTTATTTTAATTTCTATAGACTATTTTCAAGTTTACTGATTATTTCCTCAGTTATGTCTAGCAAAGGCATTCTTCATCTTTGTTACCAATTTTTTAACTTTTCATAGGACTTAAAATTTATATATACAAAAGACTGTGGAATTCATATTTAGATATTACATGCTATTTTTCATTTAACAAAATAGGAAAACAATTCTTGTTTCAAGAAACAGAATTGCTCTTTAAAAATTATAACTTATGAAGAATTTCTGGAAGGATGAAAACTAGGCTGAAAGTTTCTGAAATGAAGAGCAAAATCTTCCCAAGTATAAGAACACTAAAGAAAGAAATACCTTGATGGGATGGGGGCACAGAAGTCACCTATTTCCTTGTTAGGACATTTAATGGAAGCTGAAGGTGAATAGGGTCATAGGCTGAAGGGTAAGGCAACGTTGAAAAGTTGCACATGGACCATGTCTGCCCAACTAATACTGTGGGATAATCAGTGTTAGGGAAATTGTGTGCATCTGCAACTTCCCTGTTTTTACTTCCCTCTTCTGCCTCACAAAATCTATTATATATGCAAGTGAGCCGTGCTAGTGGTATGCGTCTGTGACCCCATTGTATGACAAATCTCACAAATATAATACTGAAGAAAATATCCAAATACAAAAACTATGTCTTCTTTTATATAAAATCAGATAAAACATCTATGCTTTTACAAGTCACAGTAGTGTTAATGCTAAAGGATAATGATTAGAAAGGATCAGAGGTGACATTTCTTCTGGTGCTGATAATGTCCTATTTTATGAGGATTCTGTTTATCTGCATTGATTCAGTTCACTGAGTTTCAAACTAATGACACTTAGGTGCATTTTCTGAAACTGTACTTCAGTATTTTTTTAAAAAACACACAAATGTATCATCATCAGGAACAGTTCATTGATTTATTCATTTCACACATATATATTCAATATAGATACATATTTATTCATTTCATATATATATAGCATTTTTATATTTCACACTAAGTGACAAAGTTAGATGACTTCAGATGAAAACAATTAATTTTGGATAAGTTTATAGAAATAATATGTCTAATAACTAAGTATAGTTATTTTAAATATATTATGTTTTCTGTAATAAATTTTTGAAGACAAATGTGTTATTTTGGCTTAAGATTGAACATTTTTTAGACTAGTAAGGTTATGTTAATGCCTAGTAGAGCTTCAGTGAGAAGGCTAGCTATTAGAGAGGTAGATCAAGTTGACATTAGGAATTTGAAACTGCTCTGAGCATTTATAAACTTAAGTCTTATTGAATGTCCTAATATTTATTATGTGGGAAAATGGTACATTTAATCAGTCAGTATACAGAAGAGAAGGGGCTCTTTGAAACACAGATTTCCTGTAGAGACTGGCATAACTCCGTACCATTTGCAGATCTATTTTGTAGTGTCTTTAATATGCATATTGAAGTTAAAGCACCAGTTTTGTCATCACATAAAAGTTTATGTTCTGTCAATCATTTGTTGGGCCACTCTATACCAGTTTTTTCTCACCTTTTTGGCATTAAGTTACATCATTTGTGAAGTAGTTATAGGAGTTAAAGAAACTGTTATTTATATAAAAACCTGAGTTATTTCAAGGGCTTCAAAATGGTAATTGTTTATCAAGCAGATCAGAAAACTTTAGAGCATTGGACATTATATGCTGTAACGGTTACATCTATAAAATTGAAATATTTGTATTTAAATAATCCTTATGATAATTGAGGAACTATTGAGGTGCTTTTTGTATCCATAACAGGAAATGATTCCAGTAATTATGACCAGAATATATATGTGGAATAGAACTATGCATTAACTATTATAAGCAGCCATTTAAAAAGAAAATGAGAGTAGTTATTTTATATAAATATATTATTCTTAACTTTTTGAAAAGAATAAAAATGTTTAGTTATAATTTATTCATTTAAAATTATTCAGTTTGGACAGTAAAAATACACATTTGTTTTCATCTATTTCTAAAATATTGACGAATGGATTGGATTAATTTGGTGTAATACAATATTCTTTGTTAAACATACTTCATTCACATTGAACAAATTTAGAATACTCTTTTTTAAAACAATACTTTGAGATACTATTACTAATGGTTAAAAGAATAAAGCAGTGGAAATGGCATATTAACCTTAAAAAACCTAAGCATTTTACTGAAATTAAATGTACACATGAACTAATTAATGAATATTTTATTCTATCTCAGGTTGTTATATAAAATCTGAAGTTACCTAATAAAATGGATAAGGGTTATTAACTTGTTTGCAAAGTTTCAGTAAAGTGTGGTTATAGATGAAAAGGAAATAAACAGGATTTAAGAAATCAGAGAAATATATTTAACTATTTACAAAAACAACTCCTTCCTAATTATCCTTTTTCATCTATAAAATGATTTACAAACTTTAGAACAGATTATAAGTAACATCTTTATTATTCCTTGTTAATATTAAATTTAGAAAGCATAAATTCAATGTACTGTGGTTGATTTATTTTAATAATACAAGTATAGCAGCAAGATTATATATTTGATTAGTAGAAATTAGTCATTAAAACAATATAAGATGAAAGTTCTAATATGACTGAAAATTCAGTTATTAAGGCATGTAAACAGTTCAGAATATCTTATTTACTCTGAAATGACACAATCATATTTTTCAAATATATTCATGAACTGGATGCTTAATTACCAAGAAGCTTCGCTTAGTGACTCTAGCCCTAATTTATTGATTGGAATCTCATAATGGTTTACTATCAGAAGTTGCTAAAATTATTTTTTAATATATACAAATAATCACTAATATATTTGTTTATATGGACTTTATCCCCTGATGATAAACCTGTTTTTTTTTTTTTTTTTTTTTTTTAGTCTGTCAAATTTCAACAACAGAATTAATTTAAAGCATGGTTCATCATAAATTGAAAATAAAATTTCTGGAGGAATAGAAGAGGGACAACCATTGAAGGGGATTCTTGATTTTTAAAATTTGCCATTCCTCTGGAGTCTTAAATGTTTTGACCTTCATGGTATGATAAAAATCCCATCTGTTTATCCAAATCTTTACTTGAAAGTGATGATTTAAAATAAATTTTTTTGTAGTTATTTATATTGGTTAGGAGATTTTATCATGTAATTTGATATTATAAGGGGATTGCTATCACAATGAAAGAGGGTTTTTTTAATTGTATGAAGATTTTAATATTTAAAATAGGTAGATGTTAGTAATTAAAGGAAGTATATTAAATTATTGAACACTGAATGTTATTTTATGTATACTTGTAACACTTGGGTTCCATTAAAATAAGCATTTGAAGTATGATTTGCTTGGATATAAAATTGTGGAAAATTAGGGAAATCCTAAGATACTTCAAATTTATTTAATGAAAGTGAAATTGCTTATGTATGTCTCATTAGTAGCTTTTTGACTTATAATAAAGACATTAAAGATATATAATAAAATGTTATTTTTTAAAAGCATAATTATCTATATTTTAAAAACTGGAACCAGCCTTTAATAAGGAGAGCTATACGCAAAAGTGTTTTTAAAATTTGCGAGAAAATCACTTATATCCTTTTTATTCAAACATTGGATTAATTTTTAATTTTATAAATTATCTTAGATAATGTCAGTTTCAACCATATGAATTTAGAATTGAGAGAATTATAATACAGAAAGATAGAACTAACTAGTGGTTCACTTGTGTTTGGAATCAAACTTTTGACTGAAGATTTCTGAAATTTCAGATTAGAGTAAGTTGAAACAAACTCAAGTTGAAAACAAGATAATGGATGAAAGTGAAAGCAAATTTCAGCTAAGAAAATGAATTATTCATCTATGCATTTATGGTATAAACTATTGAGTAATATGAAGTACAAATATGAATATGCCATATTCCAGAGAGTCAAGGACTTAAAATTCTAGTACAGAAGTTTAAATATTGCAGAAATAATTCTGATATAAAATATCACTCAATAGAAGACATATTTTTTGAGCCCTAATTTTGTTCCTGGAAATATGCTAGGCATGGTTTCTGTCTTAAGGAACAGAAACAGTGTGTGTTTTCAAAAGATAATATGTGTTTAAAATAGTGAATATTCATTCTCATGATACTGAAAAATTTCCACAGAAAATTTAGAATTTGAGCCAGAACTAAAAAAGATGTGAAATATGTATGAAGGAGGTAATAAATGGAATTCAAACCAGTCTTTAAGAATACTCCAAGCAAGTTTAAGGGATATGGAAAAAAGTCTAAGTGACATTTGAGAAATAAGTAGCAGTCTAGTTCAGTAGAAGACAGAGTATGCATCAAGGATATGAGCTGAAGAGAAGCTAAGGTTAGGCAGTGATGAGATCTTGGAAAATGCTGAATATGAGTCCCCAGTAATCTTGGGAGAGAAAGATAAACCTATAAATCAATGGAATATAGAGTCCTGAAATATGAAATGGAATAAAATGGAGAATGAAATATGAATGGAACGAAATAGAGAGTCCTGAAATATGAAATAACCCACACGTGTGGCAATAGATTTTCAGCAAGAGTACTATGGTATTTCATTGGAGGAAGGATGGTCTTTTCAAAAAGTAGTACTGGAAAAATGAGTATTTTTATACAAAAAGAAACAGAAGAAGAACAAATCTCTAATCATGTGTACACCACACACAAAATTTAACTCACAATAATGATAGACCTAAAGGTAAGAACTAAGTTATACAATTTGTAGGAAAAGAGAGGAAAAAAAAAATCTTGTGACCTTAGGTTAAGTAAGCTATTATAGGTAAAACACACAAAGGCAAAACCATACAAAAAAGAGAGAGAGATTATTGGACTTTATAAAAATTAAGCATGTGTGCTCTGTGAAAGACATTGTTAAGGGAAGGAGCAGACAAGGCAAAGATTAAAAGAAAATAGTTGCAAATCATATATCTAATTAAAAAGTTGTTTCTAGAATAAAAGACACTCAAAACCTGACAAGAAAAAATGAATTTAAAAATAGGCAAAACATTTTAATAGACACTGCATCAAAGAAGATAAATATGAACCAAGTAAAAATCTAAAAATATGCTCGGTATCATTTGTATTCAGGAAAATACAGATTAAAATCACAATAAAATGTCACTTCACACTTTAGAAAGTCTAAAATTAAGAAGGCTAACCATATCAAGTATCAGCCAAGATGTACACCAACTAGAATATTCATACACTGCTTCTGGGAATATAAAATTGGAAAATAGTTAATCAGTTTTATAAATTGTTAAGTGTACACTAAATTTTTCCATAACTATGTATTTACACAAGAGAAATTAAACTACAAGATCATAGAAACTCACACATAGAAATGTTCATTGGAGCTTTATCTGGATTAACAAAAACAATCCAAATGTACATCAACAGGTGAATGGACAAATAAATAATCATTTTATATACTTATGTAAAATATTTCTTTGCAATAGAAAGGAATGGCCTATTGGTATACACAATGACATGGGTGACTATCACAATATTTATGACACGTAAAAGAAACCACAGAGAAAAGAACACATACTGGACCATCGCATTTCTCTATATATAGAAAATGCAAACTAATTAGTAGTGACAGGAAAACGAATCTGTTTTTTTCCCCCTAGGGATGGGGGAATGAAAATATAGAGAGGCAGAGAAAAGGGGTTACAAGGGGCATGAGGAAACACGTTTTAGGGGATGCTATATTCCTTAACTTGATTTTGGTGATTTCTTGGGTGTATACATATATCAAAACTTATCAGATTATACACTTTAAGTATTTGCAGTTGATTGCATTTAAAATTCAAAAATTTGTTTTGAAAAAGATATAATTTATTAAAATGTTCCTGAAATATGTTAAGTGTTGAAATTACATACTCTGGCATAAAGTATACAGGAGATATTTTCCAGAATAGTTCATTGAATCAAACCTAGTAAATTTATTTAAAGAAAAGAAAGAATACTTTAGTTACTGTGTCAGAAAAAGGACAGATATTAGCAACAGTCTCTTGTGAGATAACCATGGAGCAGCATATATATCTTTATTTTTATGTCCAATATATTTTTATATTTTTTATCCAACTATGATGTCATTCAGATTTGGAAATTGTATACACAGATTTTTTTTTTCCTTGGTTTTGACAACAAACATTTATTTCTCACAGTTCTAGAGGCTGGGGAGTCCAAGATCAAGGGGGCAGAACTTGTGTGGTGAGAGCAGTTTCCTGGAGAGGTATTCTCTGGGTGAAGAGAAGAGAAAGCAAGCTATCAAGTATCTTTTCATAAGGACACTAATTCCATTTATGAGAGCTGCACCCTCCTGACTTAATTACTTCCTGAAGTAACAACACATAACTTCCAAATAACATCACATTGGGCATTGGGCTTCAACATATTAATTTTCAGGAAAAAGAAATATTCAGTCCATAGCAGGGTCTTATTTTTTAATCTACCAATGACAGTTTTTGAGTATTGGGTCTTACTCCATTTCCCCACAAGCCCTGTGGTTACTTTCACAACTGTTTTCCATAGTGGCTGCACCAATTTATATTACCACCTAGAAGTTCACAAGGATTTCCTTTTCTCCACATTTGAAGTAACACTCATTCTTTTGTCCTTTTGAGTACAGCCATCCTAACAGGTGTGAGGTGATATCCCACTGTGGCTTTGAATTTTTTTTTAACAACATTATTGTATCATAATTGCTTTACAATGGTGTGTTAGTTTCTGCTTAATAACAAAGTGAATCAGCTATACATATACATATATACCCATATCTCTTCCCTGTTCTGTCTCCCTCCCTCCCACCCTTCCTATCCCACCCCTCTAGGTGGTCACAAAGCACTGAGCTTATTTCCCTGTGCTATGTGGCTTCTTCCCACTAGCTATTTTATATTTTGTAATATATATAAATCCATGTCACTCTCTCAATTCTTCACAGCTTAACCTTCACCCTCCCTGTGTCCTCAAGTCCATTCTCTAGTAGGTCTGTGTCTTTATTCCCATCCTGCCCCTAAGTTCTTCATAATATATATATATATATATATGTATATATATATATATATATATACATATATATATATATTCTACATATATGTGTTAGCATATGGTATTTATTTTTCTCTTTCTGACTTACTTCACTCTGTATGACAGACTTTAGGTCCATCCACCTCACAACAAATAACTCAATATCATTTCTTTTTATGGCTGAGTAATATTCCATCATATATATGAGCCATATCTTCTTTATCTAGTCATCTGTTTATGGACACTTAGGTTGCTTCCACATCTTGGCAATTGTAAATAGTGCTGCAGTGAACATTGTGGTACATGTCTCTCTTTGAATTATGGTTTTCTTAGGGTATATGCCCAGTAGTGGGATTGCTGGGTCGTATGGTAGTTCTATTTGTAGTTTTAAGGAACCTCCATACTGTTCCTTATAATGGCTGTATCAACTTATATTCCCACTAACAGTGCAAGGGGCTTCCCTCTTCTCCGCACCCTCTCTAGCATGTACTGTTTGTAGATTTTTTGATCATGGCCATTCTGACTGGGGTGAGGTGACACCTCATTGTAGTTTTGATTTGCATTTCTCTAATAATTAATGATGTTGAGCATCCTTTCATGTGTTTGTTGATAATCTGTATATCTTCTTTGGAGAAATGGTTATTTAGGTCTTCTGCCCATTTTTGGATTGGATTATTTGTTTCTTTGATATTGTGCTGCATGAGCTGCTTGTATAATTTGGAGATTAATCCTTGGTCAGTTTCTTCATTTGCAAATATTTTCTCCCATTCTGTGGATTGTCTTTTTGTCTTGTTTATGGTTTCCTTTGCTGTGCAAAATATTTTAAGTTTCTGGGCTTCCCTGGTGGCACAGTGGTTGAGAATCCGCCTGACGATGCAGGAGACGTGGGTTCGTGCCCCAGTCCAGGAGGATCCCACATGCTACAGAGCGGCTGGGCCCATAAGCCATGGCCGCTGGGCCTGTGTGTCCAGAGTCTGTGCTCCGCAAAGGGAGAGGCCACAACAGTGAGAGGCCCACGTACCACTAAAAAAAAAAAAAAAAAAAAAAAAAAAAAAAAGATTTTAAGTTTCATTAGGTCCCATTTGTTTTTATTTCCATTAGTCAAGGAAGTGGATGAAAAAGGCTTTTGCTGTGATTTATGTCACAGAGTGTTCTGCCTGTGTTTTCCTCAAAGAGTTTTATAGCGTCTGGCCTTACATTTAGGTTATTAATCCATTTTGAGTTTATTTTTGTATATGGTGTGAGGGAGTGTGCTAATTTCATTCTTTTACATATAGCTGTCCAGTCTTCCCAGAAGCACTTATTGAAGAGGCTGTCGTTTCTCCATTGTATATTCTTGCCTCCTTTGTCAAAGACAAGGGGATCATATGTGAGTGGGTTTATCTCTGGGCTTTCTATCCTGTTCTATTGATTTATGTTTCTGTTTTGTGTAGTTTTGTAGTATGGTCTGAAGCCAGGGGGCCTGATTCCTCCAGCCCTGTTTTTATTGTCAAGATTGCTTTGGCTGTTTGGGGTCTTTTGTGTCTCCATACAAATTTTAAGATATTTTGTTCTCGTTCTGTGAAAAATGCCAGTGGTAGATGGATAAGGATTGCATTGAATCTGTAGATTGCTTTACATAGTATAGTCATTTTCACAATGTTGATTCTTCCAATCCAAGAACATGGTATATCTCTCCATCTGTTTGTATTGTCTTTAATTTCTTTCATCACTGTCTTATCATTTTCTTCATACTGGACTTTTGTCTCCTTAGGTAGGTTTATTCCTAGGTAGTTTACTCTTTTTGTTGCAATTGTAAATGGAAGTGTTTCCTTAATTTCTCTTTCAGATTTCTCATCATTAGTGTAAAGGGATGCAAGAGATTTCTGTGCAATAATTTCATATCTTGCTGCTTTACCAAATTCATTGATTAGCTCTAGTAGTTTTCTGGTAGAGACTTTAGAATTCTCTATGTATAGTATCATGCTGTCTGCAAACAGTGACAGCTTTATTCTTCTTTTCCGATTTGGATTCCTTTTATTTCTTTTACTTCGCTGACTGCTGTGGCTAAAACTTCCAAAACAATGTTGAATAACAGTGGTGAGAGTGGGCAACCTTGTATTATTCCTGATATTAGTGGAAATGGTTTCAGCTTATCACCATTGAAAATGATGTTTGCTGTGGGTTTATCATATATGGCCTTTATTATGTTGAGATAAGTTCTTTCTACGCCTACTTTCTGGAGGGCTTTTATCATAAATGGGTGTTGAATTTTGTCAAAAGCTTTTTCTGCATCTATTGAGATGATGATATGGTTTTTATTTTTCATTTCTGAAATATGGTGTATCAGATTGATTGATTTCCATATGTTGAAGAAACCTTGCATTCTTGGGATAAAATATACTTGATCATGGTATATGGTCCTTTTAATGTGCTGTTGGATTCTCTTGGCTAGTATTTTGTTGAGGGCTTTTGCATCTATGATCATAAGGGATAGTAGTCTGTAGTTTTCTTTCTTCATGACATCTTTGTCTGGTTTTGGAATCAGGGTGATGGTGGCTTCATCAAATGAGTTTGGGAGTGTTCCTCCCTCTGCTATGTTTTGGAAGAGTTTGAGAAGGATAGGTGTCAGTTCTTCTCTAAATGTTTGATAGACTTCACCTATGAAGCCATCTGTTCCTGGGCTTTTGCTTGTTGGATGGTTTTTAATCACAGTTTTAATGTCAGTGGTTGTGATTGGTCTGCTTATATTTTCTATTTCTTCCTGGTTCAGTCTTGGAAAGTTGTGCTTTTCTAAGAATTTGTCCATTTCTTACAGGTTTTCCATGTTATTGACATTGCTGCTTGTAGTAATCTCTCATGATCCTTTGTATTTCTGCAGTGTCTGTTGTTACTTCTCCTTTTTCATTTCTAATTCTGCTGATTTGAGTCTTCTCCCTTTTTTTTTCTTGATGAGTTTGGCTACTGGTTTGTCAGTTTTGTTTATCTTCTCAAAAACCAGATTTTAGTTTTATTGATCTTTGCCACTGTTTCCTTCATTTCTTTTTCATTTATTTCTGATCTAATCTTTATGATTTCTTTCCTTCTGCTAAATGTGGGTTTTTTTTTCTTCTTCTTTCTCTAATTGCTTTAGATGTAAGGTTAGGTTGTCTATTTGAGATGTTTCCTGAATCTTAAGGTAGGATTGTGTTGCTATAAACTTCCCCATTTGAATTGCTTTTGCTTCATCCAATAGGTTTTGGGTCATCGTATTATCATTGTCATTTGTTTCTGGGTATTTTTTGATCTCCCCTTTGATTTCTTCAGTGATCTCTTGGTTATTAAGTAGTGTACTGTTAAGCCTCCATGTGTTTTTATTATTCACAGATTTTTTCCTGTAATTGATAACTAGCCTCACAGCATTGTGGTTGGAAAAGATACTTGATACGATTTCAATTTTCTTAAATTTACCAAGGCTTGATTTGTGACCCAAGATATGATCTATCCTGGAGACTGTTCCATAAGCACTTGAGAAGAAAGTGTATTCTGTTGTTTTTGGATGGAATGTCTTATAAATATTAATTGAGTCCATCTTGTTTAATGTATCATTTAAAGCTTGTGTTTCCTTATGTATTTTCATTTTGGATGATCTGTCCATTGGTGAAAGTGGGGTTTTTAATTCCCCTACTATGATTGTGTTACTGTTGATTTCCCCTTTTATGGCTGTTAGTATTTGCCTTATGTATTGAGGTGCTCCTATGTTGGGCACATAAATATTTACAATTGTTGTATATTCTTCTTGGATTGATCCTTTCATCATTTTGTAGTGCCCTTTTTTGTCTCTTGTAATAGTCTTTATTTTAAGGTCTATTTTATCTGATATGAGTATTGCTACTCCAGCTTTCTTTTGATTTTCATTTGCATGGAATATATTTTTTGCATCCCCTCACTTTCAGTCTGTATGTGTCCCTAGGTCTGAAGTGGGTCTCTTGTAGACAGCATATATACGGGTCTTGTTTTTGTATCCATTCAGCCAGTCTATGTCTTTTGTTTGGAGCATTCATCCATTTACATTTAAGGTAGTTAGTTATATATATGTTCCTATTACCATTTTTTTAATTGTTTTGGGTTTGTTATTGCAGGTCTTTCCCTTCTCTTGTGTTTCCTGCCTATAGAAGTTCCTTTAGCATTTGTTTTAAAGCTGGTTTGGTGGTGTTGAATTCTCTTAGTTTTGCTTGTCTGTAAAGTTTTTAATTTCTCCATCAAATCTAAATGAGATCCTTGCTGGGTAGAGTAATCTTGGTTGTACGTTTTCCCCTTTCATCACCTTAAATATGTCCTGCCACTCCCTTCTTGCTTGCAGAGTTTCTGCTGAAAGATCAGCTCTTAACCTTATGGGGATTCCCTTGTATGTTATTTGTTGTTTTTCCCTTGCTGCTTTTAATATTTTTTCTTTGTATTTAATTTTTGATATTTTGATTAATATGTTCCTTGGCATGTTTCTCCTTGGATTTATCCTGTATTAGTCTCTCTGTGTTTCCTAGACTTGATTATTTCCTTTCCCATATTAGGGGAATTTTCAACCATAATCTTTTCAAATATTTTCTCAGTCCCTTTCTTTTTCTCCTCTTCTTCTGGGACCCCTATAATTCGAATGCTGGTACCTTTACTGTTGTCCCAGAGGTTTCTGAGACTGTCCTTTATTCTTTTCATTTTTTTCTTTATTCTTCTCTGCAGTAGTTATTTCTACTATTTTATATTTCAGGTCCCTTATCCATTCTTCTTCCTTAGTTATTCTGCTACTGATTCCTTCTAGAGAATTTTTAATTTCATTTATTGTGTTGTTCATCATTGTTTGTTTGCTCTTTATTTCTTCTAGTTCTTGTTAAACTACTCTTGTATTTTCTCCATTCTATTTCCAAGATTTTGCATCATCTTTACTGTCATTACTGTGAATTATTTTTCAGGTACACTGCCTATTTCCTCTTCATTTGTTTTGTCTGCTTGGTTTTTACTGTGCTCCTTCATCTGCTCTGTGTTTCTCTTTCTTCTCATTTTGCTTAACATATTGTGTTTTGGGGTCTCCTTTTCACAAGCTGACGGTTTGTAGTTCTTGTTGTTTTTTGGTGTCTGTCCCCAGTGGCTAAGTTTGGTTCATGTACTGTGTAGGCTTCCTGATGAATGGGACTAGTGCCTTTGTTCTGGTGGATGAGGCTGGATCTTGCCTTTCTGGTATGCAGATACATTTCCAGTAATGTGTTTTGGGGTGTCTGTGACCTTATTATGATTTTAGGCAGCTTTTCTGCTAGTGAGTGGGGTTGTGCTCCTGTCTTGCTAGGTATTTGACAAAGGGTGTACAGCACTGTAACTTGCTGGTTGTTGAGTGGAGCTGGGTCTCAGCATTGAGATGGAGATCTCTGGGAGATACTTGCTGTTTGATATTACATGGAGCTGGGAGATCTCTGATGGACCAATGTCCTGAACTCATCTCTCCCACCTCAGAGGCACAGGTGTGAAGCCCTGCCAGAGCACCAAGACCCTGTCATCCACATGTCTCAGAATAAAAGGGAGAAGTAAAGAAACAAGAAACATTAATAAATAAAATAAAATACGGTTATTAAAATTAAAAAATAATTATTAAAAATTAAAAAATAATAAAAGAAAGAAAGAAGACAGCCACCAAACCAAAAAAAAAACAAATTCACCAATGATAACAAGTGCTAAAAACTATACCAAAAAAAAAAAAAAAACCGACAGACAGAACCCCAGGACAAATGGTAAAAGTAACTCTGTACAGTCAAATATCACACTCAGTAGCATACACATACACACTCACAAAAAGAGAAAAAGGAAAAAAAAATATATTTTTTATTCTCACAAAATCGACCACCTCATTTTTGGGATGATTCATTGTCTCTTCAGGTATTCCACAGATGCAGGGTACATCAAGTTGACTGTGGAGATTTAATCCACTGCTCTTGAGGCTTCTGGGAGAGATTTCTTTTTCTCTTCTTTGTTCGCACAGCTCCTGGGGTTCAGCTTTGGTTTGGTCCTGGCTCTGTGTGTAGGTCACTTGAAGGCCTCTGTTCTTTGCTCAGAGAGCATGGTGTTGAAAGAGCAGCTGATGAGGGGGCTCTGGGACACTCAGGCTGGGGGAGAGAGGGGTATGGAAAGCGGAGCCAACCTGTGGTGGCAGAGGCCATCATGACCATTGCACCAGCCTGAGGCGTGCCATGTGTTCTCCCAGGAAGTTGTCCCTGGATCATGGGACCCTGGCAGTGGTGGGCTGCACAGGCTCCCAGGAAGGAATTTGTGGATAGTGACCTGTGCTTGCACACAGGCTTCTTGGTGGCTGCAGCAGCAGCCTTAGTGCCTCACACGCATATCTGTTGTCCGTGCTGTTAGCTGCATCTCACACCCGTCTCTGGAGCTTGTTTAGGTGGTGTTCTGAATCTCCTCTCCTCACGCACTGTGAAACAAAAAGGCAAGAAAAAGTCTCTTGCCTCTTTGGCAGTTCCATACTTTTTCCCAGGTTCCCTCCTGGCTAGCTCTGGTGTACTAGCCCCCTTCAGGCTTTGTTCATGGAGCCAACCCCAGTCCTTTCCCTGGAATCTGACCTCCGAAGCCAGAACCTCAGCTCCCAGCCCCCACCCATCCCAGCGGGTGAGCAGACAAGCCTTGGGCTGGTGAGTGCTGCTAGGTACTGATCCTCTGTGCGGGAACCTCTCCACTTTGCCCTCTGCACCCCTGTTGTTGAGCTCTCCTCCATGGCTCTGAAGATTCCCCCCTGTGCAACCCACCGTCTCCACCAGTGAAGGGGATTCCTTGTATGTGGAAACGTTTCCTTCTTCACAGCTCCCTCTCACTGGTGCAGGTCCCATCCCTATTCTTCTATCTCTGTTTTTTCTTTTTCTTTTGCCCTACCCATGTATGCCCTACCCAGGTATGCCTTTTAGGATGTCTGAGGTCTTCTGCCAGAGTTCAGTAGGTGCCCTGTAGGAGTTGTTCCACATGTGGATGTATTTCTGATGTATTTGTGGAGAGGAAGGTGATCTCCACGTCTTACTCGTCCACCATCTTGAAGATCGTCCCCTACACAGATATTTTAAAACTCAAGGAATATTTTCTCATGAATTTCTCTTTAGAAAAATGATCAGATGTATTAATTTAAGAGGTGATTTAATGTCATCTCAAAAATCTAATTATGAGCATTAATACAACTAAATGTACAAGTAAAACTTAAACAATGGAAATTATGTTATTAATCAGAATTTTAAGTATTGTATACCTTATCCATGCAGAAATTATATAACTAACAAGAAATGCAAAGATTATATAAAAAGAAAATAGGAAATCAGATAAATTCTCTGTCTCTTTGTTCTAAGTTAAGTCTTTGATTATATATAAAGTAATTTGGGGGTAAGTGCATTTTTACAACAAACTGAAAACTAAGAAGTTTTTAAAAATTGACTTGTACACAGATAGATGAGGGAAGTGAGAAGGGAAAAAACAGGATACCTACTAATTTAATAGTGACTCACTGCTTAATAATAAGAGATATTTTGAAAAAAACCCACCAGACTAAGGGTTTTATAGAAAGTTAAAATTTTTTAAATGGTGAGCACTACAACAAAAATGTAAGTATTTTTAAATATCAGAAAATTCACATACACACACAAACAAAAGAAAATGAATCCCATAGTAAAACATACTTAAAAATCTCATAAACAAATATAATAGAAAATACTGTTAATCCATACTGAAAAGAAAATAGATGTCAGAGAAAAATCCTAAATTTATGCTGTATTCAAGAGACAGACCTAAAATAAGAGATGTATTAAGATTAACAATTTAAGGGAGAGATAAACATATGGCAAGTAAATTCAAATTAAAAGAAAGCAGGTGTTGCTAATATGACCTCAGCCATTTTAGAATTTACATCCAAAGTATTAAATAAAACAGAGAAGAACCTTTATAATGCTAAAAGTTATACCTCATAATGAAGATGTAAATTTTAGGAATATCTATGCACAAAAACATAAAAGTACAGAAGCAAATTCTCTTTTAAAGAAATTATAAACCAGGAGAAAAAGAGAGACAAATATTCAGACAACAAAAAATTTATTTCTAAAATAAAATTAAAAATACAATAAACTATTTGGCCAAATCAAGTAAAAGAAGGAGTGAGAGATCGTGATTAACTCTCCCATCGTTGTCTGCCACTAAAGCTTTACATAAACCTAATTCGTGCTGTGCCTGTGCTTATGTATTTCATTCAGTCATCTAACAGGCTTTATGCCTCAAACACTTGAGGGTACAAAGGGAAGGACAGGACTCTTTCCCAAATATAAATACTGTCATGGCTAACTCTGCCACTAATTTCCATTTCATATAGTTGTTAGGCATAGACTCCCAGACGATCTTGCCAGGAGTGAGTTCAGTAACTACACAACCATGAAACTTGAGCTGGACATACAGGCCAAAGGAAAGCTTATGCTGTATCATATTGCTGTTAAATGATGGTCCCTATTCATACCAAGAAGGAGTGATGCACCCCAAATGCAAATGCAAGTCTTCACAGCCATGAGTCAGGTTCCCTTTCTTGAGTCTGAAATAAACACTCCTAGACACTTTTGTGATGCCTTACAGTGAATGGTGGATCTGCAGACTTGTTACTGATTCACTATTTATCAGTTTTCTTCTATGAACACTGTTCAGTGTTTGGTGTATATGCTGCTTGCATAATTTCTCTACAATACAGAGTGAATGTTCAATAATGAAAAAAAATATATATGGTAGAAGTAATGTCATACAAAAAAGAATCTGACACAAACTTCAATCAAGTCTATGCAAATTAATATGAAATATGGTTTAAGTTCCTTAAATAATTTCTAAAATCAAAATTCTCAAAAATGATGACTAGAGAGAAAATTTAGAGTAATTTCTTTTCCGTTGGAATTAAGAAAAGTGTCAAGTGTCAAAGAGTTTCTACATCTCTTTGACACTAGTTGGCAATAGTATCAAATGTGGTTACAAGGTAATTCCACCTAAGCTTTTTAAAAGACAAATGATGACAGTTATCTTAAAAAAAAAAAAAAAAAAAAAGAGAAAAGAAAAATGAAAACAATACAAGAACTTGTTAATATATTAATCAACAAGAGAATTCTACAATCAAATTCTTAAGTACTGTAGCAAACATCCTACATATTAACAAACATAAATTAGCAGTGCATTGAAAGAATTGGACATCAGGATTGATTAGGTTTTATTTAAGGGATACCAGCATGTTTCCATATTAGGAAAGCTACAAATACAGGCCATTATTTTAAAATCATAGAACAAATGTGATATGATTATCTCTTAATATACTAAAACATATTTTAAAAATCATTATAGCTCTTGGTTTTTAAATATCAACAATAATACAAATAAATGGTTATGTCTTTAAAAGATCAGATCTACTCCTGCTGGGTGTCACTTCTGCGAACAGAACAAGACCGAGTTTGTTTCAGAAGCAAAGGACAGTTGTATTCTTTGAGCAAAGAATGGAGTGTGAGGTCATGCTCTAAAGTACATGCTCTTCCCAGCAAGCCGTTGGCTGGGGAGCTTTATAGGGTTCTTGTCAGCAGAGAAGTAGAGCAGAGTCCTTGAAGGTTGGGCACAGTGTGTTGCATCCAGCACATCAGATCAAAGTATCAGGTGCAGCATCTCTGCACACGGCCCAGCATCACCATCCTGAATTGAGGTGTTATGTTCTACGCTTCACCACATGGCTCTCAAAGTTGGGGTGTTCGACACAGCAGTTCTGCACTGGGAACTTTAATCCAACATGTTACGTGCAAGACCTCTGCCCATGGGCCCCTAAAGTCAAGTGAAACTAGTCTAAGTACCAAAAAAGATGTTAGACCTTATCTTATCACCTAGATTCCATCTTATTTTTCCCAGGGACCCCGGTGGGCTTTGCAGGTGACATATTTATGTCACCAAAAGACAGCATTATGTTTAATGTGGAATTAAACATAATGTATATTTTTATATAAAGAGCTCTTAGAAAATTATAAATTAAAAAGAGCAGCAGGGCTTCCCTGGTGGCGCAGTGGTTGAGAATCCGCCTGCCGATGCAGGAGACACGGGTTCGTGCCCTGGTCCGGGAAGATCCCACATGCCGCGGAGCAACTAAGCCCGTGAGCCATGGCCGCTGAGCCTGTGCGTCCGGAGCCTGTGCTCTGCAACGGGAGAGGCCACAACAGTGAGAGGCCCGCATACCGCAAAAAAAAAAAAAAAAAAAAAAAAAAAAAAAAAAAAAAAAAAAAAAAAAAGAGCAGCATACCAACGAAAAGGAGCTAAAGAATAAAGAAATCACAGAATGGAATCAATAGATGGTGATAACCCACGCAAGCTATAGAGATAACTCCAACTCACAAATAGATAAATTATATGTGATTAGCCACAGTGAAATGGGATAAAATAATGAATATGTAATATTTAAAATTATATTTATTCATCATCACCCATTTCAACACTTCCTCCCCAAAGCCTGGTATAGATTTCCTAAGCCTTTATTGCCTTCTAAAATATTATATAATTTAAGATTTATTATATTTCCAGTTTGCTTTCTCAGAATGTAAGGTCCATGATGACAAGGTTTTTTTGTGTTTTTTTTTTTTTTTTTAATAGATCTTTATTGGAGTATAAGTGCTTCACAATACTGTGTTAGTTGCCTGCTTTGCTTACTAATATGATGCAATTGTTCAAAAAAATGTTTGCAAATTTAACTGAAAAATAATTAGGAGGCAAACAAAAATCTCATGATGATAAGGGAATCTATTTTCATTAAGATAAATGAAACTCTAGTGGGTTACATCGATGTGAATTCTTTCATAAAGTTATTTCACAAAAAAATTATGATCTATTCTGTAAGATGCAAATAGATGACCTAACAATAATAACTTTACCTTTAAATGTTATTATATGAGTCTCTGAAAAGGTATTTGAAAATAAAACATATTAATTGCATATTGTTTTATAAGCAAATATTAGTCACAATTTCTCTCTTGTGCAAGTTGGATTACCACACACAGAGAGAAAATTAAGGCATCATTCTTGCTGGTTTGAAACTTTCACATATTTATTTTATATTTTTCTACCCGTTCACCTCTAATTAGTTTAAAAAGCTGTACTTTTCATCTTCAAACATATCTTTGTTTCTCTTTTTAAAATTTCTGTTACTAGAATTATTAATACGTTTTATTGTTTCACACTTTGACTCATATAATAATTTTATATCCACTCTCTTTTCACAGTTTTCTCTTTATTAAATAGCAAATGCTTTTGTGCTAACAAAAAATAGCACTTTGTCTTGGAACTGTGGTATCCACATATTAAAAAATTACCCTTTTTCTAAATGAGATTCACAGAGAAATAGTCATATTTTATTTTCTACATTAATGCCTATAGAAAATGTGTGTTTTCGTCAGATGTGGTAGTATACTCAACTTTAGACAATGTTATTCATAAGAAAATCGTAGTAGTTTTATTTTTCTGCCATCCTAAAACTATTTTATAAAAAAGAGATTTATCTTTAAGAAATTTTTCAATATATCATTACTCAAAAAAATATTGCATATCACCATTTTTCCCGATGCCACATCATAATTCAACTAATACATAGTGTCTTTTAATTTTAAAACAGCTACAATTTATGTGTGTTCCAAATTAAGAAATGTTTTCAATTGTATTAAAAAAGAAATATTTTAATATTTTTGATAAAAGATAAAATGTTTATAGTAATGAAAACAAGGCATTGATGTATTAGATATTACTTTAAGTTTATTTAATGGTCATCATGGTAAAAGTTATTAAAATTAAATTTTATTTTGATTTTGCATAGCAATAATCAGGAAATTAAGAGAGATGATAAGATGAGGTTAATTTTCAAATTACTATTTTGGATAAATCAAAAGACTCATAACATTAATAGCATTTGAGAAGCAGATAACATAAATATAATTGTGATTGTAGAGAATGATGGGTATAGTTTAATTAATTCATGTAATTTCTTTATTTTATATTTCTCTGTAAGTCTCAACAGAGGACAACAACAGCATTTTACAAAATGTTAGCGGAAATCCACACAGCAGGTAACAGATGAAACCATTAATATTTTAAAATTAGAACTTAGAGCGATCACTCTCTACCAAAGCCTTTCTATGACAGAGAAGAGGAAATATGATTTATGCATTTGAAAGGCAAATGTAAATCAAATACTGACTTTCTGACATTGTATGCTGCTCAAACTTGACTTTATAATTTAAATAAAATCAATTGTTTGGAGGATATTTTTTAAACCATTATGTGTCAACTCATCCTCAGTACATTTAAATTTTGCATATCCAATGTTATTGGATATGCAAAGTCCAATAACAGTTTACTTGATTATATGGTTAAGGAATAAGAAAATTTGGTATTATCCATTGCCTTTTTTATCCACTTCTGTCAAATACTTTATTGTATTTAATTATTTAATTAATTGTTTTACAGAAGGTATCTGCTTTTCAAGAAATACTAACATAAACATACTGGGGAGATTTGAAACAAATATGAAGTTGAAATTAATAATGATCCAGGATTACTCCAATACCATAGAAATTCAAATTGAGATTACTTTGTTCGATCCTGAAAAATAAACAGTTTAGGGATGGTCTCTGAATGAATGGTTTTATGAACCATAAACTCTTAAATGTGACATTTTACATTAATTCATCAGCACACAAATAATACAAGCTTTTCAAAGTATATCATCATCATCACCATTACTATCATTTAGATATGTTAACATCAACTGAGGTTTGGAAATTAAAATGGAACATGAATGGGACACTATTTTTATAACAAAGAATTACATTCACCTCTGTCTCAAATGTTGCAATTTTAAAGAAACAGAAAACTTCTGTTTAGCTATTAGACTTAAATTAAAATATCCAAACCATAATACTAGTCTACTATCTGCTTTAAAGTTAATATATTAAATAGAATTCAGGCTAAGAGATTCTAAGATATATTAACATAAATAAGACAGAAATTTATTTCTCTCTCTTTTAATTATTCAAATGAGCTGATGGTTCAGACTGGTGGTTTGTTTTAGCTCCACTAGGTTTTTCAAAGGCCCAGGATTCTTTCCACCCCCTCTTTCCTTCTTCCCTCTCTCCCTCCTTTTTATTTCCTCCCTCCCTACTACCATCCTTCCTTTCTTCCTTCCTTCCTTCATTCTTTCCTTTTTTTTCCTTCACCATACACTCTTTAAAAACCAGGATAGTTTTCTAATTTGACTACCAAAACAAGGCCAGCTACAAGATTTTATTCCTGCTTACAGCAAGAAGGATAGAACCATTTCTTCTTAGCTAGTGATGTTTACATTGTACCCATCATTTCTGCTTATCTTTCATCAGTAATAACTGATTCATATGAACATATTTAGATACTAAGAAGACTTGGAAATCTATTTTCCATTGAATAGCTATGTGCCTAGTTAACACTATACAACTATGGAAGAAAGACAAAATGTATTTTGGAGACAGTGGCAGTTCACCACATTTAATTAAAAATGAAAATATTTTTTTCTTTTATTTTAAAGCTATATTATGATGATGGTAACAAACTTTAGTTGATTAAATTTAATTTTAATAACTCATAAATTCTGAACTTATTTATCAGTGTTTTGTCTATAGAGCATAAATATGTGAAATATGTATAGTTATATTTATCAAAGTAGTATGTATGTATTAGATAATACAGAAAACATCAAAGAGATTGCTGTTTAAATATTTCAAAACTAATGCCTGCTTAACTGGTGGAAATTTGTTTCTTCTCACAACATTAGATTTTTCAGCTATAATCATTTATTATAAATATCAAATTTTCATGAACACTGGCTTATATATTCATTCATTTTTCTACATTTAATAAAAACAGTGGTATTTTACATTTTATGTGTAATGTTGCCCTCATATGAATAAAATACTTCACATTGTAATTCTGTTTTGTTCACTCAATGTAATTAATATACCACTATACCAGTGATATATATATATATAATAAAATGATTAATAAGCCTATTTAAAAAATCATTCAATAAGAATTCTGCTTCCAGAAATTTTGAACAAACTTGTTTTGGAACTACTTATCTGATGATACCATCTAACAGAATTGAATAATATGTAGAAAACATCTATTTGAATCCATCAAATGCTATCAACCCAACAACAATTATAGAGCCAAAAGTCCTGGAAAGAAGGAAAACCCATTCCAAATGTCAGCATCACATTTGGCAATGCCTTTTCTCCTAAGGCATTTCAAAGTCTGTGGCTATGAGGATGCAACAATTGAGCAAAAAACAGTAACAGAAAGACTGAAAGGATAAGTACAACTTTCAGGAATATAATAATGTTGGATGACAAAAACTGAATTTCCGTGCCCAGGAAAGAAAAAAGCTTAAGTAGGCACCTTGGAATCTTAGTTTGGACTCTATCATAGAGGTTAGAGTAGATGACAAATAAAACAGGTCCCCAATTGACCACAGTCTGGTTTAAAATATGATCAAAATATGCTGAATTCAATTGGAGTAAACTATTCTGTTCCTTTTCTAACTTTTGTTTAGAAGTATTTCTTGAGGAATAGAGAATCACACAGAGCTGAAAATCATTCCTACATACTTTTTCATATTCAATATCTCACAGTAAATCAGAAATAATGAGGATATTAAAAAAATAACTAAAACCAACAGAAAAACAGAGACTGTAAAAACAAACTGAGGAGATACAGATATTGCCATTATCAAATGTCAGTACATTATCAAACTTAATTATACTTTGCTTAGTATGTTTAAAAATTAAAAAAAAATTGGTAAGGAATAAGAATTTAAAAATAAAACCTCATGACAATTCTAGAAATGAAATTTGAAAACTGAAATTAAGTACTTAGTCGTTAGTTTCAAGATCAAATTAGAAACAGCTCAAGAGAAAGCTAATGAGCTGGGAATAGGTTAGTAAAAACTAGTTAATTGAGTCATAGAACAGTAAAAGGACAGAAAATGTAGGAAATTATGTAAGAGATAATTTTTAAAAACTGAAAGAGCCAATGTATTTGCATCTAGAGTTCCAGTATGAGAGAATAGAGATGATGAAATAAAACCAAAATATTTAAAGTTAATGGATAGGCATTTCCAAAACTGTTAAAATAATTTATAACAGAAATTCAGGATAATCATAAAAACTACCCATAAGGATTTCTTACTAAAACTTAAAAATCAAAGTTATAGAGAACATTTTAAAATAAGTCAAAGGGAGGAAATTCGGGGCTATAAAACAGAAATCTCCAATAGAATTTAGAGTACCTAACAATATCTTAAAATAACTGAAAGATCATATATATATATATATATGATCTTTATATATATATAATATATAATATATATTAGAATATAATATATTATATATATTTATAAATATATATATTTATATAAATATATAAATTTAGAATTCTATATCCTATAGTAGTATATTTAATAATGAAAGTGAGAGAAGTATATTTCTTGGTAAGTATAGGAGTTTGTGGTAGGTCCATGCTCCTACTGCAACAATTAGAAAACAAGATTTACTTTAAAAATTATATTTTCTAAAGACAGTGAAAGAATGAAGATTATATAAACTAAAATAATAGAAAAGATGAGTCTTTTCTAGGCCAGCAAATAATCACTAGTTATTTTTTTCCTGGGAGAACTTTCTAATTCTGGGCATAGAAAAAAAAATTCAGGATTTTCCCAGTCAGAGAGATTTTACTGATAGATGGAGATATCAGTGGAGCTTTTGACGAGAAACAAGAGAATGCTAAAGCCCATGGACATTTTTCCCACAGAATTTATGCTGACATTCAGGATTATGTATAAACCAGGGGAAACTGAACTATAAATCTTGAAGAATTATAGTAAATATTCTGCAGTCTCTTGGTACATAAGAAAGTAACAGAGAAGGAAAAACCTGACTCCATGCTGGAACTATACCTTTAGCTCTAAACTTTGTGCTCTGTTACCTGTGCTTAGTCATGCTGGCTCTGCACCTTTGCCTCCTAAAACAGAAAAAGGAATGTTGCCTGTAGCCTGAAATATACATAGTAGCCTTTCTCAAGGCTATGCCTCCCAGGCTTGACATTTAAGGGCATAACACTTTTCATTTCTATAGAGATAAAAAGTTGCAGAACAGAAAATAACATTTGTCTTGTTGAATGTTTAAAGGAGCATCTTGACCAGGCCTACATGGACAGCTGCAAGGACAAAAAATTATTAAATCTCCTCTGGAGTCTGGCTGGCCCCTAGAAGTCGGTAACCACTAGCCACTCCCCTTCCCCTTTTAGTATAAAAGAAGCCTGAATTTTAACTCGGGTAAGATGATTCTTTGGGACACTTGTTTGACATCTTCAGGTCTGATGTCTTTCCAAATAAAGTTGGTATTTCTTGACCAAAACCTTGTCCCTCCATTTATTGGTCTGAACTGTGGGCAAGCAGTAGGAGCTTAGACTCAGTATCATTATTTGAGGAAGGGGATCTCTTCACAGCCTGTTTCCTCCTTAGACATTTGAAAATTTTTGAACTTCATACAATAGGAGGTTAAAGTTTAAATTTGAAATCTCTGATGTGTAAATGTATGCTCCTGAACTATTTTGCACTGATTTGTAAGGCACACAGTCTTGGAAGGTAAATGCTAAGGAGGAGAGACAAATAAGAGATGAACTGAATCTTACTAAAATTGCAACCTGATTCCAATCTAGCTCAGTCACCACATTGATTAATTTAGTTTTCCAAGTAAGAGCACAGATGGAGATTTTTGTGCAAGTGAGTAAGTGCTTTTCCTCTTTAATGAGGAAGTGCTTTTTGTATAAATCTATATCAGAATGCACAAAGAATGAGAGAGTAGAAAAGGTAAAGAGATAGTTTCAGGAGAGTCTGCTCTCAGCCTGTTGCCAAAGAGAGTTCTGTAACATAAATTGTATCACAATGATTATCCCAAATACAGGCTTGTCTGTAGTATCACCAAAGAAATTTGCCAATTTTCTCATGCTAAGATATTATGACCTGGGAAAGGTGATCATAATGTCTGGGACATTGCTGGAAGAACATCTACAGTTCATAATGTTTCAGGCAATTACATTGAAAACACCAAATACCTGGTAAGAAATCAACTAAATATTTGCAGGACATCTACAAAAAAAAAAAAAAAAAACAGCAGAAATGAACAAATAATTCTTATATAAATATAAAAAAATAGAAAGTTAAACAGAAATATGTTCAAACAAACAGCAAAAGTAAGAATTTGTCAACAGCAGACCCACTAGTTATTTATCTTTAGTTAGAAGAAAATTAATCTCAAACGGAATTATGGAGATACAGGAAAAAATAAGAATGTAATAAAAGTAATAAATTTGGGTAAATCTAAATAAAAATAAGATGTAATAAAAGGTTATTCATAATTTCCTATGACACGAACATTTACATATGCTCAAAATGTGTGAAAAATTATTGGAAAATCATGATGACAGCAACTATAAATAACATTCAAATGTATTACATGAAGAGTGGAAAAGGTACTAATTTATATTGAGCTTTAAGGTCAAGAATACAAAAAGAAATTTTTAGGATTTCCACTAAGATAATCATAAAATCTATAAGAGTATTGTGGTTATAGAGGGTGAAAAGGAATAATAAAATATGTCATATAGTAAATAAATAGTAAGATAATAGATTTTAAGCCCCAATATACCAACAATTACATTAACTGTAAATGGGATAAATATTCCAATTAAAAACAAATGGTCAGATTGGATTTCAAAACTAATGTTTATAAGGAATGACTGCTTTATATATAAGGATATAGAAAGTGCAGATAAATCTGTCAGAGAGGTCTTGTTAATATAGAAATGTTGGAGTAGTTTTTCACTGAGAGGTATAGTAGTTTGCTTTCTATGTCATAGTAAGTCAGTCTCTTAGTGAGAAGACAAAAATTTCAATTTGAGTGACAGCAGTAATGGATTCTTAATCTCTCCTTTCACTGAATTTAACTCTGGAAAGTATTTCTTTACATAGAATTACATGAACTGGATCTTTTTTCAAATAATATTAATTATATTGCATGGAGTGCTTTCTCTAATGAATGAATACAATCATCAAATATCATGCTATCTGCACTATAGTTTGGTTTCCTAAGAAATTCTGATATTTTGTCTCCACATTAAAAAAACAGCAATATAATTCTGGCTCTAAATAATAGAATCAGGCTTTTTGAGGCCAGATTTAATTTTTAAATTGAAATCAATTTTATTCTAATTAATATGTTTGAACAAATCACCTGAAAACAGAAAATGATATCTATTGACTTTCTCACATTTTGGAGAAAATAAGAACCATAGCTAATCTAGATGCTATTTGGAAAACTGTTCAAAGTATCAAGAAAAAAAAACAAACAAAAAAAACCCACAGAAGTTTAATGTTATGATCACTTTCTATGTATTGTTACCAATAGTACACTCCCAAATGGTAAAAGCTGGGACAAAATTATCTACTTTATGCCAAATTAGACTAAAACTCTTTGTGTTCAATCAATATTATTTGAAAGACTGAAGAAAATGGAAGGAAAGCATGGTCACTTATGGCCACATTTTTTTTTTCCAAAATGCTATGTATAAAAACAAAACCAGGGCTTCCCTGGTGGCGCAGTGGTTGAGAATCCGCCTGCCGATGCAGGAGACACGGGTTCGTGCCCTGGTCCGGGAAGATCCCACATGCCGCGGAGCAACTAAGCCCGTGAGCCATGGCCACTGGGCCTGCGTGTCCGGAGCCTGTGCTCCGCAACGGGAGAGGCCACAGCAGTGAGAGGCCCGCATACCGCAAAAAAAAAAAAAAAAAAAAAAAAAAAAAAAAAAAAAAAAAAACCAGTAGAATTTATAATAGTTAAAACATAGTGAGATTTTAATAAATGAATATTAAACTATGAGTTTTTAATTCCAAAACCCATGCTTTCATCCACCTACCACCATTCCCCTTCCTCATCCCCCAATATGGATTCTCTATTTTTAATTTGTAGGAGGGCAACATTAGTCAATTTGATTCATTAGAATGTGTCTCTCATTCTTAAGAGGGAAAATAATTTTAGATACATTGTAAACTATGTTGTACAATGAAAAGCAAAATATAAAACTCAGACATGTATTTAAGTCTCAGAGGTGCCATTTATAAGTTCTTAAGCAACTTTCAAGGCTGATTTCCTCATCTACATAATGGGTATAATCCTTTCTCCCCCAGAGGATTCTTGTGAAAATTAAACAGTGCAAGGCATCTATGAAGAACTTAGCCCAGAATAGGTAAGTATATGGTAAGCATTACTTCCCTTATGGTTTCCCTTATAGTTATTTTTTTGTTTCTCTTTTTACCCAAACACAGCTTTCTTGCATAAGTTCTTTACTTATTTAAAGTTTTTTTCTTGCTTTTTATTTGAAATTTGAATTACTTATGCCTATTTTAGCATTATTTCTTGTATAGTTTTATGGTCACATGGGTACTTGTGACCCAGTAGTTTTACCCTGCTTCTCTTGGGACTAACCAGTGTGAGGCTAAACCTGAATACAAATTCTTGAACACAAGGCCATGGTATAATCTTGATATTATTCCTTAAATCTACACTGTACCAAGGTTATTCATCAAATGAAAAACAAAAACAAAAACCGAACACATGGATATTTGACAGGATATGTCTGATTTCCAAATTCTTTATTAAAACAAAGTGGACAGTGATGACAATGAAGGGAGATAATAACTGTATACTTTCTTCAGGTTTTTGGAAATGTCATTACGGGATTTTTGTTTGTTTGTTTCTATAGGCTAAAAAATAGATGGAAGGTGGCCAATATGTAACAATCTTGAAGTCTACATTTCACTGTTTTTGTTATGATAAAATAATCATGTTGAATTCAATCTACCATTTCCATTCTAGTGTTTAATGAAAAATGCAAATCCTCTGGCCTGTAGCGTTTTAATCATACCCATATTCAAAAATGAAAAGCTGAAAGCATTTCCTCTAAGATCGGGAATAACACAAGGATGTCCACTTTTATTCAACATAGTTTTGGAAGTCTTAGCCATGGCAATCAGAGAACAAAGAGAAATAAAGGGAATGCACGTTGGAAAAGAGGATGTAAAACTGTCACTGTTTTCAGATGACATGATACTATACATAGAAAATCCTAAATATGCTACCAGAAAAGTACTAGGTCTCATCAATTAATTCTATAAAGTTGCAGGATACAAAATTGATACACAGAAGTCTGTTGCATTTCTATACACTAACAATGAAAGATCAGAAAGAGAAATTAAGAAAACAATAATTTACCATCACATCAAAAAGAATAAAATACCTAAGAATAAACCTACCTGAGGAAGCAAAAGACCTGTACCCCAAAAATTCAAGATGCTGGTGAAAGAAATTGAAGATGACAGAAACAGATGGAGGGATATATACCATGTTCTTGGATTGGAAGAATCAATATTGTCAAAATGACTATACTATCCAAGGAAATATACAGATTCAATGCAACCGCTATGAAATTAACAGTGGCATTTTTAACTGTATGGCAGTGGCACAAAAACAGACATATAGATCAATGGAACAGGATAGAAAGTCCAGAAATAAATCCTAGCACCTTTGGTTAATTAATCTATGACCAAGGAAGCAAGAACATACAATGGAGAAAAGACAGATTCTTCAATAAGTGGTGTTGGGGAAATTGGACAGCTACATTTTAGAACATTCTCTAACATTGTACACAAAAATAAACTCAAAATGGATTAAAAATAACACTGGATAATATAAAAATCTTAGAGGAAAACATAGGCAGAACACTCTGGATTAAACGCAGCAGTATCTTTTTGGATCCACCTTCTAGAGTAATAGAAATAAAAACAAAAATAAACAAATGGGACCTGATTAAACTTAAAAGCTTTTGCACAACGAAGGAAACCATAAACAACAAAAAACTAGAGCCCACAGAACGGGAGAAAGCATTTGCAAATAATATAGCCTCCATTTAAAGTTTCTGTTTCATTCTTGTCATCAGAACTGTGGTGTGCTTCTAATTTGTCCACTGCCAAAGTTGCTATATCACAGTAAAGGTTTTCATTCCACCCTTAAGCTGCCACAAGAAGCAGGGACTTAGCATTGGATCAACCAATCTTACCTTTTAAACTTCAAAAAAAATATGTAGCAACATCAACAACTTAACATTTTTTTGGTTTTCTGCAGATTTTATGAAATCTCTCTAGAGATATTATTGCTTTATCAAATACTTAAAATAAATAAATATATTAGTATATTTATTTTCATCACCTATCCAAATAAATTGGTAACCAGAAACAGAACTATAACAAATAACATACCTTATTATGTGAGAGTCTCTACTCTTTCATTGGGATCATAAATCACAATTTTCTTCAGAGGCAGTTATTAACTGGCAGCAGAGTGAAGTCTCACTATCAGTTACAGACCATAAAGTAATACTTTTAACCTACCTTGATGTACTCTAATATAAATATATCAGTTTACTCATTTATTAATTATTCATTTGATTGTTATTTATTGAAATCTACATTCAACAAGTTTTTGTTTTCTGAATACAATGGCAATATAAGCATTACTTTATATGCAACAAAAACAGTTCTCAAAAACTTAAGTAAAAAAGGCAAATAATGCCTTGTATAATTAGTTGCAATAGAGGCACTCAGATCTCTTTGATGTGTCTTTTATCCATACCATTTTTTGTATTGTTGCTTAATTTTCTTAAACGCATTTTCTCTAGATGAGGAGCTATTCAGCTAGCAGTTGCAGAAGATTTTCATGTTTAAGTATCACTATAAGTATAAGTTAAATTTGCAAATTGCAGAATGGACTCCGACTAGTTTAGCAGTAAATATAAATATCAAGAATAGTTTAGTTAATCTCCATAAGAGCCCTTCAGTTGGGCTTTGAAGCAGCCAGGTAGTGGCCAACCAAGGCGCCATTTCCTCCACTGCTGGTCATAGATATCAAAGCTTTCAAAGCTGATGTAAAGAATGAAGATCGGTATTTCTGCCATACCTACGACTGCTCTGCTACACTAAGGGCTAGAAAATAGCTTCTCTGTGGCAGAAGCATCCTCAAAGTGTTTGCTTTTGATTGACATCTCCCACGGATGAGCCTGGCTGACAAACCCCTAAACATATTTCTGTGACCTAATGCAAGTAAGGCTGGGGAAGTGAATTCCTAACTACAGCTTTTGGGAAAATGTTGTTTATTAGGCAAGAAATTATCCTAACACAAGATTCCAAACAAAGCATAATCCACATATTTATGGCCCTTCAAATGGCGAATGTTGATTATATCACCTGTGTAATCAATCTATCTCTGTGGCAAGAGAGTATTTGTGATTCACAGTCCTCAACACAACATGGTTTGTTCTAGTAGAAATTCTCCAAATGTCAAGATGCTATTGTTACATAAATATCACATATATAGATGTGGATATTTGCCAACTGAGGAAAAAATATGTATGTTCTTTCTTATTATCTATGTATAGATAATTATTAAATTATGTATTTTTTCTGGTGTAAGATGGCTATATTTAGGGTAAATAGGTTATGAAAAAGGAAAACAGAGAGCTCTAAATTCCCTGTCATTATTAAATATTATGTAAAACAGAGTTCTTAGCTTTTAAAGTTTACAGCAATGAAAAACTTATAATCACCACATTTAGGGAGCTTTCACTTAACTTTTCTTTTTTTGCCTGCACTTCACAGCATGCAGAACTTCCCTGACCAGGGAACAAACCAAAGCCCCCTATGGTGGAAAAGCAGAGCCTAACCACTGGACACCCAGGGAAGTCCTACTTAACTCTTCTTGATAATATTTGCTGTCAAGAGAAAACATAGCTATTTTGGCAGTGTAAGTAATATCTGTCAATGAAAATATGACAGAATTTCTTTATAAAAATTTTACCAAAATATGAAAAATTTTCTCTTTGTACTGATCATTATTGCAAATTCGAAATATCCTTTGTTGACATAAATTCTGCAAAATAAAAGCCACCTTGACCACTGAGATTCCACTGTTTTAAATGACCTTAAACAATTCTAATGAAGGTAGGATCCTGCTTTAAGTAAGGCTTAGAAGACTCACTAAGCTGTGCAAAGATGTTGATTGAAGGACTAATGAACTCCTTATCATCAAAGTTTCTCAATTAGTCTTTCTGAACACTTGATGGGGATGTTGTAGACATAAGGCAGATATCAGTTGGTGAGACTCAGATCGTTTCCGAATCTTAGAGTGACAAAATTTAACTACTTCATAGAGATGATCTGAAAGCTCTTTGAAAAAAGGCATGATAATTTACAAATTTAGATGCATTTGGTTTTTGTTCTTGTGATGCACAGCTTTAGACTAATGGTTTTACTGTGGTCTTAGAGACTTCTGTGCAAGTTCCAAGATATATATTTGTTTTTCATCATTAGTTATTGTCCTTTACTACACTATGTAGAAATAGTAACATCTTGACAATAGTAAAGCCAGCAGTGTAAATTTGGCTTTTGTCTTCTGAACCTAGAACCTTTAATTACAAAGACATTCTGAAACTTAAATGAATACTTCAACTATGCAAAGTTTTAAGCTTAACGTTTTACTTTCCAGATCTACTGTCATTAAAAAATTAAGATACTATCCCTCGAAGAAATATTTTTAGTAATTCATGGATACTTCCTTTATTACTTATATAAACGAGTATTAAAGAACTAAAGCCATTTAGTATGTTGGCAATTTTTTCTACTATTTCAAGGTAACAGAAGTTTCAAAGCAGCATGAAAATGGAAAATAACTAAAAGGAATGTTAATCATATTTTTACTAACCGCAATGTAGTCTCATTTCTGTTTGGTTTGAAAAATGAACAAAGATGTAATAAAGTTATTTTATCCAGATTATATATTTGATAATTTTAGCAAAAAAAGAATATTATGGTGGTTAAAATAATTATAAATACCAGTGATTTTTGAGAGCAAGGAATAATGTTATAGGAAAAAGTAATATGTAGTTTTTTGGTAAAAAGTGAACAATGAACTTACAGGTTTAAATGAAAAAATAGTTGAAGGCGTATATTTTAGGAGGGAATACAGAAAAATGTCTTAAATTTGGCCGAATAAAAAACTGTAAGACAGAAACTGGCAAATGAAAGGAGAAAAAAGTCAGAAGGCAGAAATACCACAAAGGAAACACCAATAAATATTTAAGGGAAAGTGGAGCAGTCATTCAGAGTTATCAATTGTTTATGCTGCCAGGGAACAAAAGAATCAACAAGAATGAATGAAATATTCAGGTATCTTTAACATCCTTTTTTTTAGAAAAGTATTTTCAGTGAGTTAAATATAATTTGCTAAATACAAGACAATATAGCATATTTACTAATTCACGCTGTAAATCAAATTCATTCAAAAGCTAGTTGCTATACAACTCTTTATACTATAAGAATATGGTTATTTTCCTCTAATACAGAACTCCAAATAATAAATTTCTTAAACTTTTAATATCTCTCTACTCATATGATTTAAGAAGAGTCAAAATTTAATTGATCTCTGTTACCTATTCATATTATACTTACTGGCAAGATTACAAAAGAGAATATTATGTCTCCATTAGAACAGAAAACACTGCTCCATCCCTCTTACAGAAAATAATGCCAAAGCTAGAGCAAATAAATCGAACTGAAGAAGGCTAAAATACTTCCTGATAAAGACAGGGAGAGGAGAACGGCTTAAAGATGGCGGAAGAGTAAGATGCGGAGATCTCCTTCCTCCTCACAGAGACATCAGAAATACATCTACACGTGGAACTTCTCCTATAGAACACGTACCGAATGCTGGCAGAAGACCTCAGACCTCCCAAAAGGCAAGAAACTCCCCACATACCTGGCTAGGGCAAAAGAAAAAAGAATAAACAGAGACAAAGAATAGGGACGGGACCTACACCAGTGGGAGGGAGCCGTGAAGGAGGAAATACTCCCACACACTAGAGGCCCCTTCGCGGGCGGAGACTGTGGAGGGCGGCAGAGGGGGAAGCTCCGGAGCCACGGAGGAGAGCACAGCCACAGGGTGCGGAGGGCAAAGCGGAGATATTCCCTCACAGAGGATCGGTGCCGACCGGCACTCACCAGCCCGAGAGGCTTGTCTGCTCCCCCGCCGGAGCGGGTGGGGGCCGGGAGCTGAGGCTCGGGCTTCAGTCGGATCCCAGGGAAAGGTCTGGAGTTGGCAGAGTGAAAACAGCCTGAAGGGGTTAGTACGCCACGGCTGGCCGGGAGGGAGTCCGGTTGAAGTCTGGAGCTGCCGAAGAGGCAAGAGACATTTTATTCCCTCTTTGCTTCCTGGGCACGAGGAGAGGGGATTAAGCGCACCGCCTAAAGGAGCCCCAGAAACGGGCGTGGAGCTGCCGAAGAGACAAGAGACTTTTTCTTGCCTCTTTGATTCTTCGGGCGTGAGGAGAGGGGATTAAGAGCACTGCATAAAGGAGCTCCAGAAACGGATGCGAGCCGTGGCTGTCGGCACAGACAGTAGAGACGGGTGTGGAACGCTAAGGTTGCTGCTACCGCCACCAAGAGGCCTGTGTGTGAGCACAAGTCACTCTCCACACCGGCCCTCCCGGGAGCCCGTGCAGCCCTCCAGTGCCGGGGTCCCGGGATTCAGGGACAGCTTCCCCAGGAGAACGCGTGGTGCAACTTGGGCCTGTGCAGTGTCCTGTCGGCCTCCGTAGCCGCGGACATGCCCCGCACCCGTGCCACTCCTTCCCCCCAGCCTGAGTGAGCTGGAGCCCCCGAATCAACTGCTCCTTTAACCTCCTCCTGTCTGAGCGAAGGGCAGACGCCCTCGGATGACCTACACGCAGAGGCGGCGCCAAGTCCAAAGCTGAACCCCAGCAGCTGTATGAACAAAGAGGAGAGGGGGAGGTCTCTCCCAGCAGCCTGAGAAGCAGCGGATTAAAGCTCCACAATCAACTTGAAGTGCCCTGCATCTGTGGAAAACCTGAATAGACAACCAATCATCCCAAGTTGAGGAGGTGGATTTTGGGAGCAAGATATACTATTATTTTCCCCTTTTTTCTTTTTGTGAGTGCGTATGTGTGTGCAGCTCTGTGAGATTTTGTCTGTATAGCTTTGCTTTCACCATTTGTCCTAGGGATAGACCGACCCGTTTTTCTGTTTTTTTTTTTTTTTTTTTTAATAGAAATTTTTCTTCTTAATAATTATTTTTTATTTTAATAACTATACTTTATCCTACTTTATTTTGTCTTCTCCCTTTCTTTCTTCCTTTCTTCCCTCCTTCCCTCCTTTCTTCCTTCCTTCCCCCCTTCCTCTCTTCCTTCCTCCCTTTCTTACTCTCCACCTTCCTTCCTTCCTTTCTTGCTTTCTTCCTTCCTTCATTTCATCCTTCCTTTCTTCCTTCCCTCCTTCCCTCCTTCCTTCCTTCCTTTTCTTTCCTTTCTATTTTTTCTCCCTTTTATTTTGAGCCGTGTGTATTAAAGGATCTTGGCGCCCCAGCCAGGCACCAGGGCTGTGTCTCTGAGGTGGGAGAACCAACCTCAAGACACTAGTCCACAAGAGACCTCTCAGCTCCACGCAATATCAAACGGCGAAAATCTCCCAGAGATCGCCATCTCAACACCAAGACCCAGCTTCACTCAAGGACCAGCAACAAACAGTGCTGGACACCCTATCCCCAAAAAAGAGCAAGACAGGTCTACAGCCCCATCCATTAGCAGAGAGGCTGCCTAAAATCATAATAAGGCTACCAACACCCCCAAACACACCACCAGATGTGGACCTCCCCACCAGAAAGACAAGATCCAGCCTCATCTACCAGAACAGAGGCACTAGTCCCCCCAACCAGGAAACCTACTCAACCCACTGAACCAACCTTAGCCACTGGGGACAGCCACCAAAAACAACAGGAACTACGAACCTGCAGCATGCAAAAAGGAGACCCCAAATACAGTAAGATAAGTGAAATGAGAAGACAGAAAAACACACAGCAGATGAAGGAGCAAGAAAAAAACACACCAGACCTAACAAATGAAGAGGAATAATAAGAATAATAAGAATAATAAGAATGATTCAGAATAATGATAGTAAAGATGATTCAAAATCTTGGAAATAGAGGAGACAAATTGCAAGAAACAGTTAACAAGGACCTAGAAGAAATAAAGAGGAAGCAAGCAACGATGAGCAACACAATAATTGCAATGAAAAATACTCTAGATGGGATCAATAGCAGAATAACTGAGGCAGAAGGACGGATAAGTGACCTGGAAGATAAAATAGTGGAAATAACTACTGCAGAGCATAAGAAAGAAAAAAGAATGAAAAGAACTGAAGACAGTCTCAGAGACCTCTGGGACAACATTAAACGCACCAACATTTGAATTATAGGGGTCCCAGAAGAAGAAGAGAAAAAGAAAGGGATTGAGAAAATATTTGAAGAGGTTATAGTTGAAAACTTCCCAAATATAGGAAAGGAAATAGTCAATCAAGTCCAGGAAGCACAGAGAGTCCCATACAGGATAAACCCAAGGAGAAACACGCCAAGACACATAATAATCAAACTGTCAAAAATTAAATACAAAGAAAACATATTAAAAGCAGCAAGGGAAAATAAACAAATAACACACAAAGGACTCCCCATAAGGTTAACATCTGATCTTTCAGCAGAAACTCTACAAGCCAGAAGGGAGTGGCAGGACATATTTAAAGTGATGAAGGAAAAAAACCTACAACCAAGATTACTCTACCCAGCAAGGATCTCATTCAGATTTGATGGAGAAATTAAAACCTTTACAGACAAGCAAAAGCGGAGAGAGTTCAGCACCACCAAACCAGCTTTACAACAAATGCTAAAGGAACTTCTCTAGGCAAGAAACATAAGAGAAGGAAAAGACCTACAAGAACAACCTGAAACAATTAAGTAAATGGTAATAGGAACATACATATCGATAATTACCTTAAATGTAAATGGATTAAATGCTCCCACCAAAAGACACAGACTGGCTGAATGGATACAAAAACAAGACCCATATATATGCTGTCTACAAGAGACCCACTTCAAACCTAGGGACCCATACAGACTGAAAGTAAAGGGATGGAAAAAGATATTCCATGCAAATGGAAATCAGAAGAAAGATGGAGTAGCAATTCTCATATCAGACAAAATAGACTTTAAAATAAAAACTATTACAAGAGACAAAGAAGGACACTACATAATGATCAAGGGATCGATCCATGAAGAAGATATAACAATTGTAAATATTTATGCACCCAACATAGGAGCACCTCAATACATAAGGCAAATACTAACAGCCTTAAAAGGGGAAATCGACAATAACACAATTATAGTAGGGGACTTTAACACCCCACTGTCACCAATGGACAGATCATCCAAAATGAAAATAAATAAGGAAACACAAGCTTTAAATGATACATTACAAAAAATGGACTTAATTGATATTTATAGGACATTCCATCCAAAAACAACAGAATACCCATTTTTCTCAACTGCTCATGGAACATTCTCCAGGATCGATCATATATTGGGTCACAAGTCTAGCCTTGCCAAATTTAAAAAAATTGAAAGCACATCAAGTATCTTTTCCAACCACAATGCTATGAGACTAGATATCAATTACAGGAAAAGATCTGTAAAAAATACAAACACATGGAGGCTAAACAATACACTACTTAATAACGAAGTGATCAATGAAGAAATCAAAGAGGAAATCAAAAAATACTTAGAAACAAATGACAATGGAGACACGACGACCCAAAGCCAATGGGATACAGCAAAAGCAATTCTAAGAGGCAAGTTTATAGCAATAGAATCATACATTAAGAAACAGGAAACATCTCGAATAAACAACCTAACTTTGCACTTAAAGCAATTAGAGAAAGAAGAACAAAAAAAAAAAGCCAAATTGAGCAGAAGGAAAGAAATCATGAAGATCAGATCAGAAATAAATGAAAAAGAAATGAAGGAAACAATAGCAAAGATCAATAAAACTAAAAGCTGGTTCTTTGAGAAGATAAATAAAATTGATAAACCAGTAGCCAGACTCATCAAGAAAAACAGGGAGAAGACTCAAATCAATAGAATTAGAAATGAAAAAGGAGATGTAACAACTGACTCTGCAGAAATACAAAAGATTATTAGAGATTACTACAAGCAACTCTATGCCAATAAAATTGACAACCTGGAAGAAATGGACAAATTCTTAGAAATGCAAAACCTGCCAAGACTGAACCAGGAAGAAATAGAAAATATGAACAGACCAATCACAAGCACTGAAATTGAAACTGTGATTAAAAATCTTCCAACAAACAAAAGCCCAGGACCAGATGGCTTCACAGGCGAATTCTATCAAACATTTAGAGAAGAGCTAACACCTATCCTTCTCAAACTCTTCCAACAGATAGCAGAGGGAGGAACACTCCCAAACTCATTCTATGAGGCCACCATCACCCTGATACCAAAAGCAGACAAAGACATCACAAAGAAATGAAACTATAGGCCAATATCACTGATGAACATAGATGCAAAAATCCTCAACAAAATACTAGCAAACAGAATCCAACAGCACATTAACAGGATCATATACCATGATCAAGTGGGGTTTATTCCAGGAATGCAAGGATTCTTCAATATACGCAAATCAATCAACGTGATACACCATATCAACAATCTGAAGCAGAAAAACCATATGATCATCTCAATAGATGCAGAGAAGGCTTTTGACAAAATTCAACACTCATTTATGATAAAAACCCTACAGAAAGTAGGCATACAGGGAACTTTCCTCAACATAATAAAGGCCATATATGACAAACCCACAGCTAGCATCGTTCTCAATGGTGAAAAACTGAAACCATTTCAACTAAGATCAGGAACAAGACAAGGTTGCCCACTCTCACCACTCTTATTCAACAAAGTTTTGGAAGTTCTAGCAACAGCAATCAGAGAAAAAAAAGAAATAAAAGGAATCCAAATTGGAAAAGAAGAAGTAAAGCTGTCACTGTTTGCAGATGACATGATACTATACATAGAGAAACCTAAGGATGCTACCAGAAAACTACTAGAGCTAATGAATGAATTTGTTAAAGTTGCAGGATACAAAATTAATGCACAGAAACCTCTGGCATTCTTATACACTAATGATGAAAAATCTGAGAGTGAAATTAAGAAAACACTCACATTTACCATTGCAACAAAAAGAATAAAATATCTAGGAATAAACCTACCTAAGGAGACAAAATACTTGTATGCAGAAAACTATAAGACACTGATGAAAGAAATTAAAGATGATACAAATAGGTGGAGAAATATACCATGTTCTTGGATTGGAAGAATCAACATTGTGAAAATGACTCTACTACCCAAAGCAATCTACAGATTCAATGCAATCCCTATCAAACTATCGCTGACATTTTTCACAGAACTAGAACAAAATGTTTCACAATTGGTATGGAAACCAAAAAGACCCCAATTAGCCAAAGCAAACTTGAGAAATAAAAAAGAAGCTGAAAGAATCAGGCCCCCTGGACTTCAGACTATATTACAAAGCTACAGCTATCAAGACAGTATGGTACTGGCACAAAACCAGAAATATACATCAATGGAACAGGATAGAAAGCCCAGAGATAAACCCACACACTTATGGTCACCTTATCTTTGATAAAGGAGACAAGAATATACAATGGGGAAAGAGAGCCTCTTCAATGAGTGCCGCTGGGAAGGTGGACAGCTACATGTAAAAGAATGCAATTAGAACACTCCCTAACACCATACACACACAAAAAAAAAAAACCCTCAAAATGTATTAAAGACCTAAATGTAAGTCCAGACACTATCAAACTCTTAGAGGAAAACATAGGCAGAACACTCTATGACATAAATCACAGCAAGATCCTTTTTGACCCACCTCCTAGAGAAATGGAAATAAAAACAAAAATAAACAAATAGGACCTAATGAAACTTGAAAGTTTTTTCACAGCAAAGGAAACCATAAAGAAGATGAAAAGACAACCTTCATAATGGGAGAAAATATTTGCAAATGAAGCAACTGACAAAGGATTAATCTCCAAAATTTATAAGCAACTCATGCAGCTCAATAACAAAAAAACAAACAACCCAATCCAAAAATGGGCAGAAGAACTAAATAGACATTTCTCCAAAGAAGATATACAGATTGCCAGCAAACACATGAAAGAATGCTCAACATCATTAATCATTAGAGAAATGCAAATCAAAACTACAATGAGATATCATCTCACACCAGTCAGATTGGCCATCATCAAAAACTCTAGAAACAATAAATGCTGGAGAGGGTGTGGAGAAAAGGGAACACTCTTGCACTGCTGGTGGGAATGTAAATTGATACAGCCACTATGGAGAACAGTAAAAAAACTAGTAAAAAACTAAAAATAGAACTACCATACGACCCTGCAATCCCACTACTGGGCATATACCCTGAGAAAACCATAATTCAAAAAGAGTCATGCACCAAAATGTTCATTGCAGCTCTATTTACAATACCCAGTACATGGAAGCAACCTAAGTGTCCATCAACAGATGAATGGATAAAGAAGGTGTGGCACATATATACAATGGAATATTACTCAGCTATAAAATGAAATGAAACTGAGTTATTTATAATGAGGTGGATAGACCTGGAGTCTGTCACACAGAGTGAAGTAAGTCAGAAGAGGAAAAAAAAAAATACTGTATGCTAACACATATATATGGACTCTAAGGGAAAAAAAAAATGTCATGAAGAGATTAGTGGTAGGACGGGAATAAAACACAGACTTACTAGAACATGGACTTGAGAATATGGGGAGGGGGAAGGGTAAGCTGTGATGAAGTGAGAGAGTGGCAGGGACATATATACACTATCAAATGTAAATTAGATAGCTAGTGGGAAGCTGCCACATAGCACAGGGAGATCACATCTGTGCTTTGTGACCACCTAGAGGGGTGGAATAGGGAGGGTGGGAGGGAGGCTGATGCAAGAGGGAAGATATATGGGAACATATGTATATGTATAACTGATTCACTTTGTTGTAAAGGAAAAACTAACACACTATTGTAAAACAGATATACTTCAATAAAGATGTTAAAAAAATTAAAAAAAAGACAGGGAGAAAAACGTGCTTCTAGGTCAATTCTCATCATCTTCTTCTATCTCCTTGCAAAACTGTGTAAATGAATCAAAGTGAAAAAAAATAATTTTGTACTTCACTTTAAACAAGCCTTGTAGTCAGAGAAAATCCTTACATTCTATCCATTATAGCCCTTAAGAGAGTATCACTAACAAGTAATGCAAAGTATTTAAAAACACAGTAAACAATGTGTTTTGGAAAACCTTCCCTTACCACTAATTTTAAATGTCATGACACTTTGGCTGTGATAGTATGATTATAAACATTTTCAAAAACTAAAAACAGGGGCTTCCCTGGTGGCGCAGCGGTTAAGAATCGGCCTGCCAATGCAGGGGACACGGGTTCGAGCCCTGGTCCGGGAAGATCCCACATGCCGCGGGGCAACTGGGCCCGTGAGCCACAACTACTGAGCCTGCGCGTCTGGAGCCTGAGCTCTGCAACAAGAGAGGCCGCGACAGTGAGAGGCCCGCGCACCGCGATGAAGAGTGGTCCCCGCTTGCCACAACTAGAGAAAGCCCTTGCACAGAAACGAAGACCCAACACAGCCAAAATAAATAAATAAATAAATAAATAAATTTATTAAAAAAAAAACAAAAAAAAAAACTAAAAACAAATGAACAGTTTTAATCCATTTATAAAACCTTATAATTTGTCCACATGTTTAAGAAGTCTTTGTGGTAGAGGACAAACATTGGGAGACAATTTTAAAGAAAATGATAACAAATATGTTCCTACATTTACATGTGCTCCTACATCCCCCTTCTCACACACCACCCCTGAGGCACACAAAACTTTTCTTGTCTTCTCATGGTTTAATCACATTCTGGTAGGATATAGAAACAAGGAAGCACCATAAACTGTAGGGCTTAACCTAACAAAGTTTGAGAGATGTATTTTGTTTCTGATGGACAGACTAGTTCCTAAATGACTAACAGTGATACAGATAATGAAAAGCAAATCAAATAAGTAGAATTCTTAAAAAAGAGAAAAAAACAATTAACTGAAATGAAATCAAGAGAGAAGAAACAAGAGAACAACAACAAAAAGGGGCAAAGCCAAAACTGTCAGTTTAATAATTACATAAAATCCTGCTGGACTGAACACTAAAAATCTCCGATTGAAAGCTCAATGTAATTAGAATAGATTTTTTTTAATTCTCCACTATTTTTTAGAGGTTTAAAATAATAATAATAGGGACTTCCCTGGTGGTCCAGTGGTTTAGAATTGGTTTTGCAATGCAGGGGATGCTGGTTTGATCCCCTGTCAGGGAACTAAGATCCCACATGCCATGGGGCAAATAGGCCCATGGGCCAAAACTACTGAGCCAATGTTCCACAACTAGAGAGGTTGCATGCCACAAATACAGAGCCCCTGCACAGTAACTACTGAGCTTGCATGGTCTGGAGCCTGTGGACCACAACTAGAGAGAGGTCTGTGCACCACAGCAAAGAGCCTGTGTGCTAAAACTAAGACCCGACACAGCCAAAAAATGAATAAATAAATAGATATAAAGAAAAAACTAAAATAGTAAAAAATAAAAATAATAATAACAATAATCAAAAAAAATTTCCATACGTACCTTCATTTTAACCATTGTCAGAGATCTTAGTTTTCAGATAGACACAGACTCTTAACCGGTATTGTAATACTTCTGAAGAAATATCTACAACACTTTTGTACAGCAGGCCTGCTGGTAATGAATTCTCTCAGTTTGTGTTTTTCTGGAACAGTCTTTATTTCTTATTCATTTTTGAAATATATTTTCCTATGGGTTAGCCTTTTGAGTGTATGTATGTCTGTGTTTCATTTTATATATTTCAATATTCTGTCTCATATTTTTAAAATGAGAAATATGCTATATTTCTTATCTTTGTTTTTCTCTGTGGAACATTCTTTTTTTATTGACTACAGCAAAGCTATTCATATTACATGGATTTTTAGCTGCTTGAATATAATATAGCTTCATGTGCTTTTGGGGGATATTTATTCTACCTGGGTCTCTGAGTTTCTTGAATTGTATTTTGAGGATTTTCATCACTATTGGAAAATCAGAACTGTTATTTCTTCCCATGTTTTCTGCTTTGTTTTTTAATTTTCTTTTCATTTTTTGTTTTGTTTCTTTTTTTGTTTGTTTTTTTGTTTTCTGTTGTTACATTTTTCCTTTAACATCTTTATTGGAGTATAATTGCTTTACAATGGTGTGTTAGTTTCTGCTTTATAAGAGAGTGAATCAGCTATACATATACATATATCCTCATATCTCCTCCCTATTACATCTCCCTCCCTCCTACCCTTCATATTCCACCCTACTAGGTGGTCACAAAACACTGAGCTGATCTCCCTGTGCTATGCAGCTGCTTCCCACTAGCTGTTACATTTGGTAGTGCATATATTTCAATTCCACTCTCTCACTTCATCCCAGGTTACCCTTCTCCCTCCCCGTGTCCTTAAGTCCATTCTCTATGTCTACGTCTTTATTCCTGTCCTGCCTCTAGGTTTTTCAGAACCACTTTTTTTTTTTTTTTGATTCCATATATATGTGTTAGGATACAGTATTTCTTGTTCTCTTTCTGACTTACTTCATCTCTATGACACAATCTAGGGCCATCCATTTCACTACAAATAACTCAATTTCGTTTCTTTTTATGTCTCAGTAATAATTCATTGTATATATGTGTCACATCTTTTTTATCCATTCATCTCTCGATGGACACTTAGGTTGCTTCCATGTCTTGGCTATCGTAAATAGAGCTGCAATGAACATTTTGGTGCATGACTCTTTTTGAATTATGGTTTTCTCAGGGTATATGCCCAGTAGTGGGATTGCAGGGTCGTATGGTAGTTCTATTTTTAGTTTTTTACTAGTTTTTTTACTGTTCTCCATAGTGGCTGTATCAATTTACATTCCCACCAGCAGTGCAAGAGTGTTCCCTTTTCTCCACACCCTCTCCAGCATTTATTGTTTCTAGAGTTTTTGATGATGGCCAATCTGACTGGTGTGAGATGATATCTCATTGTAGTTTTGATTTGCATTTCTCTAATGATTAATGATGTTGAGCATTCTTTCATGTGTTTGCTGGCAATCTGTATATCTTCTTTGGAGAAATGTCTATTTAGTTCTTCTGCCCATTTTTGGATTGGGTTGTTTTTTTTTTTGTTATTGAGCTGCATGAGTTGCTTATAAATTTTGGAGATTAATCCTTTGTCAGTTGCTTCATTTGCAAATATTTTCTCCCATTATGAAGGTTGTCTTTTCATCTTCTTTATGGTTTCCTTTGCTGTGAAAAAACTTTCAAGTTTCATTAGGTCCTATTTGTTTATTTTTGTTTTTATTTCCATTTCTCTAGGAGGTGGGTCAAAAAGGATCTTGCTGTGATTTATGTCATAGAGTGTTCTGCCTATGTTTTCCTCTAAGAGTTTGATAGTGTCTGGACTTACATTTAGGTCTTTAATACATTTTGAGGGTTTTTTTTTTTGTGTGTGTGTATGGTGTTAGGGAGTGTTCTAATTGCATTCTTTTACATGTAGCTGTCCACCTTCCCAGCGGCACTCATTGAAGAGGCTCTCTTTCCCCATTGTATATTCTTGTCTCCTTTATCAAAGATAAGGTGACCATAAGTGTGTGGGTTTATCTCTGGGCTTTCTATCCTGTTCCATTGATGTATATTTCTGGTTTTGTGCCAGTACCATACTGTCTTGATAGCTGTAGCTTTGTAATATAGTCTGAAGTCCAGGGGGCCTGATTCTTTCAGCTTCTTTTTTATTTCTCAAGTTTGCTTTGGCTAATTGGGGTCTTTTTGGTTTCCATACCAATTGTGAAACATTTTGTTCTAGTTCTGTGAAAAATGTCAGCGATAGTTTGATAGGGATTGCATTGAATCTGTAGATTGCTTTGGGTAGTAGAGTCATTTTCACAATGTTAATTCTTTCAATCCAAGAACATGGTATATCTCTCCATCTGTTTGTATCAGCTTCAATTTGTTCATCAGTCTTATAGTTTTCTGCATACAGTCCTTTGTCTCCTTACATAGGTTTATTCCCAGGTATTTTAAACTTTTGGTTGCAATGGTAAATGGGACTGTTTCCTCAATTTCACTTTCAGTTGTTTTGTCATTAGTGTATAGTAATGCAAGAGATTTCTGTGCATTAATTTTGTATCCTGCTACTTCACCAAATTCATTGTTTAGCTCTAGTAATTTTCTAGTAGCATCTTAGAATTCTCAATGTATAGTATGATGTCATCTGCAAACAGTGACAACTTTATTTCTTTTCCAATTTGGATTCCTTTTATTTCTTTTTCTTCTCTGATTGCTGTTGCTAAAACTTCCAAAACAATGTTGAATAAGAGTGGTGAGAGTGGGCAATCTTGTCTTGTTCCTGATCTTAGTTGAAATGGTTTCAGTTTCTCACCATTGAAGATGATGTTGGCTGTGAGTTTGTCACATATGGCCTTTATTATATTGAGGTAAGTTCCCTCTATGCCTATTTTCTGGAGATGTTTTATCTTAAATGGGTGTTGAATTTTGTTAAAAGCTTTTTCTGCATCTATTGAGATGATCATATGGTTTTTATTCTTCATTTTGTTGATATGGTGTATCACATTGATTGATTTGCATATATTGAAGAATCCTTGTATTCCCGGGATATACCCCACTTGATCATGTTGTATACTCCTTTAAATGTGCTGTTGGATTCTGTTTGCTAGTATTTTGTTGAAGATGTTTGTATCTATGTTCATCAGTGATATTGGCCTATAGTTTTCTTTCTCTGTGACGTCTTTGTCTGGTTTTAATATCAGGGTGATGGTGGCCTTGTAGAATGAGTTTGGGAGTGTTCCTCCCTCTGCTACAGTTTGAAGAGTTTGAGAAAAAGTTAGCAGAAGGACAGAAATCATAAGATCAGATCAGAAATAAATGAAAAAGAAATGAAAGAAACAATAGCAAAGATCAATAAAGCTAAAAAATGTTTCTTTGAGAAGTTAAACACAATTGATAAACCATTAGCCAGACCTATCAAGAAAAAAAGGGAGAACACTCAAATCAATAGAATTAGAAATGAAGAAGGAGAAGTATAACTGAAACTGCAGAAATACAAAGGATCATGAGAGATTACCACAAGCAACTCTATGCCAATAAAATGGGCAAACTGAAAGAAACTGACAAATTCCTAGAAAAGCACAACCTTCCAAGACTGAAGCAGGAAGAAATAGAAAATATAAACTGACCAATCACAAGCCCTTAAATTGAAACTGTGATTAAAAATCTTCCAACAAATAGAAGTCCAGGACCAGGTGGCTCCACAGTTGAATTTTAACAAAAATTTAGAGAAGAGCTAACATCTTTCTTTTTTTTTTCTGTTTTAAAAAAATAAAAATTAATAGATCTTTATTGGAGTATAATTGCTTCACAATGATGTGTTAGTTTCTGTTTCACAACAAAGTGAATCAGCTATATGCATACACATGTCCCCATATCCCCTCCATCTTGAGCCTCCCTCCAATCCTCCCTATCCTACCACTCTAGGTCATCTCAAAGCACCGAGCTGATCTCCCTTTGCTATGTGCTACATCCCACCTGTCAACTATTTTACATTCAGTAGTGTATGTATGTCAATGCTACTCTCACTTCCCCCCAGCTGATGACCTTATGGGGATTCCCTCATATGTTATTTTTTGTTTTTCCCTTGTTGCTTTTAATATGTTTTCTTTGAATTTAACTTTTGTTAGTTTGATTAATATATATCTTGATGTGTTTTTCCTAGGGTTTATCCTGTATAAGATTCTCTGTGCTTCCTGGACTTGGGTGACTATTTCCTTTCCCATGTTAGGACAGTTTTCAAGTATAATCTCTTCAAATATTTTTCAGACCATTTCCTTTTCTCTTTTTCTTCTGGGATCACTACAATTTGAATGGTGGTTTGTTTAGCATTGTCTCAGAGGTCTCTGAGATTGTCTTCAATTGCTTTCATTCTTTTTTCTTTATTCTGCTCTTTGGCAGTTATTTCCACCTTTTTGTCTTCCACCTTAATTATTCGTTCTTCTGCCTCAGATATTCTGTTATTAATTCCTTCTAGTGTATTTTTCATTTCAGTTATCATGTTGTTCATCTCTGTTTTTTAGTTCTTCTAGATCTTTGTTAAACATTTCTTGTATTTTCTCAATCTGTGCCTCCATCATATTTGTGAGATTCCAGATCATCTTTATTATCATTACTCTGCATTATTTTTCAGGTAGGTTGCCTATTTCCTCTTCATTTATTTGGTCTTGTAGGTTTATATTTGCTCCTTCATCTGTGACATAATTTTTGCCTTTTTTTTTTTTTTTTTTTTTTTTAATGCGGTATGCGGGCCTCTCACTGTTGTGGCCTCTCCCGTTGCAGAGCACAGGCTCCGGACGCACAGGCTCAGCGGCCATGGCTCACGGGCTTAGTTGCTCCGCGGCATGTGGGATCTTCCCGGACCAGGGCACGAACCCATGTCTCCTGCATCGGCAGGCGGATTCTCAACCACTGCGCCACCAGGGAAGCCCTTTTTTTTTTTTTTTTTTAATGAGTGAGCTTGTGTTCCTGTCTTACTGGTTGGTTGGCCTGAGGCTTCCAACACTGGAGTTTGTAGGCTATTGTGTAGAGATGGGTCTTGGTGCTGAGATGAGTAACTCCATGAGACCTCACTCTGATGAATATTCCCTGGGCTCTGAGGTTCTCTGTTAGTCCAGTAGTTCATATTTGGAGCTCCCACTGCAGGAACTTCAGCCTGACCCCACACTCGTGAACCAACATCCCACAAGCCATGTAGGGTGGCAAAAAAAAAAAAAAAAAAAAGAACAATAACAATGTGAAAAATAAAATTAGACTAGGAAACTAACAGATATGTTAGAAAGAATATAAAAATTAAAATATAGAGGAATCAACAAACAGAAAGTACATCAGTACCACAGTAATGAAAAAGAGTAGGAAGAAAAAGAAAAAAAAAATTGGGGAAAAGGCCTTGGCTGTGGAGGCCAGGGCCTAAGCAAGAGTGAGGTTTGGGCAGTCATGGTCACAGAGTGAATGCTCAGGACACACAGGGCTGTAAAAGTCCCTGCGGGCTGTGGGGGTTGGGGCTTAGGCTCAGAGAACAGAAGAGGCCCAGGCGTGCCCCCACCCCTGGTCTCAGAGGGAAGGGAACCTCACCTGAGAGCATAGCAGGCTTCCTGGGCTCAAGTGGGTGGGACAAACACCCTCTACTCTTTTCATGCTCCTCCTGGGTGGCCCCTCCTGCCAGCCTATCCCAATCTCCCCAGCCTGCCTCCTATGCACCCAGGATTCACATGGCCTGAATGGGGATTTGGAGGGGGGTACCTACTTGGTTGTTCAGCAGGCTCCCCGGCCCAAGTGAGCGGGACGATCGCACTCCACTCCTCTCCCACTCTTCCCAGAGAGTCACTCCCACCTGCCTCTCCTGAGCTCCCTTGCCTCAGGGGCGCCAATCCTGTCTGGCCTCCATTCTCCTCCCTTCCAGTCCCCCTATGTCCTACCTGTTCACTTTGGGGCTCCTCTTGTCTTCTTGGGCATCAGAGTCCTCCCAGCTCTGACCAGCATTTGCCCTAGTTGTGGGGAGACACTAACTTCGTGTTTTCCCACACTGCCATTGTGACTCGACCTCCTGTTTTTTTTTTCTTCCCTGTTTATGTTCTCCTCTTGGGATTCCAGTTTCATATATGATAGACCATTTGACATCATTATATCATTACTTGTTGGAATCTGTTCTCTCTCTCTCTCTTTTTGTTTTTTATCTCTCATTCCTTTTTGTGTTCCAATTTGAGTAATTGTTATTGTTCTATCATTAAGTTGACTTAGTTTTTCCACACTGTGTCAAGTCTACTGAGGAACTCCTTCAAAGACTTCTTTACCTCCATTACCAAGTTTTGTTTGTTTTGATTTTGGGGCATGTCCTTTGGACCCTTTCATACAGTTTCTTTTTTTTTTTTTTTTATTTCTCTGGATTTAATTTCTCTGTTACTTTCTGAAACATGCAGGTGTTCCTTTCTTTCTTTTTTCACACACATACACACACACACACACACACACACACACACACTGTATTTTATTTTTACAAGAGATAAATACACTGACACCAAGCACTGTACATGGATGATCACAACAAAAGCAACAATGATTGCAATTACCAAACACAAAACACACTCATACTATGTCATAATATTGACATTCAGTCCAGTAGTCCTCCACTGTAACAGGTCCTTTACTTTGCAGTGAAAATTGATTTGTATATTTTTTGCCTCTGAGTTCTTGTAGGATTCTTTTTTTTTTTTTCAAAAGAAAGTCACGAACATTATAATCATCCTCATCAGTTCACTCAGTCCCATGTAATTAATTTTTTTTATCTTGATCATTTGTTAGCACTTTTATGAATTCATCAGTTTTCCATTAGAGTTCTGAAAATGCTTATTTGTTCAGTATAGTCAGTTACCAGAAACCTGTACTTGTCAGTCTTTTCCATGAATTACTTGAAGATGAAACCCTTTTATAGGAACATTTTTGCAAAAGCATCAGAGTACACCCAGAACTGTCTGTAAATGACAAAAGACTTAAAAAAGATCATGGTTAATGATTTGATGAAAGTTCATAATAATGCAATTGACAAGGAAATTTAGTTATTTCTGAGATATACATTTTAAAATAATAACTAGAATTATGACTTATAACATTGTACCAGAATATATAAGATTTTTAGGAATTTCATGTAATGTCTGAAACATTTATATTAACATACAAATAACCCAAAGAAAGTTTAGTATTAGTTGTTTTTGTTTGTTTGTTTTTTTATACTGCAGGTTCTTATTAGTCATCAATTTAATACACATCAGTGTATACCTGTCAATCCCAATCGCCCAATTCAGCACACCACCATACACACCTCACCTCATATAGTTTTTTTCTTAAATTCCCCACCTGTTTTGTAAGGTGTAAACTTTTCCCACTAGATTTTATACACATGCGTTAGCCCACTTTCAGCCTTTAGAAATTTGTCAAACACATTAACTGGCTTCTTCTTACCTGTTTGTAAGGAGGCTTCCATTTTCTTCCCAGCCAAGGATGAGCCAGTGTTCATGCCCTCTCTTGCCTTGGATTTGTTACCAAAAGCTCGGCCTCTCTGTACACCAGTGCCAAATCAAATCCTGGAGACAGAATTTTGGGTGAAGTAGAAAAGGATAGCTTTATTGCTTTGCCAGGCAAAGGGGAACACACCAGGCTTCTGCCTCAAAAAACGATGTGTCCTAACCCCAGAGAATTTGATGAATGGTTTTATAACAGTCATTCAAACAGTGGGGTCTCTGACAAGAATAGCATATGAGCAGGGCTTGCACTCCCTTAATCTCAGGTGTTTGTCTCCTAATCTTGATGAGCTTCTCTGGTCCCTTAACCTAACCTCTGGTGGTTTCTTGGCTGCTCCTTCCTTGATTAGCAGCTGTTCATATCACCCTTTGAACTCAGAGAATGTCATGGAGGCTGGAGTCTTGCCTAAAAGAAATGTGGGACAGAAGGTCTTCTGTTCCCAGGATCCCCACATGTTTCATATTTCCTTAGATTTCAAGCTAGTTTGTTGTCTTCTGAACATCCTAGTGAACTCAAGAAAAATAATGATTTTTTAAATTATCACACTTATTCTTAGGCTGTTAGAAAAATCTCTTTACAGCTTTCTATTTCCTGGAGTGAAGCCAGAAGTCTCCTTCCTTAAATATTTTAATATGCTTTCTAATTTATAAAACCTAAGACTAAACATCATCTTTATCCTCTCAAATATTACAGGGACCTAAATATATTGGCTTCTGACATTTATATTTGCTCATGAGAAGTCTGTTTTATTTTTATCTTTTTTAGCTGTTTTCTTTTAAAATTTCTACTTTCTTTGGTGTTCTACTGTTTTACTATGATGTTAGGTTTCAGTTTTGATTGTTATGCTGTATACAATGATCAAATGTGGGGTTTTAATCTATATCTTTCATTAAATCACAATTTATTATTATTTTTTGGCCAGTTGACTAGATGTTTTCTAGTGTTCTTTCAATGCTGTGGATACTTTTTTAGGTTCAAAATTCCAGGTTACTAGCTTCATATACATAAAGGGGGACTATAAAAAGTTTCATGCTTTTATTAATCCAAAAGCCAAAGGTTCTATCCCTCTTGGACATCAACAATTCCAACATGCAGCTCTGAGGGCTAATTGTGATTTTAGCTAAAAATTATTACTGCTTTACACTTAATATTTTTACTTCCGTTTTTGATTTGGGAGAATTCAGGTTTATTTTAGCCAACTGTATATTAAAAGTTATTTAACCTTAATTTTGTATTTTTCTCTGATTTTTAAAACAGGAGAGGATGTTGGTCTTTTCAGTTAAGTAAATTTTCCAAACAGTAATCCTTTTGGATAAATTATTAATCTATGCAATTATGACTTTGATTTCTACTTTCCCAGAAGTTATCTGTGAGAATATATGTGTTTGTGTTTTCTATATTTATATATTTTTATGTTTGGTCCTTAATAGTAGTTTTTTAGTTGTACATATGTATTTCATCTTTCAATTTTTTTTCCAGAAAATTTGTGGCTTTTACTATTTTTGCTTTGAGTTTTTATTGGAGATGTAAGTATAGAAAGTTTGGAGTTATCTTTTGTTACCCAAAAGAAATGTGTTTTTTTAGGGATTTAATTATAATAATGCAATTTATTAAGATAATGGGCCCTGCTTTGGGGTTCCTGGATTGAATTCTTGTCTCACAACTTTGTGCTGTATGATGGTTTGCTTAGCCCTATTATTCCTCTGTTTGGGGGTATTAACTTTGAATTAACTTTTATTGCTGCCATAACAAATTATCACAAATTTAGTGACAACCAACACAAATATAGTACCTTATACTTCTTTAGGTCAGAAGTTGGACATGAATATAGTTGGCTAAAATTAAGATACTGGTAGGGCTGCTTTCCTTTCTGGAGGCTTTGTGAACATTAATTTACTTATCCATTTGGTTTATTGGAAGAATTCAGTTCCTTGCAGTTGTAAGACTGAGGTCCCCTCTTTCTTACTTGTTGTAAATTCAAGGCTATCCCCAGTTTGTAGATGCACCTACGTTTCTTGGTTCATGACCCTCTTCTTCCATCTTCAAGGCTAGCAAGGGCAAGTCTCTTCCTTCTAATGCCACATCTCTTTGATTATTCTTCCATCTTTTTCTGACAGCAGCCAAGAAAGGTTTCTGATTTTAAGGATTCATGTGATTAGATGATGACCACCCTGACAATCTAAGATAATCTCACCATTTCAAGATCTGTACCAATAATCACATCTTCAAAGCTCCTTTGCCATGTAAGGCAAGTTAGTCCAGGTTCCAGGAACTAAGATGTAAATATCTTTAGAGTACCATTGTTCTGCCTACTACAATCACTTTGCATGCTGATTCTCAGTTTTTAAAATTATTTTTTCAGAAACTTATGTTAGGTACATGTTTTCTCTTCAGTTCTGTCTCCCAGTTCCTTAAGCTCATTTTCATATTCTTTAATTCTATGTCTTTTGACAACACTCCTGCCACCACAAGGTGCTCTCAGAGTCCTGAAGAACTTGGCATATGGTCTTCACCAACTCACCAACTCCTGCACAGAAACTATCATAATATTCTTCACTTAAATGGTCCATTTTTATTCCAAAGGATTCACCTCAAGCACCACCTCATCCAAAGGGTCTTCAAACATGCTAATATATGTGTCATGGTCACATGTATTGTACCTTGTTTACTTTATTTGTTGTCTATAATTACTTAGACATCCTAGTGTAATGTAAGTTTTGAAAGCCAGAACCACTGTCCTAAACATCTCATGTTTACAAGCATATCAACACCATTACAGGCACTGAATGACAGCTTAATGATTGAATGAATGAATGCATTGGACAAATCAATAAATAAATCATCACATTCAGTGAATTTAATGGGATTCTAGAGTAAAAATAATGATAATTAAAATATGGCCAAAGTATTCTTAGCTTAGGTTGATTTTTAGCTACTTTGTTCCAAAGTTTGGACCTTTCCAAAAAAAGCATCTGTTATACGACATGATGATTTTACCTAATAAATGAATTTTCAGGAAATAATCTGATGAATTTTCATTAGTACCCAATAGAACTCTAAAGTCATATTAAATGTGATTGTAAATTCTGTTATTGTTGTTGTTTTAATAAACTTTCAGTAACAAATTAGGGAATAAATCATAAAAAGAGAGTTTCAAAATTAAGAGAATCATGGAAAAGTTAAATTTTTAGTTAGGAAGAAAAACAGATTGGGTTATTTATAAATATATGTTAAATACATCACTAATACTCATCCTTCGTTTATAAATTCACACCTTTCAATATGATAACCATATAAATGACAACTGCATTTAGACAAAACTTGGGACTATATATTCTTTCATTCTATCATCACTCTGCTAGTATATAGCTGAATGGTTGAATCAAGTTACATAGTCTAACTTAGTTACCTCATCCATACATTAAGAGGCTTCTCCTAGTTAACAGCTATATTCTCTATAATAGTAGAATTCTTTAATTTCTGCGAGGAGTGATTTTTTTTAATATGTCATATTTTATTCAAATGTCACTTTGATGTATTAAATGAGGAACAAGAGTGTGATTCATCTTTCAAGTAATATGTCAAACCATGACATTTCTAATGAATAAAAAAGAAACACTGTTCCGTCTTATATCCTGTTGATTGAGATTATATATGACTATATAAATAATGATAAATATATATATATATATAGTTTATCTAGACCATATGTTTATATCCAAATGATTAAAACATCCCAATTTTATGAAATTACAGCTAGCAAAAAAATATAAAATATGGTGATAATTCACTTTAGGAGATACAGACATTCTTTAAACCTCAAAATTTAGCCTGCATTTAAATGTATAAAAAAGTCAATAATTAGGAAATTTGTCTAACAATTAATTAAGGAAATTTTAATTTGCAGACATGTCTTACTGCTCTTTTTAATATTGCACAAGTACATTTCTATTATGTATTATTTTCAGTAACTAAAGTTATCATTTTCTATAATAATCTATGTTTACTTGATTTTAATTTTTAAGAGTTACTTTGAATGACTCTATTTTTTAATATGATTATGGGATGATTTGAAACTTATATTTAGTAATCCTTCATTTCTCACAGAAATATTAACTCTTTCTTGATATGACATTTTATTTGTTTCTTTCTATTCTAGAAATTCTGAAAACTCTGGGCCTTATCTACTAAAATAAGGCCAAATCAGCTAAGCCCTGAGTTATCTTACTTACCAGTTGAAATAATTCAATTGAAATAAGTCTAAACTGGATTAATTTAATTCAGTGTGTGTTTCTCTCCATGGGGGTGATTTTAAATCACATCCTGCAAGAAAATATGCTATTATGGATAGGAAATATGAAGTCTCAAGAGGGTCTTTCATTCCATTTCTAGTATGTAATAAAAGCAAATTCATGTAGATTTACAGGGCTTGAAAATGATATCTTTCAAAGTAAACTTGAGTGCTAATATGCAGGTCAAAATGATTGCCTTAGTGATTGTCTTCTTAACCTAAAGCTGCCTCATACTGTATTCCACATATATTTCATATATATTATTTATTCCAATAAAATTCCATATTTAGGAAGAAATAGCACATACCTGCATTAGATCTGCTACAGAAATATCAGGATTTTTTTTTGATAAATCAACTATACTTAAAGAAAAAAAAAAAAAGAGAAACAAGAACTCCTACCGTTTTTCTCAATTATTTGATGTTTCGTGGAAAGAAGATGTCTAAGGAACTAGTATCTACCTTTGTGTTGTTAGGTTCCTATGGCTGTTATTCCCTATCAGTATCTCTATTCCTATACTAGATAATCACTCTTAACTAAGTTATCTTCTTCAAACATCAGAAAATAAGGTATTCACACATATGTAGTGCTTTAAATGGGATAGTTTGAAGCTTCTATTTTTATTGAAAAAGTGTAAGTAGAAGAGTGCTGAAGATACTTCTGTTTCATTGTTAGAAATACCTGATATCTTAGAAATATGTTATTTATTTCTGTCCTCCAAATTTGCCACTGGCTATGATCCTACCTCTTACCCTAATTTTGGGGCATCTCTCCCATAATTTCTCTACAGTTGTTTTAAATTTTCAATTTGGAAAGGTTTTTCTCCTTTTTATACAGGGCAAGAATTATACCAAATATTTGAAAAAAGACAAATGAGGCAGAGTTCATCTCTTTTCTTCCAAAAGTAATAGACACTAAGGTCGGAAATGGTGCAAAAGCTAAATAGGAAAAAAATCTCACTACAATGAACTCTGCAGGGCACTTTGCATAATTTTAGAGTTCTTAAAAATATTACATAAGTGTCCAGCAATGTGTTGATTTCAACTGATACATTTATTGCACTGGATTAAATAAAGTATTCAGGTTTGGATTTTGTTTGCATTGAAAGAGGTGACTTCAGTGACAGTGTTTTCTTTAATGGTGTTTGCTCTTGGTAAAGGTTTTAAGTGGATTAAGGTAGTTAAAGGTCTTGGTGGAAGTGGTATGACCCTAGACTCTCAAATCAGAATGTCTGGGTTTGAATCCAGGCTTTGAAACAAGAACAGTTGCACCTCACTTAGCTTGGTGTGAGGATTAAATTAGTTCAGAAATTAAGCACTTAAGAACGGTGCCTAGCATAGAAGATACTGGTTTTTGTTGTTAATATTCTTTTTAAAATTTATTTATTTATTTTTGGCTGTGGTGGGTCTTCGGTGCTTCATGCTGGCTTTCTCTAGTTGTGGCAAGTGGGGACTACTCTTTGTTGTGTTGTACAGGCTTCTCATTGTGGTGGCTTCTCTTGTTGTGGAGCATGGGCTCTAGGTGCGTGGGCTTCAGTAGTTGTGGCTCACAGGCTCTAGAGTGCAGGTTCAGTAGTTGTGGTGCACAGGCTTAGTTGTTCCGAGGCATGTGGAATCTTCCCAGACCAGGGCTCAAACCTGTGCTCCCTGCATTGGCAGGTGGATTCTTAACTCTGCACCATCAAGGAAGTCCACTGTTAATATTCTTAAACATAGCAGTGACATGTTAAAAATATTTCACCACTGTCCTAAAATGTTTATATAAATAGCTCTAAACACACTACTCAAACTCAGAAATAAAGATTCTGTAACTTATTTTCATAGAACATATAAATGGTGGTAGGTGGTACTCCATTTAGTGAGGGGAAGAAAGGAAAGACTGTGGCTTAAACTACAAAAGAGGGGCTGAAAAGAGGGGCTTATAAATATGGAAAGACTGTATAGTGGGGGAGGGCAAGAAAAGCATGATGATGTGAATTACAAAAGTTAAACTTCCAATTATTGATTTAGAAAAGATGAACACTGTCACAAAGCAATGTTCACTCTTTGTTGTAAGATAATTCTTCATAGAAATTTTGTGTTTAAAATTTTCTTCACAGATTTGTATTTTGTCATATTCTCAATATTCCTGTTTTTTTTTTTCTTTGAGTAGTTGGTGCAGTCAAAAATAAAAATCAAAAAATCAACTATGACGGCAATGCAGAGTAATAATTGCCAAAATATTTACTCTTAAACCAATCATGTTGACTTAAGTATCTCCACTTTAAGAATAAAATACTATTACATTGTAAGAATGAAGGTACATTTTTCCAAAATTGCTTTAAACAATATATTTTCTTAAAATGCTCTTACCTCTCTGAATTGTGCTCAAATTGAAAGTTTCTATAGTATTTGACCATCTGACCAAATTTGAATGTAGAAAGAAGCATTACCCTTTTTTTCCCATACTTTAAGGTGGATTTGCTTTAATAAATAAATGAATAAAAACTGTAACATCAAAATCCACTCCATGGAAAGTAATGTCATTAGATCGTTATCACAGTTCTTTTTACTGTGCTAAATGAGCTGAACCTTTTTGAACAGAAAAGTCTGTGTTCTTTAATAGGGCAGAACTAGGAAGCTTCAGCCACTGCTTGTTGCCTCTACAGTGAGATGTCTTCACTGTGTTTTTTCGTGTCATTATAAGATATTTGGATTTGCTCTCACTTCAGCATCAGAAGTAGCCAGTTGGAACTAATTTGCCATATCGGTTTTATGGACTTAACTGCCTTGTTCAATATAATGTACCAAAATGGAAACTCCCTCAGTTTTACCTATTCTTTCTATTTGAATTGTGTACAATATTCGAATTACTTCATTGTTGTGGTTTTTTAAAGCACATACAGCCACTATGGAGAACAGTATGGAGGTTCCTTAAAAAACTACAAATAGAACTACCATATGACCCAGCAATCCCACTACTGGGCATATACCCTGAGAAAACCATAATTCAAAAAGAGTCATGCACCAAAATGTTTATTGCAGCTCTATTTACAATAGCCAGGACATGGAAGCAACCTAAGTGTCCATCAACAGATGAATGGATAAGGAAGATGTGGCACGTATATACAATGGAATATTACTCAGCCATAAAAAGAAATGAAACTGAGTTATTTGTAATGAGGTGGATAGACCTGGAATCTGTCATACAGAGTGAAGTAAGTCAGAAGGATAAAAACAAATACCGTATGCTAACACATATATATGGAATCTAAAAAAAAAAAAAAAAGTCATGAAGAGATTAGTGGTAGGATGGGAATAAAACACAGACCTACTAGAGCATGGATTTGAGGATATGGGGAGGGGGAAGGGTAAGCTGTGACGATGTGAGAGAGTGGCAGGGACATATACACACTACCAAATGTAAATTAGATAGCTAGTGGGAAGCTACAGCATAGCACAGGGAGATCACCTCTGTGCTTTGTGACCACCTAGAGGGGTGGGATAGGGAGGGTGTGAGGGAGGGTGACACAAGAGGGAAGAGTTATGGGAACATATGTATATGTATAACTGATTCATTTTGTTGTAAAGGAGAAACTAACATACTATTGTAAAACAGTTATACTCAAATAAAGATGTTAAAATAAATAAATAAACTAAAAAAAAAAAACACCAAAAAATAAAAAATAAAAAAAATAAAGCACATGTAATAAGAATATTCTAAAGTTCTACTTGAGCAGTTGGCATACGTTTAAACTCCACAATTGTTGAAGAATAAGCTCTGGGTCTCTGAAGCATCATGTTTAATTTTTGTCTCCATGATACAAATATAGTAATAGATTTGCCAATTCAACCAAAGGATCATCAAGTTTTGTATTGTTTTGTTTTGTTTTGTTTTTCAGTATTTACTTGCTTTACTAAGTTAAGTAAAATAGAGGAATGCTTTCACTGCCTCTATAAAATTGTCTTGATTTTAATGTAAGACTAAAAATATGTATTAATTATGTTTTATCTGGAACTGAACAGTCAGTAAACAACCTTAAAGTACATGATCATGCTGAAATGCTTGAAACTACCATACCTTACTATAGAGAACATGTTGTGATCGTACATTACACTAAATGTATTTTTGAATGCATTGAATTACTTGATTCTCCCATAATCACTGTAGGGCAGTACAGCAAGAATTATCTCCACTGTACAGAAAATTGAGGCTCAGACTTGTGACTTGACTTTACAGTGCATCAGAATAATCTAGAGAATAAAAATAAAAATACAAATGCCTGTCCAATCCTAAGATCAACTGAATGAGAATCTCTGTAGAAAAGTCCTGGGTTTGCACCTTTAAATTATCTCTCTAATCAATTTTCAAGTAAGATTGACAACCACTCTTTATACTGTGTGGCTTTAGGCTAAGCACTCTGCAATAAAGCGATGAGAGCACTAGGGGGGGCAACTGTGAACTTCGTAGTGCATGAGTGAAGGGAATCGCGCTCAACTTTTAGGAAAGATACTTTAATTAGACATCAGCACTTGAGGACGCAGTCGACTCTGCTTGCATCCTTGACAGATATACCTTAACAATTGTTCCCTTACTGAAACTTTTGAAAAAGTAGAAAGAGAATGAGGAGGGGAAAGGGTCACTTCTGGGAAGTGACACCAATATCCCCAAATCATCTCTCACGCTCTCTCTCTCTCTCTCTCTCTTTTTTTCTTTTCTTTTTTTTTTTTTTCTGGTTTAGTGGAAAAGTATAGAACCTTTGAAATACTTAAACAATCCAAAACCTATCACAGTCAGAAAAGAGCGTCGAAGAATGATGGTATCCCTGGGCCTGGTAGACCTTAAATACTGATAATGTGAATGAAGGTAGAAACTTCTTCCCCTCCAGCCTTAAGCACACAGTTTCTTTTTACCTCTTATTGGTGTATTCTGTTTTGTTTGGAGACAGAGATCATTTAGGTAATCTCTAAAGAAACTTTGAGAAATACGATTCAATAGTCTGAGGTAATATTTATTATTTCCAGACTGATTCAAGTCTGGATAAAATTTCAGATTTTTTAAAGAATTGTGTACATTCATTTTGATGAAATATAAAAAGTACAAAATACACTAATCTCAGATGTCTTAGAGATGGCATGTCCTTTTTTCCTGCTTACTTTTCTAGCCTTTATGCTTTGGAATTATAACTCAAAGCTTTATTGTAAAATCTCCATCACCACGTTCCAATGCTTGAGAGATTGAATTTTGTATAAAGGTTCAATTTTGGGGGTCTGATTTTGATTACACATAAATGAGCACAGAGCATTACCTCTGCAATTGGAGATTTACAAGATAGGAGGTAATGCATGGCTGGCTATCTGAATTAAAAATCTAAAACAGCCAGATAAAAGCCATCTTAATCACCTCACTTTGGCTCACAGCATACTTTTTTTCTTTTTACACAAAACTTTTATATTTTTCCATCAAAGATTTAAGTGGATATTTGACTATTGTTTTTCATCTATGCCTTAGGCTAGGGAAGATTGTCTTATTTCAGATAGGAAGCAAGAAACCTAGATCCATTTGATACAAGTATGTTCAGAGTCAAAGTAGTTAGACTTTACGTTTTCATAAATAATCTGTTTTGACTTAGAGTTCACTATCACAAGATATTTCGTAAACATAAATAAATTTGCAACAATAGAGTTTTGGCATGGAGAGTTTCTCTGGATACATAACATAAAGATTCATGAGTACTGAGTGTATACTTTTCTAAGAAAACACAGAAAGATAATATTATTGCTGTTTCTTAAGTAGTTCATGGAAGAAGCCAGAGACTTGTGATCTCCAGAAATACAGGAATTTTATCTGTTAATTTTTGTACCCTTAACACATAAGAGATAATAAATATTGATGAAAAAGTAATTGATTGAATGATTGTGCTCTTGGGGATATTATAGAGTTCATCTCCAAATGAATTTTCATCTATTTTGAAACATTATGAGTGCTAAATGAGTTAGAATATACCTGGGAACACACCATTCAAAATGTGCTATTATGTATATTATTATGAATATTAGTAGTAGTTCTATTATAGAATAGCAGAATAAGCTAGTTACTGTTTGAATGCACCTGTACTTTCAAGATGAATCAAAAAAGTATTTTTATACAGAACATTGATCTTAGTAATATAAGTGTAAATCCCTGATATTTAAAAAAGATAGCTAGTTTTCCAAATTCCTAATTATACTTTGTGACATCAATCTGATAAAAAAAAAAAAAAAAACTTTATAAGAATGTGAAATATATTGTTCTATTTCATAGGCAGACAACCTTCAACATGGAATTGAAATCTTACTTCTGACTAGATGTAGGGTATTTTCATCTTTGTTGTATTGCTATTCTGTAGATGGGCAAGAAGGACATTTTACGTTCTGAGAATGTGGAGTACCATCTCCTATTTTACCTTGAGAGACCAAGCTAAACCTACTTCATAATATGGACTATGGATTTTTTCTTATATTTTTTTCATATTGAGAATGAATATCTCAGTGGGCATTTAGAGGTGCATATTATAGAAAAATGTAAAATTATCCATATAAAGGCAAATAGTTTGGATACAAGGTAACAAATGCATTTAATTTGGATGTACTAAAAATGTTATGTTAATAGCCACAGTTTAACATTTAAATTTAGCCTACTTTTCAGGTGTACCCGAAAGACTGCACTGAGTGAATGTTTCCCTTGGTGTGGAATGATTCCAGCTGATTAAAAACAGTTAATGTAATATGTTAAGTTTCAGTTCTCCCAGGCACCTAAGCGGGACTTATGATTGGTTTACAGCAGGGATCCCCAACCCCCAGGCCACAGACCACAACCAGTCCGTGGCCCTTTAGGTACTGGGCCGCATAGCAGGAGGTGAGCGGCAGTAGAGGGAATGAAGTTTTATCTGCCTCTCCCCATCCTCCTTATTGCTAGCATTAGCAGCTGAAGCAGCCCTCACCCCCCACCCTCATCCATGGAAAAATTGCCTTTCACGAAACTGGTCCCTGGTGTCAAAAATGTTGGGTACCACTTGCTGAGGGGCAAAAAACAGCCTCCAAGGACTTTCTTTTTTGAACTATGTTATTTGCTTTTTTAAAAAAAAATTTCATCTGCTTTGCTTTAAATTTGTAATTGCAGGCTAAAGAGTTACTGTTTTATAAGGTTCATTTATTTAAGTTTAAGATTTAGGAATCTTGAGAGAGAGATTAGTAAGTCTTACTTATATGGACTATCACAATGACACCTGAGTTTAGCCAAAGTTTTTAAGATACAAGAAATCACTGCAAACTCAATGTCAGTTTATGTTAACAGTGTTGAACCTACCCAAATGTGAGGTATCAGAGTTTTTTATTTGCATTAAAATTTTTGTGTTTATATGTATTCCCTGAACAATTGGATAAACCATCATTATAGAAAAAAGATGGATGCACCCTAGAATCCTTTGCTATAAAATTGAGATAGGAACAAGTTCATTTGTGACAAGCAATTCCTTAATATCTTATAATTTATAAGGCCTAAAATCAGCAATGAAAGAGAATTAGAAGTTAGCAAACATAATATTTAGACTATTTTCCAATTAATGAATTAGTTACACAAATACTTACCTCTTGCTTAGTAAGGCTAGGACTTCATGCTAGGATATGGTAAAGTAGAGGTATAAATTAGAGGTATACTGAATAAGTGTTTGGACCAAAAGCTAAATGCCCAAAGGATAAAAATCAGTATTTATCTGAAGTTCATACTCATCATCTTAGAGAGATATTTGCACAAATTTGAAATTTTATTTGAAACATATTTTAAAATTATTAAATCTTTAGATTTTAGTTATTTAGAAATAACTAAATTATTGACATTATAGTGCAAGAATAAGAATTACTTAAAATGCTAAATGTTAGATTGATCCTTCCTTTACTGTAGATTATTATTATGGTACTGTACATTTTCAATTCTAAATAGATTCACACAATCCTATGATTTGTACAGGAGCAAGATAGTTTTTGATACCTCTGCAAGAAAGAAAACAAGAAAGAACTTTAATTTTTTTTCTTACAAGACTCATGACCTAAATGGAATTAAATAGCTAAATATGAATTATAGTCTCAGAGGGGAAAAGATGGCAGATTGGAAAGATCCTGGGCTAACATCCTCCCATGGACACACCAAAACTACAACTGCACATAGAATAACTATCTCTGAGAATGTCCTGAGATAGCAAAACATATTTTCTACAACTAAATATTAAAAGAAAATGCCACATTGAATTGGGTAGGAAGGACGGAGATATGGTCTGGCCAAACCACTTCTGGCCAGACTTTCTCTGAGTAATGATGTGCTGGCAAACACCAGGTTTTGGTTTTCTTTTTGTTGTTTTGTTTTTGTTCTTTGGCTTACCTTCTACCTACCTGACCGAGCACTGATGAGCATCATTTCTGCTTCACCCTATCTAACTAATTAGCATCACTTACTACACCTTGGGTTTTTCCGTGGGCCTGCCCTAGTTAGCACATCTCTAAAGCATATTCATACCCTACTATAACTGATAGGCAGCCTCAGCTGGCACCAGGCCACACTAGAGTGGCTCCTGCTACTTGGCATGGAAAAGGCTTTCTATAAGTCTTCAGATGATTGTGTTGGTTGAGGCACTTTGACTAAGAAAGCAAACTCATATATGGAATATGTATGGTTTTCTTCAGATGGAACGGCCAAATATAATTGCCTTGCCAAAACATAACAAGGTGGTATTCCCAAGTAATTATGCTGAAGGCTTAGGGTTGATTTATGCTTCTGGAAAATTGCAGGCACAGCAGTGGCAGTAAGTAGAGAATCTCTGGAGAGGTAGCCCATGCAGTTGGGAATCTGCATAGCCTTCATCTTTGTTACCATAGATTCTCTATTCATGGGACTACACAAAAGCTGAGTTTGCCTAGATATAGATCAAATAATATTCACGTAACCACCTAGTTGTTGAGTGGCAACGTTTTGATGGGTTATCTCCAGTACAAATTCACTTGAGACACAAAATTTCTAATTATTTGGGTCCGTAAATCCATCTACATAACTTGTACCCAGAACTCTTTGTCACTGAACTTCTAGTTTTACTGTCAAGACGCAGAAAAACGTTCCCAAGTACTTGTCATTTCCAGAGAATTAGTGAATATCTCATACTTGAGGTAAATCCTTCCTCCATATAGAGTAGATAACTAAATGTTTGCTTGTAGTTCTGTTCACCAGGAGGATTACTCTTTGGGAGAAGAGTTGTAATGCACCTTGGAATTAATTTCTGGTTCATGTCTCAGTAGGCTGGTATTGCCTCCTTGATGGAATAAGTTCTAAATCTACTACAGTTTTTTTTTTTGTTTGTTTTTTTTTTTTAGTTTCTGAGGCTCTAGCAATAGCTGGAGAATGTTCTTTCTTCAGTAACCTGGATTCCTAGCTCCCAAGATCATGAATTACTGATAACCACTTATTTAGAGATCTGAGTCTAAGTTTTATATGATCAATTTCTCCATACTGCTTAGTACTATTATTCTCAACATCATACATTTGTACCCTCAGGTATAAGTGTGTTATCTACTTCCATACTTTCTACTTTTGTATAACCTCAGTGTTTTCTTTTTGCCTGTTCAATCTTCTTAATACTTGTTTAACATGTTTCAAAGTTCTTTCTAGAAATATTTTCTCTGTAGGAAATACTGGTCTGATTTATCTTCTGACAGGGACTGACCAGTAAACTAATTAACGGCAGGAGTAAGCTCAGGAAACAGGCACTCAATAAGGAATTTGAAATGGATTTAAATATCTTGCTAATGGGAAATGGGATTCTAGCAATCCTCAGCATGTGGGAACATCACCATTAATCAAATTATCACCTGTGGTTGACTGTGATTAAGTGCTTATAAGCAAATGCCTTCAGGGAACAAGTTGCTGCTCACTCAACTGTTACGGAAATAACGATAATTACAAGGATTATGAGAAGGGATGGCTTTTTTTAAGTACCCTGGAGTGCTTACATAATGAAAATGACAAGCTCAGGTTTTTAATTTCTCAGCTCAAATCGTGACATGAAACTAGAGACCTCCTCAGGTGACCTTAAAAGCATCTCTTATTTACTATAGGTCCAGGTCAAGGATGATGAAAATTGGATGCAAAATATAATCACATTGTACAATTACGATGTCATTTGAGTTAACAATCTCACAAAAATTATCATGTGAGATTTAGGACATTTTTGTGAAAAAGTGAGCCTTCATACTTGGAATGGGGATATTCTTATGATCTCAGATAAAGATGGAGCAGTGCTTGTACTTTCCCATTTGGTAATACTGAGACCTAAATCTGGCATATGTCTTGGAGGCAATGAGCGTGGTTAGAGGGGATATGTCTTGTGAAAAAAGAAACTTACTCCATGACTTTTTTCCTTTGGAAACGATGAAAAAGTTGTTTTTGCTTATTCTGACATTTCAGGATATTCTCAAACTAGTTTAACCAATATTATCCCTGCAGACATCTACTTTCAAATGAAAAAATCTATAAAAACTTTATATGAGGTGCATTTTATAGGGTTGTTAGGTTTATAATCAGATGTTGAGGCTGATTATCAGCATAAGGCTTTTTGTCCCTGCTGGAAAGAAGACTTATTTGAAAGATTTATGAAAAAGCAAAGTAGCACATAAAGTACAGAATTATAAACATGTCCCATGTTACTAAGGTGGTCACTGCTTCATGAGATATGAAAAGACATGACCCATTGCTGGATCATATAAGAAGCCTCTTGTACAGAAAAGCCATGTCTCAGAATTAACTATTGAAGAAAGAAAAAGAAAATAATTAATTTTTCAGTTCTCTCTTCTCTGCTATTTCCACTGATTATAATTTGTTTCAGAGAGAGCCAATTCTTCCACACTTACAGATTTCTGTTCCCTTTAGGAAGTTGCTAGGGAAGCCAGATCTGACACATTTTAGCATAGTCCTACATCTAAATATAAAACATATGGGAGGAGCTAAAGTTTCTTGGGTCTGTTTGGATCAACCCCAGGCACAATGTGTATTACAAAAACCATGCAAGAGCTATATCAGTGGAACCTGTAGCAGACTTTCTTGCTAGATGTGGCTTCAATAATTCTAGTGAGTGCAATGAGAAAGGTGGTGACCTGTGACTGGGAAGACAGGTAAGGTTGAGAGAATCTATGTAATGCATACAATGCATCTGATAAAAAGATTTATGGCATTTTTTATATAAATTGAAATAAATATATTTCTCAAAAAATTGTCACACTCTTATGACTTGTTCAGGAGTATACATTTACCATGACTGTAAAATTGCTGAATGTGTGGTTTCAGAGTTATGACATTATTACTAGTATCTACCTAAAAGTAAAATTTTAAATGTGGAATCCACATTTGAGATTCCTCTATGAGTTATTAAGGAAAGTCTTTGAGTTTGCATATGGCGGGCGAGGTAAATGCTGTTCTACATAAAATTATTTCAATGATAAGTTCTAAAATATTACAAAGTGGCCCAAATTATGTAATTAGGATTTAATCCAGCCTGACATATGCATAATTTTATAAGTAATTGTAGCCTAACTTCATAAAATTAAAATGCTATCAATAGCAGATTTTTCATGGGATGATTCTGAATAACTAACCTACAAAGTCTACTGAGAAATAATCTACTAGAGATATAATTGCTGTGGTTCCATCACTCAAATAAATACCAGAGAAGCAAATCAAAGCTATATGATAAAATAACTTTGGGATTGATTTGAAAGTATAGTCATAATGACTAGAGAGAAGTAATTTGAGTAGTGATTCACTAGCATTATTAACATGTTCTACATAATGTGGACCTAAGAAGCAGGAAAAAAATCAGAAAAGGACAGTATTCAGGGTTAGTATTCAGTATGTGAATTCTCTAAATTTTCCACTAATCTGTTTCTGATAATGAGTGACTTAGAAAACTTGTAGAGATATTAACAATAAAAGAGTTCACAAGATTGTTTTGACAGAAATTTATTCTTTAGAAGGGAAGAGAGAAAAACAAACTGAATTTCTGTGGACTATGGAAATTTTTCAGCAAACCATAAAGTGACCTGTTACTGAGTATAACTTTTAAAATTAAGCTAGTCATACACAGACATAATTCTAATAAATATTTGACTCATTAAAGAATACAGTAGAACCCCAAATTACAATTCTCATTAATCCTATATCAAAGAAAAAGAGATAGATTTAATACGTATTTTCAAACAAGCAGGTGTTAAAGTGATCAAATAGGACACCAATCCAAGTTCCAATCAAGATTGTATTCACTGAGATAGTACAAGCAAGAGTCAAAAAGAGGCTCTTGCTCCTCAGTGTTCTGTTTTCTCCCATGGAATCGTACCAGGTGAGGTCAAGTGGATGCAGTGCAGACAGGGGCAATCACCTCAGGGCCGAGGATCCCTGAATAAAGAGCTTTTATCTCTTTATGGGCCCATGGGTTAAAGGAAAGGAAGGGGGAGAGGCTAGGGATGGAAAGGTACTGAGTCAAAGTAGAGAATAATGCATCGGTGAAACCCTTGTTACCTGGGATAGGAATGCATATATATGTCTGAAAATGGCTGGTTTGAGGGCAGAAGACTGAGTTCTTGACTGCAACTCTCTCCAAAAACTGCAATGCACTGTCTGTATATTACATCTGATGTGAGGAGGGCAGCTTCCCACCATGAGGTCTGCCAAGTAAATCTCCATACTGCCTAGGTTCAGGCTTGAAATATCACACATAGGTGTGACAGAACTCCTCAGGTATGAGTAGCTTACCATACCCTCCTCTTGTAAGGTAAATCCTCAATAATCTTGGTCATAAAGAATAATATTAATCATGTTCCATTTTTGTTCACAATATGTTCCAAAGTACACTTGTGGAGAAATTTTCTTCCAGAATATAAATAAGCTACCATTATCAAACAGAGGGTGCCATGGCATTTATTCCCTGGGATATATTAGGATAGAGCATATGAGAGAAAATTCAGGAGAAAACAAATAATTATTTTATGTCACAATAAAGCTATAAAAAGTATCTGCTTGTTTTAATTAAAATTGGATATGTTATTCAATGAATTACTGACAACATGATTAACTTGATCTTCTAAAATTCACGTTCAAGAGATAAGTGAACTATCTTGACCTGACTGAATAAAAATCTAAGTAAACAAGAAACACTATCTACTGTCTTTAAAGGAGGAAGAGGATGTAATTCGTGGAGTTAAACTTAGCAATGTTAATACAAGAGTATTCCTTCCTAAAGGCAAAGTGGTAAGTATCAAACTAGAATTCAAATTCCAATTATTTTTTCAGTCACTTAAATTTCTCTGTTTGAGTGAATGGCTTTTGTTTATTCTTCAATTACTTAGGTCACCTAGATGTTTACTGCTGAAAATATGTATATATGCTGAGAGAAATACATCAAAATGCCTGAGTAAGGATGTCTGAAAGTTTACTCATCCATGAAAGCAATGAGAAAAAATGGTAAAAATTAACTTTTTCGGAACACTGAAAATTAGTAAAATAATACAGACTTTACAGAATTAATTAAGAAAAGTCCTTAAAGAAACAAACAATAGTAACAACAACAGCAGCAACCAAGAACAAACAAACTCAGTACTGGGATGCTTGGTTCTGATTAATAGAATTGTCACATTAGATTATTTAAAATATGTACTTTTCAAAAATATATTATGAAAAACAAAAGTAAACACTAAAGTGTGACAAATAAACAGAAAAATATGAGCCTACAGAAACTAACACTGAGGAAACTCAGATATTGTACCTGCTAGACAAGGACAATAATCAGCTACTATAAATATGTACAAAATGTAAAGAATATTATGTTTACAAAATAAAGAAACAACTGACAATGATTAAATCTTTAAATAGAGAATGGCAGTAAAGAGATCACATTTTTAAAAAGAAAAAACCAAATTCTTGAGATAAAAATTGTAATAATAAAATGACAATTTCACTATAGGGACTCAACCTCACATTTAAGTACAAAGAAGAGGGAATTAGCAAAACTGAAGATAGATCAATTGGGATTATGCTCTCTAAGTAACAGAAATAATAAAGAAGGAAAATAAAATGAAGAAATTCCCAGACTTGTGAGACACCATCAAGCATTCCCCTACACATGGAAATACCAGAGGAGAAGTGAGAGAAAAAGCCTAGGAAATATTTGAAAAATAATGGCAAACTCCCCCAAATTGAAAGCTTAATTAACTCCAGGTGGGATAAAATAAAAAAGATCTATTCCTAGATGTGTGATAATCAAACTGTCAAAAGCCAGGGACAAAGAGAGAACATAGAAAGGACCATGAGCAATATGATGTATTACATAAGAGTGATCTTCAGTAAGATAAACAGCTCATTTCTCATCAGAAACCACAGAAACCATAGGTCAGTAAAATGTCATATTCAAAGTGCTGAATGAAAAGATAGTTAACCAAGAATTCTACACCCAGAAAAATACCCCTTCAAGAGTGAAGAAGAAATTCATACCATTCACAGGTAAGGAAAAACTGAGATGTTACTAGTTTACCTGTCCTATAAGTAATACTAAAAGAAAGTCTTCAAGTTTAAAAGAAAGAACTCTAAATAGTAAGTTGGATCCATGAAGAAAGAAAAGGCAATAGGAAATAACTACAGAGGTAAGTATAACAGAATATACAAATGTATTTTTCTTTAGCTGGCTGAATAAAATGACAACTGAATAAAACAAATATAAACCTGCATTGATGGGCACACAATGTACAAAGAAATAATTTGTATGACAAGAACTATACAAAGGAAGAAGGAGGAAAAGGGCCTATATGCAAGCATAATTTTTGGAGATTATTGAAATTTAATTGGTGTATTAGTTTCCCATTTAGGCTGTAATAAATTACCACAAACTTAGTGACTTAAAACACATACATTACCTTACAGTTAAGTAATTCAGAATTCTCACTGTACTAAAATCAAGATATCAGCAACTTTGCATTCTTTCTGGAGGTTTTAAGAAATTTTTTTTTTTTTTTTTTTTTTTTTTTTTTTTTTTTTGCCTTTTCCAATTTCTGGAGTCTCCATATTCCTTGGCCCAAAGTTCCCTTCCATCTGCCTTTTTTTTTTTTTTAATGTTATGAGGAACCTTCTGATTACATTGAGCCCTACTGGATAATCAAGGATAATATATCTATCTTAAAGTCGGTTGATTAGCAACTTTTATTCCATCAGCAAACTTAAGTTCCCTTTGTCATGTAACTTAGCATATATACAGGTTGTCAGGATTACCATACAGACATCTAGGGGGTGGCATTATTCTGCCTTTCATAGTTGATATTAATATGAATCTAGATTTTTATAATATAAAGTGTTCATTGCAATTATCAGAGCAACCTCTAAAAAAAATAAATAAATAATATGACAAAAGAGATGACAAGGGAATTTAAATGGCACAGCAGGAAATAACTAACACAAAAGAAGGCAGTGAGAGGAACAATAAAAACAACAACAAATACATACAGAAAAGAATAGCAAAAAGACAGATGTAAATCCTAACTTTAAAAAATAAATTTATGTGTAATTAGACTAACTACTCCAATTATAAGACAGAGATTACCAGAATGGATGAAAAATAAAAGAAGAAAAAGAAGATCAAATAATGAAAGAGAAAATATTTTCTTTCAAAGATATGAATAGACTGAAAGTAAAATAATGGAAAATATATAGATCATTTATTCAGTCCCCTAAAAAGAGCTAGACTGGCTATTGTAATATCAAACAAAATATACTTTAAGATGAAAACTGTTATTATAAAGAAAGAAGGACAGTTTAAAAGATAAAAGGGTATATTCATGTTCTTTTATCTTTGTAAACATAACTATTTTGGACATAAATGCACCAAACAACAAAGCAATAAAATATTTGGAACAAAAATTAACAAAAATTAAGGGATATGTAAACACATAACAAATAATAATTGGAAATTTCATTACCCCACTTTTAATAATGGATAGAAAACTAGATAAAAGATCATCAAGGAAGTAGAAGACTTGAGCAAGAATATAAATTGGTTATACTTAACAGCATCTACTGATCATTACACCAAACAACAGGTGAATGAACACTCTTTTCAAAAGTGTACATGGAACTTTTCCATAATAGAGCATATGTTAGACCGTATAACAAGTCTCAATAAATTTAAAAGAATTGAAATCATTCAAAGTATATTCTCTAACTACAATTGAGGGAAACTAGAAATTAATACCATAAGAATATTTAGGAAACTTATAAATGTGTGAAAATTAAACACACAATAATCAATGAGTCAAGGAAGAAATAGCAGGAAAATTAGAAATTACATTGAGATTAATAAAAATGAAAATGCATCATAGTAAAATTTATGAGATGCCATTCTCCATGCCTCATTCCCAGGTAGATTTTTAAAAAGAAAGAAAAATAAAAAACAAATTAAACAATACTACACCACCACCACCAACAACAAAATCCTCCCATATCTAACTGATTTATGTGCTGAGATTATTTATAGGTGAATCACTCCTGGTTTCAGTATAGTTTCCTACCACAGTATTTTGAGTGCTCTTGTCTTAAGCAATTTTAGCTTCTTGGAATATTAATGGAGAACAAATGGATATGTTTGGTGATATATATGGAAAGAATATATGAAAACCTAAACATATGACCCTGTATATGTATAGTTACTTCTTATCAGAACATAATTATGGGCTTTATAATCAAACTTTTGAGTTCTCATACAGGCAATGTTAAGACTTGTTCTCTTAATGTGAAATTTATATGACAATAGTAATTAGATATACAGGTATTTGTGAGGATTACATGAAAAAATGTCTGTGTACAACTGGACTTAAAATAAATAATAAAAACTATTACTTATCAATTTGATTAGTTATTAATTAATAATTACTAATAATCAAAGTTATTACTGTAATCTGAAACTTTGTTTTTCAAGCTTTATATAGAAATATTGGTTCATCTGGCTCAATTTTTTTCTGAAACCTATATATGACTAGACAGTTCTAAAATAAAAGCAAGGATATAGCCAGTGTAAGTGCTTTCTATTGAGACATGATTATCAGATCCCCAGACAGTGTGAGGAAGGACCAATGCAAATTCCCAGAGAAGAAAAGGAGACGCCACATCTGTGAATGCTTCATCTTCCTATTTTCTGCTATTTTGAAAGCTTTATCTCCTAAGAAACAATTTAATACAAACTATGCTATGTATGGATTTATTTCAGATTCTGAAGTGTTCTGAACATTTCCCCCAGCTACATAGAGGTAGAATTCCAAAGTGATTTATCTGTGGCAATATATGACTCTAATTGAATATTTTAAGATTGTTCTATCTACATTTAGCTATAGTGGTGAGAGATAAAAATGACAGGTACATAACAAACACCTTAGATTAAAATATTTCCCCGGGTCTTTTCCAGTCTTTTGGAATTTTAAGATGGAATAAAACATAATTGCCTAGGACTAATGTCAACACCTGCTGGCAAAATGGAAAACAAAACAAAACAAAACAAAACCTTGGTTTTCAGTTGCTTTACTTAGTAGATAGATTGCATTTTCTTCAATATTTTGGCTTTTATTTACATAATTTTACACCTTTACATATCCACAGAACTTATACCACGTGAGTATAAACTCTAGGCTGTATTATGTCATTAGAATGTATGTAAACTAAGAACTCAGCTTAGATTAATCTTATAAAATTATATTGAACATATTTAACTGTAATAGTATCTTACATAGAGCTAGTAAAATGAAATATTTTAGGAATGGTTGATGTACTAGAAAGCTTTGTAGCAGGAGAGAGTTTTTAAATTAATGTCAAGAATGTTCACCAAATGCTTTGTGTTAAATGAGAGGTTACCTGTTTATTATCTTTCTTTCTCTCATGGCTATTATTTTAGTCAGCTGATGGGTGACTGGGCTCATTGTATATTGGAAGTATAGTCATCTTTTGACCTCTCATTTATGGATCTTATTGTATGTATTATAGCCATTTGGTTTCTTAGGAAAAACTCTCCAAAATATTGGCAAAATATCTTAAATTCTTCTACATAATTGTGAATATTAATTTGCATTTTTTGTAATGATAGCATGATTTGCATTAAACATTTTGTTTTAGAAGTTGTGCTGAGAATTTTTAATCATTTCTCATTGTCCATTAATATAGAATTCAATAGCACAAAAAATTCTCAATACCTTTAATTCTCAATTTATATCATCATCTTTAAACATTATCTTCACAGTTTGATTTATTCTCTATTTGACCCTGGTTTTCTTCATGGTTGCTTTTATGTGTAGATGTAGTTAGCTATTAGACTATTCTCACATTCAGTAAAGTAACTAAAATGCACAGCTATTTTCCTGAAGAATTTTATTTTAGTGTGATCATGAAAATATAGTTCCCTGTTACAACTTCCTTAAGTAAGTTATAACTATTAAATATGCTCCATTTGATAAAATAAAGTACAAGATTCTAATCATATGGTTATTTAATTCATTTGTGATTTCACTGGACAGAATAGTATTATCTAAGTAATGTCTCCACTGATGTTTATTTTCTTTGTGGGAATAGATAGAAGAGAAAGAAAAGTGCATGATACAGCACTATAGTGACTACTGTTTCAACTACAGCAGTGTGATTTTAAACTTAGGTTCAATTAGACCTAGTTTTACTTGCCTATAAGCCATCACCTCAATTGGTATTATTTGTGTGACAGTTAAAAGGAGGCAATTATTTTCAACTGTATTAATAAATAGCCTCATTTTTGAAAAAGAAAATGAGCTCCTGCAATGAAAGCTATTCTAAGATAACTTTAATGCCTTTACATTTACCACTTTTATCTTCAAAAATAGTTTCTCAATAATAAAGATGACTTTAATTGGTATAGTGTAGAATTCACATTGTGCTTTTATATTGGTTTTCCAATTGGAAACTTCAAAAACAACTTCAAATATGTCAGGAAGATGATTTCTATTATACACATGTAGAAAATACAATCCGTCTTAATAAAAACAAGCACATTTGGGCACTGATAGTAAATGCCTGAACTTGATCTAGTGTCTTGTTTTCATAAATCCTTTGGTATGAACAAATATTTATGCTATGTGATAACTAGACATAACAAACCACATTTGAATAATATTTTGATAATAAAAGTATAAATGAGTAGATAAAAATAATAAAAATTAAAATGTTAATTCTAACTAATTAATGGTTAAAAAAATAAAATATTATTCTGTATTTATTATGTATCAGTACTTTGCTATTCCCATTACATTTTTATTTCTTGTAGAAACCCTCCACATAAGGTAAGAATATCTCAATTTATAAGGAAAAAACAGCAGTCCTGGCAATTACTTAACCTTCTCAAGATTACAAAATATTCCCATTAATTAGATTAAACAATACAAATAGTCCAACATTAAAGATTACAATGAGCTTATACCTTCTGACTAGGTGAGCCTCAACTAGGTTTGGGCAACCATCCAGCAATGAAGTGTGACTTGGGAGAGGAGTCCACATCATGAAAGATGATCGTCTTCATTCCAGATCCCTGACACATTTTTTTCCTGATTAAATTTCTGCCACCCATTTCTCTAACCTCTACCCAGTAAAGAAGTTAGACTTTCAGTGAAACAGAATAAGTTAGAAGCCAAACTTAAGTCATCCCCCTCTGTAAAGCAAAAAATAAAGTTTTGTATGTGTGTAGAACTGATTTAGAGTTTATGATAATCCATGTGAACTTTAGAGTGGACTATACCTACAAAATAATGGTCATAACTGTTTTTATATTCTAACAACAACAATATCATGTGTACTCCTGTGCATTAGAAACATTTGGAAAATGTGTTTATTAACGGGTCAGTGTTTTCCAAATATGATTATACCTACAGTTCTTTATTTTTTCCAAAAATATTTACTCAGGTTGCCCTTTTAACTGTAACATTTCATTTATAATTTTGCCTATGGCAAGAGGTTAATCATATAAGATAATTTATATTTGCATAAAATATGTTCAATCTTTAAAACAAAGAACCTATGAACACTAAGTAAAAGGTCATATAAATTATTTGTGAATAATATTTTTATTTAGCACTTTATTTTTATTAGTCTATTACTAATTATTTTAGGATATAGTATTTGGGTCCCTTTTAATTATTATGTCAAGAGAATGTTGTTTTCAGATTTTCAAAGCACATGACTCTGCTTGATCTGATAGGCTCCATTAGGTCATTGGAGATACTTTCTTGTTTCCAGCATTTATAATCATTCCATTGCCAATACGTTTTTAATGTGAAAGTGTATATGTGTGTGTGTGTGTGTGTGTGTGTAGTACTTAGGGATTGAATAAGATTTATCCATATAATGTACTTAGGTTAATGCCTATAACTTGGTAATGGTAAGGACTCACTTGATGTTATTGTAGTTGTCATTATTATGCCAACCTCCAGCTCAAATTACTCGGTTTTCCCCTGTTAAATAAGTAATTTCAAATACTTGATGTATAATAATTATTTTCAAATCTGGCTATCCATCAGTATCATCTAACTAGCTTTTAACAAGCAAAGCATGCTAGGTAGTCATTCTTGAGGATAGATTAAGATTGTGTTTGATCCCAAAGTGAAACTGAGCAGGACTCTATGGAATCCTCCCAAATACAAAAGCCTTTCCATGTCCCCTGCTTCTTGTTTGTAAGAAAAAGGCTTCAGCCTCCTAAACCTTCCTCCAGTTCCAAATAGCAGATTCAAATAGTTACTAATTAGGGGAATAAGGAATGCAGAAACAAAGGAAAGGCAGTCAAGACACAATACTGAAGTGATAGGGCAGGGTTCCTGGATCCTACTCTAGGGATATACATAAAATCTGATACATACTTCTCAGTTCTTCTACAGAGACTAAGGCCCCCACCTAGGTGGAGGATGGTAACTTCAGGGTGAGCATAAGCATGTGGACCCCAGACTGGTCAGAACCAGAAGGGTGATGACTGAGATTCCTGAAACACAACGCTGTTACCTCAACACCAACCAATATGAAGAATGTTACACAACTGAAACCCACCCGCCAAATTTGCCTTTAAAAAACCCAAACTTTCCGGGCTTCCCTGGTGGCGCAGGGGTTGAGAGTCCGCCTGCTGATGCGGGGGACACGGGTTCGGGTTCGTGCCCTGGTCCTGGAGGATCCCACGTGCCGTGGAGCGGCTGGGCCCGTGAGCCATGGCCGCTGGGCCTGCGCGTCCGGAGCCTGTGCTCCCCAACGCGAGAGGCCGCAGCGGTGGGAGGCCTGCGTACCACAAAAAAAAAAAAGACAAAAAAACAAAAAACTCAAACTTTCCCCTGAAACCCATCGGGGAATTTGGGTTTTCTGAGCATGAGCCATCTCTTCTCCTGGCTTGACCCTGGCAGTAAACTTTTTTCTGCTCCAAACTCTGATATTTTGGTTTGTTTGGCCTCACTGTTCATCAGGCACATGAACTAGGGTTAAATAACAAAAGGATGGATATTTAAAAACATGAACTTAAGTTTATTTTGAAGGAGCTGGGCCTCTACTTTTATGGAGCTGCTTTTGCTTTTATTAGTTTATTTGGATTATCTTATTCAAGGATATAAGCTCATTAATATAAGAAATATATCAGTTAATTAATCAATGGTGATAGAATTCTAGTGTCTGGCTTTCATTGACCAATATGTTTGATAATTGTAAATATATATGACCATTGTTACATTTGCCATATTATTCTATTTAATGATTGTTTTAAATTAAGATAAAGTTGTATTTTTATTATTTTATAGTATCAAAAGAATATCATTAAGAAAAATTAATTATTTGACATTATAATAGCTGAATTATTGGATTTTCTTATGTTTTCTGGTTTTATGTTGCTGTTCTTAACATTAATCTCTATCCAAACCATCTTTTATATGTAGTTCTGCTTCTCTTTATTTTCGTTCTGTTTTGGAAATATGTACATTATAGTTGAATTTACATTTAAATCTTATTAACCTGAGAATGGCATTTATTGTCTATTTATGTATAATAGAAAAAAATAGCATGATATTAAGTATCTTTTTAAAACATTTATGCTATTTACCAGATTAAAACATCCTCTCTTATTGCTCAGCTACTATATATTCTGAAGAAAAATAGAAATTAGAATTGATGAAAACTGTCATAATTGATTATTTTTATATTTAATTTTGTAAAATAATGTATAATGCACCATAGCCACGAGCAACAAATATATATGTTTCCAAAAAATTACCCTCCCATGCAACCAGAATTTTCCCTAATTAATATAAACTTTGCTTTTAATCTCACACCTAGGGAGGGATATACAATTAAAAACTAAAACTAAGAAGTCACTGAAGACCATAGGAATACATAAATATATATATAAATTAAATTTTAAAATGTTTGCTTAACAAATGAATAAACACAACACACATTTTGTTTGTCTCCTCAGGTTACTTTTCTTCTTTTCTCCTTTCCATGAGCTTAAACTCTTCATTTGAGTAATCTGTATTGCAGTAAGTAATGTCTGCCACAGCTATGGAAGTTGAACACATAAAACAAGTTGAGGCACCTTATGTATTCCTTCCTTCTGGGTAAAGTTAGAAATACTCAGAAAAAAATATTATCTCCCTAATAAACATACATATGGATCTGTAGTCATTTGGGAAAAATAAGTAACTGAATTTGGTAGAACGCCAACCAAAGAGGGCAGATTAGACCAAGGAATGAAAACCAGAACTTGCTGAAAATTTGTATCTATTAGATCAAGTTATGCTAAAGGTAAGAAATTCCTTGAGAATTTCTAGTAATGAAGACCAATAATACCAATTAATTATATATACAATTAAAATTGGTGTATCCATTAATTACAAAAAAAATTCTAATTGATAATTCTAATTGCCAAGGTGCCAAAAAGAAAATAAAAAAGAAAAGACGAGAGACTATTAGTGTCAAAGTTAACTGCTTTAACGTCACTAGAAGGTAATTCATGAATCTGTCTATGCTTTAATTTCACTAGAGGGTAATTAATGAATCTAAATTTTTTCAGAACTTTTCATAAAATTACATATATTAAACTTTTAGGTTTTATCTCAAAATTTATTTAGATATAAGTGCAAATATATATGTACACAGTTTGTTTACTGACAGTTTGATTTAAAGAAGCAAGTGCCAGACAATAAAGAATATGTTAAATATTTTTGTATACTTTGAAGAAAACATACAGCTATCAAAAATTACATTGTGTGCTTCTTTAGAATGCAGAACATATTTGCTCTATTTATGCTAACATACTGTTTGCAATATACAATATAAATATTTAGAGTTATAATCCCTAGTAGAAGAGTGATCTTCATTTTCTTTGGTGATTCTTATGTATTTAATATATTTTCTAAAGTAGATATAAATAATCGTATTATCAAAAATATTAACTCTATATAGTATATGTACATAATATACCCACGAATATGTACTTATTTGTATCCATAAAGCCTTTGCTGATAATCCCCAAAGAAAGGTTTTCCTTCCTTTTGAATTTATTTTTATTGAAATATAATTGACATATGACATTATGTAAGTTTAATGTATACAATATGTTGATTTGATACAGTTACATATTGCAATGTACTAAAACCTCTATCATGTCACATAATTATCATTTCTTTTTTAGTGATGGGAAAAATAAGATCTGGTCTCTTAGCAACTTTGAAGTTTATAATGCAGTATTGTTGTCTATATTTACTATGTTGTGCATTAGATCTCCAGAAATTATTTATCTACTTGTTCCAGTTTTGTGTCCTTAAACAACATATCTCCTATTTTTCAACCCCCTTAATTGCCATACAGCTCTTTATTTTTATGAGTTCAGCTTTTTCAGATTCCACATATAAGTGATATCATACAGCATTTGTCTTTCTCTGACTTATCACACTTAGAATAATGTTGTGGGCATCCCTGGTGGCGCTGTGGTTGACAGTCCTCCTGACAATGCAGGGGACATGGGTTTGTGCCCCAGTCTGGAAGATGCCACATGCCGTGCAACGTCTGGGCCCGTTGAGCCATGGCCACTGAGCCTGTGCATCCGGAGCCTGTGCTCTGCAGCAGGAGAGGCCACAGCAGTGAAAGGCCCGCGTACAGCAAAACAAACAAACAAACAAAAAGAATAATGTTGTAAGTTCCATCCTTGTCACAAATGGCAAGATTTCCTTTACGGTGGAATAATATATGATATTATATATATAATATCATATAATATATATCTCACAACTTCATTATCCATTCATCTGTTGATGGACACATAAGTTGTTGGTAATTGTGAGTAATGCTGCAAGAAGTATGGGAGCATATATATAATCTTTGATAGCCTATTTTCATTTCCTTTGGATAAATATCAGAAGTGGAATTACTAGGTCGTCTGTTTGTTCTAATTTTAATTTTTTGAGGAAACTCCATACTGTTTTCCATAGTGGTTAAATGCATGAGACTACAATTATATGCTTACAAATTGGATAACATAGAAAAAAAACAGATAAATTCCTAGAAATACACAACCTACCAAGACTGTATCAGGAAGAAATAGAAAATATGAATAGGCCAATAATGAGTTAGTGATTAAATTAGTAATTCAAAATCTTCCAACACAGAAAACCCCAGGACCAGATGGCTTTACTGATGAATTCTACCAAACATTTAAAGAAGAATTAACACCAATCCTTATAAAACTTTTCCCCAAAATTGTAAAGGAGAGAATACTTCCAAACTCAGTTTACAAGGGCAGCATTACTCTGATAGCAAAGCCAGATAAGAATGCTACAAGAATAAATAAACAAAAAGTATAGTTAAATATCCCTAATGAATATACATGCAAAATTCTCAACAAAATATTAGAAAGCCAAATTCAACAACAAATTTAAAGTATGATATACCATGATCTCTAGAGGGATTAATCCCTCTGATGCGAGGATGTTTTAACATACACAAATTAGTAAATGGGATACAACACTTTAGTAGAATGAAAGATAAAAATCACATGGTCATCTGAATAGATGCAGAAAAACATTTGACAAAATACAACATTTTTTTAATGATAAAATTCCTCAACAAACTGAATACACAGGAAACCTATGTCAACATAATAAAGGTCATGTATGACAATCCCACAGCTAATATCATACTCAATGGTGAAAAATTGAAAGTTTTTTCTTTAAGATCAGGAAAAACACTTGGGTGACCACTCTTATTTAACATAGTACTAGAAGGTTTAGCTAGGGCAATTAGGCAAATCAAAAAAATAAAACTTATTCAAATCAGAAAGGAAGAAGTAAAAATTTTGTTTTTACAGATGACAGGGTCTTATATATAGAAAATTCTAAAGACTCAACCAATAATTTGGAACTAATCAATGAATTCAGTAAAGATGAAAAATATAAAATTAACATATAGAAATCAGTTGCATTTCTATACACTCACAACAAAACATATGAAAAAGAAATTAAAAATAAATAACTCATTCACAATAGCATCAAAACCAGAATACTTGGAATAAGTTTAATCAAAGAAGTGAAAGAGCTGTATGATAAAATCTATAAGACTTTGATGAAAGAAATGAAAGAAAACAGATGCTAAGATAGTGCATGTTTATGGATTGGAAGAATTAATATTATTAAAATGTCCATACCACCCAAAACCATTTATAGATTCACTGCAATCCCTATCAAAATTCCAATGAAATTTTTCTTAGAAATAGAAAAGAAATCCTAAATTTTTTATGGAATCACAAAAGACCCTGAATAGCCAAAGCCATAATGAAAAAGAGAACCAAACCAGAGGCATCACACTTCCTGATTTCAAACTACATTACAAAACTATAGTAATTATAACAGTATGTTACTGGTTTAAAAACAGATACATACATCCTTGAAACAGAACTGAGAGCCCAGAAATAAGCCCCCACATATACAGTCAACTAGTATTTGACAAGTGAGTCAAAGAACATTCAATATGGATAATCTTTTCTACAAATGATATTGAGAAAACAAAGATAAACACATGCAGAAAAATGAAATTGGACTCCTATCTTACATAACTCATAAAAATTAGAGACTTAAACAAAGGACTTGATACCATAAAGTTCCTAGAAGAAAAAATAGGGTAGAAGCTCCTTGACATTCATTTGGGGTAATGATTTTTTTTTAATTTAACCAGAAAAACACAGGAAACACAAGGAAAAATAAAAAAGTAGGACTCCATCAAACTAAAAAAATTCTGCATAGCAAAAGAAACAATAAAGTGAAAAGGCAAGCTATGAAATGGGGAAAATATTTGCAAACCATGTTCTGATGAGGGGTTAATAAAAAATATGTAAATAATTTATACAACTTAATATAAAAATTTAATTTAAATGAGCAGGAGAAGTAAATAGACTTTTTTTTTTTTCAAAGATGACATACAAATAGCCAACAGGCACAAGAAAGATGTTCAACATCATTAATCATCAGGGAAATGCAAATTGTAGTCACAATATCACCTCACACCTATTAGAATGGCTGTCATCAGAAAGACTAGAGATAACAAGCATTGGTGTGGATGTGGAAATAAGAGAAAATGGTTTTTCTTATCAAATTTGATAAGGCTTCAGATGAGTTGCCTTTTGAGAACCTGATAGCTAGCATGATGACATATCAAAGTAGGAAATGCTTCCTCTCTCTAGGAATTTTGGGTAAAATTTTATGATAAAAACCTGTTTACCTGGTCATTATATTGGTTGGATGGGGGATATCTGGGCAAATAATATCATTTAAGAAAAATTGTCATAAAATTTGAACTGTGGACACATTTTTATTTAATAGTATATATAATGCCTGCCAGTTACAACCTCCTTGATTCTGGTCTTCATTGTGGTTTACCTAGGTTGAACATGTAATTGCTCCTACGAAGGAGGACACTTATGAATGTAAAAGGAGTGCTAATCAGATTTACAGTAGTAGAAATGGCATAAATCAGGACTGTTGTCAGCAAAACTAAATGTAGGGACACATAAATGGTAAGACACCACAATATTTCTTACAGTGTTAATGTTTTTTTTTTTTTAATAAGAGATTGCTAGCTTACAGAAAGAAAAGGCTTTCTCAAAATATTTTGTATCTGCCTTAGTTACGGGCTCAGAGAAGAATGAATTTAAGAAATATTTGTGAATAAATTGATGAATAAATGAAAGAATGAATCTTCTCAGTTTGTCTCTAAATCTTCCTTTCTTCAAAATTACCATAAAAAATGTTTAAGGGAAATGAGAAGATTTACAGAGAAAGTAGAACACCATAATTATAACTCAAACGATGTTAGAGGAAAAATAGAAAATGCTTTGTAATTTACACCTACATTAACTATGAATGTTAACAGATTAGGTGTTCCATTTTTATTCACATAAATAAGAAATGATTTAAATTATTAATAATACGAAGATTAACTAAAAAAAAGAATACTGATTTTACCTAACTATAACGTTTTGACAGAAATGTAGTAAAACTTCTAATAATTTCCATCTTCATATTGTATAAAAATGAAACCTTAAAATAATTTCATAATAGTTATTAATTCCCTTGGAATTAATTATGGAATTAATCGTGCTAATATGACTCTCATTATTACCTCACTTGTTATAATTTCATATATACTATAACATTTGTTAAATTACCTTGAATATTTAATTAACTTATGTGATTTTATAACGTTTTCCCCTTATCACAGAGCAGATTGAAAAGAGACATTATTTGTGGGTCTCTGGTTGCAATTAAATGAAGATTTTAAGGAAAATAATGGAATATGAGAAAACACTAACTGAGGTGAAAAGTAAAATTTCTTTTCTAAAGGGCTTCTGGAAAAAGTAATTTGTGTGTTATTTATATAGTAGTGTTATTTAAGACAATTTTCTATCTTTTTTGAAAATTAATCAACTGTATAGGACTCTATTTTTCTTTACACATAGGAATATGCAAAAAAAACATCTTCTAGGATACAGTGTAATTGAATATATATGAGGGAAATGGAAAATCTAGATTTATGATTTTCATTTAAGTAATAAATTATATATATATATTTTTTTGGGGGTGTGGCTAGATTAAGTAGGAGGAGGAACAAAAGAATGAAAGAGCTTAAATTAAAAGGAAGGCAACAGTGGCAGGTCAGAGCTGAAGTAGGAGCAAGATGAAGAAGAAACAGATAAAAAGTGCATAATGAGTTAATGGTGAGGAATAATCTGTGAGGCAATGAGACAAATATGTTGTAGCTAGAACAAAGAATAAAACTTAAAAATATCATTTGTGACTTCCGAATTATTATTTTAAAAGTTTTAATTACAATCATTGAGCTTTAGAATTGAAAAACAGGTCATTTTTATAATGCTATTTTTCAGCTGGGTACAAATTACTGCTTATTTATAGTTTATCTTAGCTGAAGAGGAGAGGCAAATGTTAAGAGGTGAGATAATATTTTCACTCCAGAAAATAGATGATGAAAGAGAGTACTAGATTTAGGAAACTGTTCCTATATTCCACAGTGCACAGGCTTTTGAATAATCAGGAAAGGTAGTGGCAAGTATTACTAATTTAGATGAAACTAACTTCATATACTTTTTGCATGGTGACATTAGATATATCATATTGTTTCCATAAAACTCATTTGACTTTTTTGTACAACGAAATTAATTCATTATACCCATTTAAAAAGGAATGATTTAGGCTGAATATTCTTGATGGGAATATTCATAACACTAGAACGGTCAAAGATTAATTGATTTTAATCTAAAGTCTTTCTCTAGAGATGATCCATGATCATTGACCTCTTCTACTGATTTATCGGCTTCTTGGATAAGGACATAAATAGCTTACTTCTGTAATGTGAAGGATATGCAAAGGAGAGAGAGAGAGTGAGAGAGAGAGAGAGAGAATAATGTGTGAAGAGCTTTGAACCAAAAGTAAAATGCCAGCTGTGGAGAATGGTGTGTGATGGAACTGGTTTTTGCTCAGATATTTTAAAAGATACCAAGATATTTAGTTGACTGTAGGTTCAATATGCATTAGCAGGGGGCCAAAATTTCCACCTTATAAGATACTGCATGAGAAGAATTATTGATTTCAGGGGGAACAAATGACCATAGATAATCTGCAAATAACTGTATCCTAAGATTTGTATGTCACAGTTTAATAAGAACATGATGAAGTACAAGAAGATTAGGGAGATAGAAATCTACAGAGTACATCATAGGAATGATTGAAGGTAATGAGTGTGTTTTACTTTATGAAGGAAACTTAAAAAGTGAAATAACAGTTAAACTCAAATAGTTAAAATATGAAGGAAGCTTATATTTATTGTATGTATTTTAATAGGAATAATAAGAAATAATCTTTGGAAATTAATGAGACATATTTCAATGACAGCATGAGGAACAACTAGAGTCGTTTCTGAGCAGGATGAATTTCCATATGACATAAAAATATCCCCTGTGTGGAGACTTTTATACACAGGTTGGATGTTTACTTGCCAAAGATGTCATAGAGCAGGTTCTTCCTTGGTTGGTCCATTTCTTCCTATATTTACCTTTGCATAATTAGAACACTAATAGGTAAAAATTATGAAATGATATTTGATTCCTTAAGATTTTGAGGATACAAGCTTTTTTTTTTTTTTTTTTTTTTTTTTTTTGTGGTATGCGGGCCTCACTGTTGTGGCCTCTCCCGTTGCGGAGCACAGGCTCCGGACGCGCAGGCTCAGTGGCCATGGCTCACGGGCCCAGCCGCTCCGCGGCATGTGGGATCTTCCCGGACCGGGGCACGAACCCGTGTCCCCTGCATCGGCAGGCGGATTCTCAACCACTGCGCCACCAGGGAAGCCCGAGGATACAAGCTTTTATGAATGAAACATTTCTGAAGAAGAAGGAGAAAGTAAGGAGGAGGAGGAGTGGGAGAATAAAAATGAGAACAAGAACAAGATCAGGAAGATGAAATAAACCACATTTAAAAGAGTCATACATTTTCTGCATTGTGTAGAGTGCAACAGGAAAAAAGGGAATGCAAACCTGGACATAGAATTTTTTTGGTCAAAAATTATGTGGTCAGAGAACTCAAAGGAGAATGAATCCATACTTACATGTGGAAGAAGCCCTGACTAAGATAGTAAAATTCCATTACTTATTTAATTCTGTAAGCAATGAACTGATTATGTACCAATTTTATCATTCAACTTGGTATAGTCCAGCTTAATAAGCTACATGTGAAGTGTGGAGTGTGGGGTGAGGATGGTAGTTAAAGAGTTTGGCGTTTATTTTTGTGATTATGAAAGTGTTCTAAAGTTGACTGTTGTGATGATTGCACATATATGTGAATATAGTAAAAATCATTGAATTATATACTCTTAATGGATAAATTAATTGGTATGTAAATTATAGCTCATTAAAAACAAATAAATTGTATGTCTATATTTACACATGTGTGTAAAACTTGACTTTAATAATCACTTGAATGCATAGCTTTTTCCATCTCATGAACTACAATTTTCTTTTTGAAAATGAGTCTTATCTTTTAAGCTATATTATAAATTGTGAAAAATACATTATACAGCCTTATTGAAACCTTCAGATTGCTACTGTAATGATATTTTTGTAAACATTTGTATTATATGATACATCCTCTCTTCATGCTGACATAAATATGGTGAAGAACACTAATAAGAGGGATTTATATGATTGAAACAGAGATGGTGGCACTTTGAATGACTTTGAAGAAAAAATGAATTTTTACATTTCCCACACTTGTGTCTTAATAGTGTATGCATTTATCAACCAGAATTTGATATAATGCTTTTTAAAATTTATTTTTTTAAATACTTTTATGTAGGGGCAACATTATTTTTGAGATGAGTCTGTGTATTAGTCAGCATTCTCCAGAGAAACAGAATCAATAGACTATATACAGATATATAGAAAGAGTTTTATTTTGAAGGATTGGCTCACATGATTATGGAGGCTGAGAAGTCCCATGATCTACCTTTTAAAATATAGGACCAGTGGTTTATTTCAGTACAAAACCCAAAGTCCTGAGAACAAGGGGTGGGGTGGGTGGTTAATGATGTAAGTCCCAATCTGAATCCAAAGGCCCAAGAACCAGGCTAATGATGTAAGAGTCCAGGTCTGAGGCCAGAGGCTTTAGAACCAAGAGATCTGATGTCTGAGGAAGGAGAAGATGGATGTCCTAGTTCAAGCGCAAGGCAAATTTGCTCTTCCTCTGCCATTTTGTTTTACCCAGGCCCTCAACTGATTGGATGATGGCCACCTGCATTGGTAAGGGTGATTTTTACTCAGTCTACCAATTCAAATGCTAATCTCTTCTGGAAACGTTCTCATAACAATGTTTTACCAGCTGCATGGGTACCCTTTAGCCCAGTCAAGTTGGCACATATAATTAATCATCAACAGTCTGTGTACTTGTTAAACTTTGTTGTTAGTAAGTAAATGAGCTTATGATCATCTCTCTTGAGATGTCATTTTCATCTCCTCTTAAGCAACAGTTCAGAATCTCTCTGATCCTTCTGCTTTTTATTACATTATAGTCACCTCTGTGGAAACCACCTGGGTAGAGGTTACAACCTCTCCTCAGACCTATACCATCGGCTTCTCACCTCCTCCCTCAACATTTCTCAGCCAACACAGTGGTCTGGGGCACTATAGGAGTTTCATTGCCCATCCACATACAACTGATAGGTGATAAGAAACACCTAAGATTTTTTTAAAATCCTCAAATTCTTGAGTAGCTCACTACCCATAACACTGGCCAACTTATCCTTGCATTTGTTCTCCCTTTTTCCCTCCTTTGCACTCTTGTGTCCTATACTGTTGCTCTTGGGCATGATATTCCCCCCAAAAAATCCTCACACCTAGATCCTTTCTCTGGTCCCACTCTCTAGAAAACCAGGGCTAAAACGGTTGTTTTTCATACCTAACCTATTCAGGTTTATTACACTAACCTTGTTCTAAGGAAATTCATTCTAGTATGATATTCATTCCATATTCTATTCATTTTATATTCTAATTGATTAAAAAAACATGGCTACTTCTTGAGATTTTTCACATTACTTCTTTATAGATGCAATTTTCAAAAAAATTTTTCTCATTTTTCTTCAGATTGATTGAGGTATAATTCCCATATAACATTATATATATATTAGTTTCAGGTGTACAACATAAGGATTCAGTGCTTGAATCATATTGCAAAATGATGAAGTGGCACTTATTTTAATATATCCCCTGACATGCAAAATAAGCATTCGAATGTCGCATTCTATCAATGACAAAAATAGAGTAGCAGTGTTTTTTAGTAACTTTGTAATGTCTATACAAGTATGTTATTCCTGTTTACATCCTGTCAGAGGATTTTTGTAAATTTTAATTATGGATAAGCAAGAAACAGTTCTACTTTCGGGAAAGCTATTTTTATAAAATTATTAGTCAGGAAAAGGTCACATATCTACAATTTCTTTATTTATGTATTTATATGTTAATTTAGTATCAAATATTTATGATGTGCCTTCTATTTGCCAGAAAGGGTTATCAAATATTATCAAATTTTGATGTGCAAATGTAGAATAATTATTTTATTTAATATTATCATCTGAATAGAAAATACACTCTAAAATGCATTACTTTGTGAATAAATATAACTAATGCCTCCCCTCCCAAAATTCTGGCCACTGATTGACCAAAACACCTACACCAATATCTGATAGATGAATCCATGAATATGTGAATGGCACTTGCTCAACTGGGCAATCCTAGATTTACAGATCCCAGACCTAGCAAAATAATGACATAAAATAAGAATTTTACAGATATTCATTCTTTTGTTTGCCTTTGTAGCAACACTATCTCCCAGAAGGTCAGAGGAGAAACCTCAGTTATTTTTTACTCATATTTCTCCTCTTTTCCCTTTCTCTACCATATTCAATAAATTGCTCAATCATTTGTGTCTTTGTGTAAAATATCCTTCTAGCATCCTCTTCTTTCATTCTATTCTGAACACCACAGTTTTAATACATATCTTTAGCATTTAACACTTGGACCATTTTATCCACCCCACAGTATTCGTTGCTTTCAAATTCTTGTCCTCAATCTATTCTTTATCCTTGTAAAATAGTTATTATTATAGAATAAAAAAATTATCATTATCCTTCCTAGTTGAAAAATAAAATTGCCTCCCTCTAGTCATTACAAAATAAAATACAATATTCTTAGCATAACCTGAAGCATTATATATTTTTAAAAATATCTTTATACTTGACTGATAGTTTGGAGGGATATAGAATTATTGGTTGGATCTAATTTTCTTTCAGGGTTTTTTTTTAATATATATATATATATTTATTTATTTTTGGCTGTGTTGGGTCTTCATTGCTGCGCATGGGCTTTCTCTAGTTGCAGCAAGTGCGGGCTATTCTTCATTGTAATGAGCGGGCTTCTCATTACAGTGGCTTCTCTTATTGTGGAGCATGGGCTCTAGGTGTGCAGGCTTCAGTAGTTGTGACATGTGGGCTCTAGAGTGCAGGCTCTGTAGTTGTGGTGCACGGGCTTAGTTGCTCCATGACATGTGGGATCTTCTGGACCAGGCCTCGAACCCTTGTCCCCTGCATTGGCAGGCAGATTCTTAACCACTGCACCATCAGGGGAGTCCCTGAAGCATTATAACTAATGTGACTAAAGACTACTTCTTGACCCATCTCCCATTCCATATCCCATGGTAACTTAAATTCCAGTCACAACTTTTCGGCTCTTTAAATTTTCCTTCAGCTTGGAATAGCTTTTATCCCTGGGTAGAATTGTGAAATCCTAGTGTGTGGCACTAAGATCAAATAGTCCATCTTTCTAATATTCAGCCTAACAGTCCAATTTTCCCTTTGTCTAATAGATTTATTCTATTTTTATTTTCTCATAAGATATATAGATATTTGGTTATTTAAAAGCTGATGATCTAATTGATTTGTCCAGTTCTTCCATAAAATAGAAGTACATTTAAATTTTATTAAATAACTATTGAATAATAGCATTATTATTATTCTAAATCAATAATGAAAACAATTTTATTAATAATAACCAATCTGTGTAATATGTGTTATATTATAGAAGATATTTAAGCATTTTATACATTAGTTTATTCAGTCATTACAACAACACTAAGATAATATTATTGTCCCTGTTTTTCAGATGTGGAAAACTGGAAACAAAGTTTAAATACTTTACTGAAGTCTCAGATTAAGTGCCAGAGTGGTATTTGAACCTGGACATTTACACTCTAGAAACCATAGTCTCAATTACTACTGTTACTACCAGATAGGTAATTTTAAAAATTTCTTGTTTTGACAACAACATATATCTATTTATTTTCCATAATTGGGGACTAATACTTTATCTTATTGCTTGCATTTTTTAAGATAAGGTACCACCTTCTTTATTTTAAATTGTCCAGAATTATTGAAGAACATTTTCTGTTATCATAAATTCTCCTTACAATACAATTTATTGGCTTTGTCTGTAACTGAAAACTATTTTATAATGCTACACTAAATTCCCTATTTTGGGGAGTCCTAGCACTCAAATATTTTTAATTTGCTCTAGTCAGTTAAGATCTAAAGAAGTGAACACTGACATTTGCTTTGAAATAGATCTTATAACATTCAAACACTGACGAGTTTCAGAAGAACAACATTGCCAACATTTAAATAAAGAGAATCACTCATTGCCCATATGCTCGGAGCTCAGCTGAACTGGGAGACAGAGCTGAACTGCCAGGCTTCAGAGCAGCCTATTAAAGCAACAAGCCAAAAAAGAAAGAGATAAGCCTTTAATCACTTACCACTATAGCCTAAGCAAGAGTCTAAAATCTGAGAAAGTGCTGACTCTCCCCCCCATTCCATTTTTCTGTGTAGAATGCTGGACAGTGGAAGGTCAGGTGGATCATCACAGATGTGGGAGTCATCTTGTGGTTGAGGGAGACTTAAAAGGATCAGGCAGTTTTATGGACTTTGGGATAAAAGAGGAGTGTGAGGAGGGAGGAGCTAAGAGTGGAAATGTACTGGTGCTGAGTAAGAAGAGGAAAACGGTATCCATGGTTTCCCTTTTCTCCTCCCAAAGGAGGACTTGGACAGAGGTGCTTAAAAAAGACCTCTGGGCAGAAAAGAAAAGAAAAGAAAAGAAAAGAAAAGAAAAGAAAAGAAAAGAAAAGAAAAGAAAAGAAAAAGGCCTCTGCACAAAGCCTCAAATAAAGAGACATAGGAATAAAGGCACCAGGGCTGGGAGTGTGGGAAGCATGACCAACCAGGGGGCCCTGAGTCCTTGACTGAAATGCGTGGGTGGTGCAATAAACCTGTCGTGGGGGAGGCTGCTTTCCCCTTGAAGCCTTTTAGGCAAAGCCTTTCTAACTGCCTATGGTTAGACCTGAAAAATCACATGTAGGGCTTAACCAGGAGCTGGATTCCTCATGGTAGTAAGGACAGTAATAATAGCATAAACGCATGCATTACTCATTATACTCCACGTATTGCCTTAAGCATTTCAATTATATTAACTCTTTTAGTCCTTTTTACAACTTTTCAAATGTGTTATTGTTATTAATTCATTATCACTAATGAGGAAACTGAAAAACTATGAAGAAAAGTAACTTGCTCAATCAAAGTCACACAGCTAGCAAATAGAGGCACTTAGGGATCAGACTTGAAACTTCTACATAGTTTCCTCTAAGTGTAACCATTCAGCAGAACCTATTGAACCAAGAGTAACCTGAATGGTGAAAGAAATTTTAAAAATAAACCAGTGGGTCTTGAAAACATTATATTTATTTCAATCTAATCCACTTTACAGCCATAGATACACAAGAAAGGACACATAAAGAAAAATGTGTATGGTAAATTTGGGAAAGATGAATGCGTAACTTTTTATTTTTATAAGATTCTTCTAGCTGTGATATAATTTTCTGATACAGTTCCTGATAAAATTTTCTAAATAATAGCCAAGTGTTTTCCTTAGTGAAATGGATGTCCAACCATGTTTTTGTCATATTGGGTATACTAGTTTTTTACCCTGATCAGGACTTATTGAATATGGCAGTATTGGGCATACTATCTGGACCAGAAATCCAGTTAAGCTGAACAGCAGATATCAAAGACAAAGATAGCAAATATTTTACTTAGAATAGCAGATACTATAAGAAAATGGCACATGTATATGTCAATTGTCAGGTTGAATGAAGTATAAACCAAAGGATAATATAAAAAAGAAATACTATTTTTTCATGTCTGGAGGTCAGGCCAGAATTCCTTAGAAAAACATAGCAAAATGAGTAAGAAAAAGTTTCATCCACCCCCCCACCCCCAAGAAACATGTGGATCATAATCTAAAAATATATACTATGGCGATCTGGAGCTTGGAGAATATAAGTGAAGGAAACCAATGTCAGAGGCACAGCTTCCAGCCAGCTGGTTTGGAGTGTGGAGATGGTCAGAATGACCTTGATATTGTATCAGTTTCTTCAAAGATAAGAAGGAGCTTCTTACATATTCCTTATACAGGAACAAAGCTAATGGAAGACTGAGATAATTTTCTCATAACAAAGTGCAATTACATATAGCATTATGTATGGTGACATTCCTTTCCCCACAAATATAACATTGGATTTTATTCATCAATGTAAAAATATATTTATGTGTTAACTGGATTTTATTGCCTTAAGATACTTAGAGAATTATAATATGCATCTCCCAGATAAGGAAGTCAAATCAGAAAAAAAATATGTATGTGAATACACACTCAGAAGCATAAATGTATTTTTCTAATTTTACATAGATTGTTGCTAGTAATTCACACTTTAAACACAAGATTCTGAACATTTATTTCTGTATTTAAGGAATGAGGTAATAAGGAAATGGAAGTAACATTTATTGCACATCTGTTATGAACTGGTCATTATATAAGTTGCTTGGTGTATGTGTCCTTGTTTAATTCTCCCCCAAAAAACAGTAAGACCTGAAACCAGCATTACTCCCTGAACTTGTTACTTCCTAAACTTAAGACCCGGTATTCACTCTAACCATGTGTTACATAATACTGAGATCAAGAAAAATTAACTTAGCTATATGCTTCAAGAAATGCTTGTGGAAAAGGAGACTGCAAACCAATAAACACACTACTTATGAATATTAATCTCTTTCTCATCAAGACACACTTCAAGTTGCTTGTCATACTATGGCCACCAATCTAAAATTATTATGTCGTGAATTCTGGGAAACCTCCACTACCTCCTCTCCTTGTAAGATCCTTCTTAAAAGTAACAAGTCCAGGACCCAAAACTCTATAAAGATAATCATCTAATTTCTCAGATTGAAACTGTACTAAATTTTGGTCAAAATGGTGCTTACCCTAACTGAGTAGTGTTAATTTAGTTTTGCCTGATCAACATATTTTAATGATGGTATTTGGGGAGTCCAGTATTACAGCGATGAGATGATTTAATTTATTTTAATTAGGGAATCTATGGTTCAAAAAACTTTAATGTACTTGCTTAGGGTCACAGCTATAGTGAGTTGAAAAGCCTGTGTTGAAACTATGATCTTTTCATTTTCCAATAGCCATCGCCTTTGCATAACTTGAAATTGGCTTTGTGTAGAAACATTTCAACATTTGCTTTTTCCTGGTACGAGTTCTATCATTTTTCTAAGATAGAAATTTTTTAAGTTTCTGAGAGTTTAACACATTTAAGCTTTTGTAATATAGATTTATTTAATGACTTTTGGATAGGTAGAACTATTAAGCTACATATTCAGATGTAATATTAGAACAGAAGATAACTGAACCAAACAAACAAACAAAAATAAAAAAGAAAGATAGAGATAGATGTATTAAACAAGAATAATGATCTCAATATTTTGATATGTATAGAAGATAACTTTGGCTTCACTGTGTGTCTTGTGCAACACTATTTAAAACATAATTTGTATCATGAAAATTATTGTCATATTTGGACATCTGATGACATTAGCTGACCTCAGTTTTAAGTTGAGAGATCAGAATAACCTTTTAATGGAAGCTTAAAGCATTCATACAAAGACTCTGAATAACTTCAATTTGTTTTGGAACACAACCTTTTCAAAAAGAACACAAAAATGTTCCCAGGCTCCCTTCCTATCCCTTTGTCATGGATGAATAACTTAAAGATCACAACATCACAAGCGTCAGAAGCATCCTTTAACTGAGTGGTGGATAAAACCACTAAAAATGTTCCCCTCAATTTTTATGTGAAGTATGCAGAACTTTAATTGATTTCAGGGAATAAATGCGTTATTTAAATGTTAATTTTACCAAAAAGGTGACTAAGAGATGGAGCAGATTCAAATGGATACATAGGATTCTTCTTTTACTTATGAAAATGTAATGTTTTCCTTGATTTTCAGATTTCAGTCAACTCAAAAGACTATTTAATATAAAAGAAATGCCACTATTGAAATATATTAATGATAAATTATATAAAATTAGACAACATATTCAGCATTCTGTATCTGTAAATATTAAGGTTTATGTAAGTTAAATGTTTTCTATAATAAATATATATGTATGTTCATCATAATTTTCATAAAGACAGTGATTCTGGTGCTTTTCACTTGTGAGTTTGTTTTGTTGTTGTTTGTACACACTTGTAATGCCTAGCACTTAAACTACACCTGGAAAAGAGTAGCCCTTTAGAAAAATAAATTCTAAATTGTATGAATTACTTTGAAAATATAATAAACAGTTAGTGTATTTATATTAGCTAAATAAAATATTCAAGAATGACTGATTAAATATAAGCTTTTACTCTTTTACTTTCCTTTTAGGAATAAAGAAAATTTGTCATTTTGCTAGACTTTTATGAAACAACATTAATGTAGAATTTTAATTGAGGATCAGAATCTAAATATAAGTACTTATTTTTCTTGGTGTTATTAATATTTTAATATATTTTCTATCAGAGAAAATCAAATAAAAAAATGTAATGGTCAACTTACATGTTTTGCAAGAAAAAAATGTGAAGAACGAAAAAATACAAGAGATAAAAGTGTGCAGGAGATGTTTTCATTGTTGAATCCTGTCTAAAGAAAGTGGAATTCTAGCAGACTATGAAATTTTAGAGCACAAAACTTTAATAAAGATTTTGAATCTTGTCTGTCAAGAATGTATTAGAGGCCTTTGTTTCTTCCTTCTGAATGTAATTTACTTAAAAGAATAAAACATTTAGTGTGTCTAGTTCAGCACTGTGTTATTATTTATATCAATTCTAATTTATTTTTATTCTATAAATTCATTATTTAGATATGCAGAATATTTTTATTGTGATTAAGATACCTGATTTCATTGGAAGTAGCGATTTCACAGTATCATGTAGTAGCTGAAGATTTTGGAAAGAAAACATTTTAAATCATCTTGGATTATATTATAAAGTACCTATAATCAGTCCTGAGAAATCTAAACATGCGCCTCCAAGAAAAAATGATGAGAAAAATTACCCACTTTCCTTGGTATGGTTTAAGGTAATGAAAAACATTTGCATAATTATCCTTGAAGAAAATAAATACAAAAAGTCTTTGGTCATATGCAGCTGCAAAAATTTCAAAGTATGTATATTTGACTTTTCTAAGTATTTATGTGCTCTTTATTAAACTAATTCAAAATTTACATTACTATTAGCACTTTCATGAAAAACGTTGAACTCTAAAATAAATAATTTTCCATTAGGAAACATAATTCCAATCATTTACAAGTCCATTAAACCATATAAAGAGAAAAATTCCTTTTTTTATTGTTTCTTAATTTTTACAAATTTATTTATTGGAAAAAAAACGTGTGTTTGTTTACATCTTGATACTTTTTGTTTCCAAAGGTGTTGTGTAGACCCTTAACATCCATGCTTAATGAATGAAAAATTATTTTTTCTTACCTGTGTTAATGTAATCTGTCAAGTCACATTTAAAGAATAAATAATTGTTTTACTTTCATTATTAAGGAACCATCATTGGAAAATAAAAGAGTTCCTTTTGTGTGTAGTGTGCGTGTGTATGTATATGTGTGTATGTATACATATTTATGTGAATGAATATATGAATATACATGTATATATATATATATATATATATATATACCCATTGATATACTCACCAAGTAGAATAACACTTGTATTTCAAATTACTTCTTCCAATATTATATAAAAATAATTTTACAAATTATAATTCTAGGAGAGCTGCAACTTAATTTGCTGTCATATATAATCTCATAAATATTATTCTATCCTCCTTAAGGATATATAATAGCTTGTTTAGAGAATTGTTTTTAAGATGCATTTGTTTTTTCAGCATTACAAATAAAACCAATAATGTTACATTAAAATGATTGAATTTTTAAAAATCTTTTACCTTAATATAGACTCTCAATATTAGGGGTGTTTTTGTTAAATTATATTCCTCAGAAAGTGAATAGCTTAATACATACTTTACCAACTTGAAGACAATCAAACAAATAATAAAATATTATAAATGTACAGTTTTCAACAAGCATATAACACCTTTACTATTCAAAGTATAATAAAAGTTACAAATATTCCCTTGATATATGCAAATGAAAAGATGTGTGCATATCTTACATATCATATATATGTCATACATGTGTGTACTATCTCTCTATTTATCCATCTACATTAACATTATATGTATATTACACTAAAAAGAAAATGTTGCCTTTTAAGTTTACATAATTTATTTTAAATAATCATACCCTAATTTTAAAATAAAGCATTTCACACAGTTGAAATAATGCAGGTAACAGTTTCAGGATCATTTCATCAATCAATATATGAATAACCACTTAAATAAGAAAAAAAAAAAACTTTGTAATTTTAAGTTTGACTTCAGTAAGTAATTTTGGGTTAAAAAAAATATTAAAATATTAACCTGTATTGGATGTAGACAAAGCTGTGCTCTGAGGTAAAGTCACTATCTTTTTCTGTCTCTAAATAAATATGATATTTTTAGTTCTTTATATTTTTGCAACAACTCATCATATTTACCTGATAGGAATGTTATACCTCTGTTATTATTTTAATTAATTATATTTCTTCTCTTTTATGCTTCTCTATTTAGATTTTTTTAAATCTGTAAATATATGACATAGGACCTAAAACATTTAATTATTTTCAGGATTTTCAGATAAGAAAATACACACAGTTTTGATAAGTATGCTCCAGGATGTTTTAAGATTTCAATACATATTTGTTATTATTAATTTTAATTGAAGTAACATTTATATATACATGCTATATTTAGCTACTTGCAATGCTGATTAAATGCTCTTTTATACCAACTGTAATGTATTCTAAATCCTCCTGTAACTATGAATGTTTTTGTCCTCATGAATTAAATCAAATTTGAATAAAATGGGGACTAATTTGTTTCTTAAATGTTTACAATGGAAATTCTGTAGATGTTATGATTATGTGAATATATACACATATATACATGTATATAGACATACATATATATATGTATATATACACATACACACATAATATCATAATGTTCAGAAGTCAGCTGGGGCTTGCTTTTCTGTAAGTAATTACATTTTTTATGTCCATGAGTTTTTTAGATTTTTAAATGTATATTTTTATTCAAAATCATTTAGGATCTATCTTGGCATTAGCTTTATCTTTGTAATTGTGTCTTTTATATGGACAATTTTGTGTTTAGACTATACCTTTATATATATATATATATATATATATATATATATATACCTTTTTATCATATATATGATGGTGATATGATAATGATTATGATGATGACAGTAACTACATTATATTCATTCATCTTTATGCTTCAGTCTATTTTTTCAAAACTGGTAATTATCTGTAATTTGGAAATTTGTCCTCTGATATTCATAACTATTATTTCATTCATCATTAGTTTTATTGCTACTGTCCCTATGATATCAGGAGAGCTTCTTTGGTTTGTCTATATATTGCTGATTTGAGCTTACACTGAAACAAATTTGTTCTTCAATCGAGATTTAAAATATTAATAATGTTACTAAAAATCTGTCATTTTTCTTTATATTATAAAATTTCTTTCAATTAAGTCTTTATTTTATTACAACTTTTGAATTTTTTAATATCTTTTGCTGTAGTAAGCACAGAGATATTTTTCCAAATTATATCTTACCGATGTATGTTAAAAAAAAAGCTTTTGCATGAACCTACTTTCCCTTGGTTAGTCAAGTCATTAGGAAACATAATTCCAATCGTTTACAAGTCCATTAAACCATATAAAGATAAAAGTTGCTTTTTGTATTGTTTCTTAATTTTTACAAATTTATTTATTAGAAAAAAACGTGTGTTTGTTTACAATGACTATATTTAATGAAATATGACTAATGACTATATTTAATTAAATAATCAAAAGCCTACAGTTCTGTCATGAAGTATAATGTGGTGACTACTCAGTAGTTTAGACAAGCTAAAGAGGTATGTGTCTCTTCTTCTGCATATTGATGATAAATAAAATCTTAATTCCCAGTCGCATCCATCCTCTCTTATGAAGCAACCCAGATTTCACAGCCCACACTAGACATATTTCTTGCAGGCATCTCTCCATACTGCCTCTTGAATAATCAGTGTTATCATCATTCAAAATGACTGATGACTAACTATTGTTGAACAAATGTGAGTGGCAGCTTTATATATATTTCTGTGAAAAATTTAGTATAGGAAAAATGCATTGCAAGAGCATACAAACTTATATGACAATTATCCTCAATGCATCCTATTATGATCTCTATTTTTTTCCTGTAATCTGGAAGATGGTTTCCTGACATATGAGAATACATGATCCATAAGCTTCTCCCTGAGCTATATGATTTGCTTACCAATATTGACTTCTTATGGTAGCTTCTTACCCTTTGTATTAAATGAAATAAATGTCGACTTTTAAAAGTGACAGGTGTTTGGCAGTTTTACTTTTTTAGTTTTGGAAAATCTATAAAAAGAACAAAATTAAATCATGTGTTAGGAAAAGAGAAAATACGTGATACGTTTAGGATAGGACTCTTAGTAAATAGTGAAGATTTAGTAGAAGAAAGCAATGCTTTTGAAATATGAAACTTCTAAGGTGCCAAAGTGGTCGGTTACATCCTGATAAAATGAGAAATTTAAAAAATAATTTTCTCTGTTATATGCTTTCCAACCTCTATCTTAGTCTTTAATATTATATTCCATTTATTCTTTTTATCTCCCCTCAGTCTTACCTTTTCATAAACCCAGTGTTGTGTTTATAGATATTCTTTCTTTTACACTTTTTAAAAAAAATCTTGAAGAAAGGGTGATCTCTCGGTAGAGAGTCTTAACAGAGAGAATACCTCGCTATCTTTTATTGTGTTAACACACCAGTGTGCTAATGGAATTCCATTTTCAGATATACATCTGCAAGACAAATTCAAACACCTAGCTCAGGGTTCTCTTTTCAGTGTTTAATAACATGCATCCAATACTGGTGTAATGAATTACAGGTCTGTTTTTTACCCTGACATATATCTCTGCCATGGTGAGTAATGGGGTATTGATAAAACTATAACTCCTAGAATGTATTCCTTCCAGGATATTCATTTTTTGTTTCTTTCCCAGAATATTGTTTGGGGCCACAATTTCCAGGTTATAGCAAGTATATTCTAGTTCCTTATCACATATATACACTACAGACATATGATTTTATGCTCTGCTAATTGTATTTACAAGAATGTAGGATGAGAGACATTTAAGATTATGGGGAAATATTTCTTAATAGTTACGTAACTGGATGGCTGAGAGGGAGGAATTTTTCAAACACTAATATAGGTAGTAATTCATCATGCTCTCCTTGTTAAGTTCATGATCTTGTGTGTATAACACCCAAAACTTCAGAGAGATTTATTAATCTAGATAATTCTAATGAGTATAGAAAACCTGATAGACTTCAAATAATATTTTTAATAATAGAGATTTTCTTATCAATTGTCTATTTTAACAGAAAATAAATTTCCTTTTTCAGAAAATAGAGTGACAACATAAAACTGTACAAAATATCTTACTATTTTTTAAAAGTTTTCAAGTACTACTAATATGAAGATATGAAAAGCTCTAAGAGATGAATACTGGAGGATGTTAAGATAGAGATAAAAAGAGGAGTGGTTAATGGCAAAAATTGAGGAACTGGAAGCAACTAAGACAATCTTAGAAAATGATGAAGAAAGAAGAGGCAATTTTTCTTTCCATCCAATCCTGGAACATCTTGCCATGTGTGTTATGTAAAGGGTAATTTTAATTTAACTTGTGTCAGTAGTAAGTCTTTACCTAAAGCCATTCCACTGACTTATTTTCTTAGAATGATAAACAGCGAAATATTTATCTTTAATTGGGAGACTGGGATTGACATATACACACTACTATATATAAAATAGATAACTAATAAGAACCTAGTGCATAGCACAGGAAAGTACTCTGTAATTACCTATATGGAAAAATAATTTAAAAAAGAGTAGATATATGCATGTGTATAACTGATTCACTTTACAGCAGAAACTAACACAACATTGTAAATCATCTATACTTCAATAGAAATTAATTTTTTAAATTACATAATAAAAAAGAGCTTTTTTCCCCATTTTTAGTCCCTTTTAGAAATGCTGTTATTTAGGCACCTATTTAATTCAACTCAATTGCCACTTTTAATTTGAAACTTTATATATATTTTGATTGTTCTCTATTGTATTTGTGCATGTAGAATTCACTCTAATTCAGATAGTAACATATTATAATAAATCCTGTACATTACAAAATATTTGAATTTGAAGGTGTTTGATATTAATTTTAAAAATTAAAAATATTAATGCTGAATCACATAGCTTTTCTGATCATGTGGATATATAGCTTGAATAAAGCTACAGTTAATCTGTATTATAAAAATATCTCACACTACGTAAAAAATCAATTATATTACATGTAATATTTACTTATATGCTGAAACAAGAGGAAAAGAAATAACAAAGATTTTCATCAGGATTTTTATCTGTGAAACAAAACTCATTCCTCTTTGAGTATATCAGAAATATAAAATATTTAAATGTACATTTACATTTTTTCAGGATAATTTTTAATAAAATTGACTACCGAAAGGTTTAAAACTTTTACTGTGTTAGTATTCTATACAAAATTTAATTGACAACATTTAACTTCTATTTATATGATTGTAATTTTAATAGTTGTGAAGAACACATGAAATAATATTGTCATATGAGTCCTTTATCCTACTGTCAGATTATCTGCACAGTGTAAACAGTCAACAATATTTTGAAAAGTTACAAAAGGAATATTGATTCTTTCCCATTCCCCCCACCCTGGGAAGTTCAGATGGTATATTCTCCAATATCAGTAGGAAAAACTCCTGGAGAAGAGAGATTCAAAATTTTTGTTGGTTATTGTTGCTCTGTTTTCTTAGATAAATGCTTACTGTGATCTTTTGTTGAAGTAAGACTTTTATTCAGTCAAACAGAAAAAAAAGTTTGGAGTCAGGGAGGGAAGAAGATTAAATAAAAATGGAATCTTCAGGGCAGTTTTCTCCAGTACACATGTAGAAATAAAGGCTTGTCCAGTGTATCTTGTGTGCTTATTGATTATTATTCCATCTGGAGCTTATTTCCAGTTGATTTGTTCCAACTTTTTCTCTTTTCCTATGAATAACTTGTTTTAACAGTTGTCTTTCACATTTACCTGCTGAGTTTTCTGCTAGTTTATTTTTACAGCTTCTTGAGATGTTCCTTATGTCCTGGCTCTTCGTGCTTTTGGTTTTACCAAGCCTCCTACAACATTGAATTTTCTGGGAAGACTTACTTGTGCTTATGTGTACTAAGGCACATGTAAATGTGTGTGTGTGTGTTTGTGTGTGTGTGTGTGTCTAGAAAAAAAAATTATAGCAGTTCAATACTTGCTGAGCATAGTAAAGCATTCCTATTTATTATCTTCTACAACATTTAAGATGAAAAATGGTATGGAATGTAACAAAAAATGTCTTTGTTTTAACATTATGTTGCTTAAAATAACCTGTTAGATGCCACAGATTTCTATTTATATAGTGCTTCTATTCCCAAACAAGTTTTATAGGCCTTATTTATTTCCTCATTGTGAAAACCATGTTAACTAAGTAAGGTTAGAAATGATAACATTATCTATGTTTGAAAGACAAGGAAACCAAGTCAGAAATCAGTAAAATGGTATTCTGAGCATACCTGAGGAACTTAATGACAAGGTTTAGATTACAATATATGTTTCTACTTTCAAAAACTCTGGTATGGTTGTAAACAACTGTCCTGAGTCAATAATAATAACCAATAAAAATAATACTAAATTTAAAAACTAATTTGGAAATATATAAGATTTTAATTTTATTTAGAAGGTAAATGAGAGCTGCTCTTTTTGAAAGAAAATTCCTTAAAAAACACATTGAAACAGAGACAATAGAGAGCAAAATTAAATACTATATATATATATTTTTGTACCAAAGTTTTCCAGCTATTTGTGAAAAATGATCAAGCACCAAATACATTACTAAATACAATTAATGATGAAATGAGTGACTATCCAGGTATTAAGTGAAATTTTTAAATAAACTAACATATGTTGACACAAAACTTGATAAATATGTACAATATATTTGTCATAGTATTAATATCTTTACAGATCACTTAAATCTATTACATTTATTCTTAATTCAATAAACTCATAGAAATGTGGACAAAAATAACAGATAGCTAGAAATGTTTAAATTTCCTATTTGGTTCTGTTACATAGAACCTTTTTTTCTGTTGGAATTTTTTATCTTTTCATCCATTATATGCATGTTTTCACTTACCTTCCTACTTTCTTGCACACAGTTATAACAGCTGCTTTATATTCCTTTTCTGATCATTTCAATACCTGTATCTTCTTGGGTATGGCCTTTGTCATTTCCCTTGAACACATATCAATTTGCTTTGGGTGTATTTGTGTGTATGTATTGCAAAATTTCAGATTGCAACTAAATAATACTGCAATAGAGTTAGACTCTAGACTCTGTTACAGTTCTCTGAAGAAATATTTTTTATCTTCTAATAGCACTTCTTTTATAAAATTATTGAGGTATAATTGTTATATAACATTATATTAGTTTCAGGTATAAAATATAATTATTTGACATTTGTACATATTGGGAAATAATCAGTACAGTAAATTTAGTTAACAACTGTCCCCATACATAGTTATGCATTATTTTTCTTGTGATGAGAACTTTCAAGATTTGATCTCTTAGCAACTATCAAATATGCAACACAGTATTATTAACTATAGTCATGATGCTGTACATTACATCCTAAGACTTATTTTATAGCTGGAAGTTTGTATCTTTTACCCCCTTCACCCATTTTACCCACCCCTCACTTCCAGCATCTGGCAACTATCAGTCTCTTCTCTGTAACTATGAGCTGTTTTGTGAGTTTGTGAGTGTGTGTTTTATTCCACATATAAGTGAGATTATATGGTATTTGTCTTTCTCTGTATGATTCATTTCTCTTAAATAATGTTCTCAAGTCCATCTATATTTTTTGCAAATGACAAGATTCCATTCCTTTTTATGGCTGAATAATATTCTATTCTCTCTATATATGTATATATATACATATATGATATATAAATATTTATCATATTTTTAATCTATTCAAACATCAATGACATGAGTTACTTCCCTATCTTGGTGAATGTAAGTAATGCCAATAATGTAAACAACAAAAAAAAATAAGTTTTGTTTACAAGGCAGTTAACCTGGTTGGAATCAAATTGCACTCTATGTCTCTTCATGGTGTTTGGCAAGTAAAAAAATCTGTTCTGGTTTTCATTTTGTTTTGCTTTGTTTTCCTTAGTTGTGAGCTATTTTTAGTTGGACCTACTCATAGGTAGTTCAGGAATCATCTGGAGACTTTGGCAGTATATGAAGAGAATTTGGGAGTCTTCTTTTCACCTTTTCCAGCACAACCTCCCTCATTTTTCAGTAGTTATATTTTCCCACTCTTTGTCCTCTAGTTCTTCAGGTCAGTCAGAAATACTATAGTTTTCTATTATAAATTTTGCCATCATGTGACATGTTATGACCATAGACTTCCCTCAGCCTAAAATCATAAACACAGGTCACTCACTCTGTCCTGGTCTCTTCTTCCAATTCTCCTCACTCTGACAAAATAAATGCCTGCTTTTTTCACCTTCCCTGTCTTTCAGGTAGTCCTCCCATCCCCAAATATGATTTTTGTCATCAGTGGGGAGTTCAGCCTGTTAGAAGATGACTCAGGCATAGTGAAAGTAAAATTATTCACATTTCAATTTTAAATTTCCACTAACCTATACATATATATATATATATATATACACGTATACATAATACTTATATATAAATATATATACTTATATATATATATATATACTTTTAGGCTGAAAGATATATGCTTATAACTATGATTAATATATAAGGTACAATAGACTATCAGGGGTTAACACATTTTCCAAACTAAGTTTAGTAATTATGCGAAAGTATGACATCTGTTGTAAAGTTTTTATTCATATGAGTGCCTTTTTAGATTAAGCTTTTTAATACAAATAAAATATATGTCTTACATGTAGGGACTACATTTAGAAACCTTTAAGAAAATTATATGTGAAAAAAATCAGAGGCAAAAATGTTAACAGTATATTGGTCATGGTGATTACTCTCTTTCTCTTGGTAACTATTTAAATTTTCACTGGAGAGGCATCCTTTATCCATAAAGCCTATGTGGTTTAGGAGAATGGAATTCTTCCTGTGCTCTAGGTCTAAGCAGTTCAGTATAATTTCATCAGTAATGTTTATTAGGTCTGGAATGGGCATGTGACCCAATTCAATCAGATAAAGTTGTAAACATATGCTAGGAAATTCTAAGATTAAAGGATCACTATTCTGGCTAAATGGTGTGATATTCAAAGGTACAGCAGGTACTGCTACAGCAATTTGCTCACTACCACAGATCATAATTTTAGGATGAAATAGGAAGCTCAGGTAGCAGAGTACAATAGAGAAAGAAGCTGGATTCTTAGAGGTTTAATTCAGCTTCTGACTCGTATACATGACACTTTAGCTTCCCCTACTTGGAACATTCTTTGTAGAGCAGATACTATACCTCTTTTATTGTCTCAAAAATTTTGAGGGATTTTGTTGTTTTTGTAAATCACAATGTATCATATTTTCACTGACACAAGTTTTCTTAAAAGGTGAAGACAGCAATAATACATTCAGTTATATGGTATTTTTATGTACTCAAGTGTTTTTCTGAAATATTTTAAAAAATATTGATCAGAGAAAGAAAAGTTATTATTACATTTGCTTATTTATTTGTTTTTCTTCATTACTAACACAATTTGCATTATTTTTCTATATTACAACACCTAATTACAATCCCTAGTACATAGAGAGTGCCGTCAAAAGTTCACTGAATGAACCCGTAAACTGAGGAATGACAAAAGTCAGAGAAAACGGCCATGAGAATGCATGTTTTCTAGATGTGGTAGACTAAATCCTTGTTCACGAATATTCAGTTCCCCATTTGTGGGAGGATTACACAACAGTGTCCCTTAAACTTACTCTTAGTTATGTGACTTTGTTTGGCCCAGAAAATGTGTAAGTGTCATCTCTCTACTCCAGGCAGAAATTTTCAGAGCTGGAGTATGATTTGCTGTGGTATTGTTGTCTTGCTGTGATCATGGAAACATGTGTTTGGATGGAATCACTATCAGCTTGGGTCACTGAGGGACAAAGATGAGCAGAGGTCTCATTGGCAAACTGTGTCGGGCATGTAACATGAGGGAAAATAAACTTGGTTTTGTTACCCAATTCTATTTGGGGCTGTTTGCTACCACAGTGTTCTTCTAGGCTATCATGACAGAAACATGATAAAGAACAGATAACTGCCCAGTGAAACTCTGGTGAAAGATTATCTGAATAAGAAGGTACAGTTATTGGAAATTTATGGACAGTGCCATTTTTATTAATTAAATGTTTAAAATATTAATAATGTGTATTCTTATAGCAAATAAACCATTTAATTGTAGAAATAAAATAGAAGCTAAAAGTTTTTTATGTATTCATAATTTTTGTGTCCACTTAAATCTATTTTTTTCTAATAATTATTTAATTTTTTCAATGATGATTATGCTGTAACATGGGTTTTCAGAAATATATTCTACAAAGTAGGGAGAAAATTCTATACCTTAATTTGTAATGAAATTGCATGTTTTAGGGAACCAAGCTTTCTCACATATCTGATATTTAGGCATCATCTACACTTCTTTTTATTGTTATTTGCTATGGTTTGGATATAAACAGAATCTTGACAATCTAGAAACTTTAGTCCTTTCTTTCTCAGATTTTTGCTTTAATTACCAAAGTTAAGGATGTACAGAGAATTAACAGCTGCTGAACTAAAATAATAAAATCCTCAATTAAGCTTATGAACAATTAGGTTTTGCTTTGATACCATTATGTTTACTTACTAAAATTTTATTAATTAATCATATGTAAATGTCTGTCTTATCAGTTGCTGAATTACATAGCTATGCAACATACACATATGTATACATACCCCCTACCTATGCACATACAGGAACTCTTGAAAACTGACAAGATGGACAAGGTATTACAGATGTCTCCTCAAAAATCATGCTGTCTCTATGTATATGTATGACTGATTCACTTTGTTATAAAGCAGAAACTAACACACCATTGTAAAGCAATTATACTCCAATAAAGACGTTAAAAAAAATCATGCTGTCTCTATTCAGAGCAGCTAATTTAAAATATGAGAGAAATCAAGGCTCTAGGCGTATAAAAATACACCTCCACTTACAACACACACTACATTACATTAAAGATAAGTATATCAAATTTCGCAGAAGAGCTAGTACCTTAGAGATACAAATTCAACAAACAATCATAAATATCTGAGGAATTACCTGGGATCCCATGGAAACACATGTTGAGTAGCCAGGAATTACCTGTGGTAATGAGTTTTTCAAAATTCCTACTAACAGACTTCTTCAACCTTGTACCACAGATAGTGTACCTGCTACCACCCACAACTAATGTGAATGTCTTGATGTTATGCACAGGAGAGCTAATCAATATAATAGATTTTTCTGAAAAGAACTAGTTATTAGAAAACTCAGTAAGGTTTGCATTTCAGTAAGTGTTCTGTGGTCTCTGGTGAAGCTACAGGTCCACAGTAAAAATTGAGATTGACATGTACACACTGCTATATTTTAAATAGATAAACAAGGAACTACTGTAAAAAAATAAATAACATTTTTAAAAAAGAAATTGAATAAAAGTTGTCAATTAGTCTCAGAATAAAAACAAATAAAAGGAGATGGAACAGAAGAAAAGACAATTTTTATAATACTCTTTAAGTTAAAGTATTAAATAAATTTGGTTTCTCATCTATTTCTCATATCATATTGCATAATTTTATAACATTATATTAGTTTCAGGTATACAGTGTAGTGATTTGATATTTGTATATATTGCAGTGTGGTTACCACAAGAAGTCTAATTAACATCCATCATCACAGTTACACATTTTTCATATTGCATATTAAGTTCAAATCAATGGAATCAGTTATTTGTGGAGATGATCTTCAACAATGATCTTCAAGAAGTTATATAAAATATATTTATTGGAAAGATGAGGATACTGACATTCAGCATGTTTAAAATCAATTTAGATGGTCATCTATCTAATTAGGAAGATTTAAATTCCAAAGCATTGGTTTTTATATATCCTACCCAGTGTTTTAAAATATAAATAATACTGTATTTCAGTAACTGTGGTAATTGACAATAAGAGGGAGAAAACATTTCACAAAAGTAAAGAGGTTAACTCAAAAATGTGGGTAAGAATAACATGTTAAATACTACACAATTGAAAGAATGAGATTATAAACTCATCATTCTGTCCTAAATATGCATTCATTGGCATGGGCTAGTTAAAAGAATACTATTTTATATCAAAAATACTGCTAATTCTCTTACATCCTAGGTCTTTTGGTAAGTAATTTAACCTCTCTGACTTAATTTTTTTTTTCTTCTATAAAAGGTAAATGAGAGTTTCTGATAAACTGAGAGTGCCTGGTGCTGAGTGAGTCTATGCATTTCAAAAATAATGATAATGGTGATGATAATGATTATGCATAAAACTGGATCATACCATTTACAAATTTCATATTATTTAAGATTTTAAATGTTGTATAGAGATTTGTCATTAGAATTTGATAGGAGAAAAGATATAATCACCTAGGTTGGGTAAAGGGAAATATGGAGAAAACTAACATTCATTAACTTCTATATACCAGATAGGTTGCTAGGCATTTTATATTATATTGCTATTTAATAATGACAATGAATAAAACAATTATAAAACAATATGTGAAACAATATGTATTCAGGAAACATGTGAAAAGGTAAGGTTGAAAGAAAAATCATTCATCATTTATGGAAGTAGTCTATTTTGAACTGGGAATTTGAATCTTTCCAAAAAATGTTTTTATCATAACACCACCAGTTAAACATAGTCATTTCAACTGACGACCAGTATCATTTAAAAATGTTTGTCATATTATTTTACATCAAAATACATTATATGATTTGACATCTAGTCCTAGAAAGCATGGAAAGAGGAGATTTTATATAAATAAAAGTTGAATAACAGATAACATTCTATAAAGCTATGAGTCTATTTCTAGAAGGAAATAACAAAAGAAGAAGCAAAAATAAAATGGGAATAAGGCACTCAAAGTATGTCAGATGTACTGGCAGGAGGGCTACAACATATTGGAATACCATTTTCAAGACTAGTTGCTAGGCTCAGATTTAGCAAAATCAAACAGACAATAATTAAAAGTAAATAAAAGAATGAGATATTGTTATCTTTATTAATTTTTATTTTTTTAAGATTTCAGGAAGGTAAAAATAATCTTATGAATACATGTATGTCTGTATCTTTTCTACCTGTATCCTCATTGGCAGTAGGGATCTGAGGAGGTGAGGCTCACCTTTCAGGATATCTGCCAAAGGCCACTAATTCTGCTAATACTGATGATGAATAACCTTGCAAAGTCGTCTAATTCTACCAATGGACATGTGTTCCTTTGTTGTTGTTGTTTTTCCCCCTGTGGTAGCTAAATTGATGTTTTGTAATTTATACATGAGCTATTCCTTTTTTTTTTTTTTTTTTTTTTTTTTTTTTTTGCGGCACGCGTGCCTCTCACTGTTGTGGCCTCTCCCGTTGCGGAGCAGAGGCTCCGGACACTCAGGTTCAGTGGCCATGGTTCACGGGCCTAGCAGCTCCGCAGTATGTGGGATCTTCCCGGACCAGGGCATGAACCCGCGTCGCCTGCAACGGCAGGTGGACTCCCAACTACTGCACCACCAGGGAAGCCCCCTGAGCTATTCCTTTTTATCTGTTTCTTTTGGTGCTTATTTGTTTTTAGTTCACTTCACTTAATTTTTATTCTTAACATTTTCAACAACTTTTAGATGTGGGGATCATAAAATGACAGGGTAATTAGGGAAAGGATGAGAAGGTTTTATGACCCAAACAAGGGAACAAGTTGGCTGTATTTTATCTCCTACTTAGCTCTGTAGAAATCCTTCTAGTTCCTGCACTGCCTAGCCAATATCCTATTTAGTCTCAGGATAACTCCTTGTTAGTAATAACCTCTTAATAGGAGAGAATGTTACAATTACCATAAATAAATCAGCAAATTTGGTGAAGCAGGGAAAACGGAAACAGAATCTCTAATTCTATTCCAGGTTAGTAATAGACTGTCCGTGACAATCCAGACAATATGTTGGCACAAATATTGTTGCTTGTTTTTTAAGAAATTCATTCTCTATGGAAGAGGTAGAAAAAATCAAATCTTCAGCATATGTACATAGAATGTTTATAAGAAAATGCTCTAGGGTAGCTCACACTTGGGAAGCAGAAGGAGGGAAAACAGTCCTCAAGGAAGGTTTCCCATTGTGTCCCAAGAAGTTTAGCTTGGATAACTTTTTATTCCTTCCTAAATATATGCTCTCCAGACTGAGCAGAACTTCTCATCATTTTATGAGGACAGATTAGTGCTGACATCCCTGCATAGTGATCATTATGGATAAAAGAGCAAAGATTTTCTGATCACTAACTTGGCTTTATTTATCCCATGGTGGACAATGATAGGCAGTAATTACTGGCAGTCCCCAAAAGGCAGGGACTGAAAAATGTCAGTAGCTGATGATTGTAACACAGGCAGAAGCTTAGATTTTGTAAGGAGTGTTTTCAATTTCAGTTCAAATATTGATAACATAACTCCTGGGGGGTGGTTAAAGACAGGTTCACAGGTTCTTTGATATCTGTCCTCTGAAGAGGTGGAGCTAAATTCCCTTCCCTTCGCATGTTGTCTAGGTTATGTTACTTGCTTCTAGTGAATAGAATATAGTAGAAGTGATAAGATGGCATCTCCAAGGTTAGGTTATCAAAGATTTCAACTTCCTTCTTGAGTTTCTCTCTCTCTCTCTGTCTTCATAGCTCACTCTGAGGGCAGTCAGCTGCTATGTTGCAAGGACTCTCAGGCAGCCAACACAAAGTCCACATGACAAGGAACCACATATATATGAGTGAGTTTAGATGTAGATGCCTTGTTGCCTGCCAGCAAAAATGTGAATGAACTTGGGAAAGTATCCTTGAAGTAACCGCAGCAGTGACCAACAACTTGATTATAAACTTATGAGAAACCCAGTTCTAGAGTGACTCAGCTGAGCTAGTCCTGGATCTCTCATAACAGAATCTGGGAAATAATAAATGTTTACTATTTTAAGAGCAAATCTGAGGTAATTTGTTATGAAGCAATAGATAACTAATACTACTTTCAGAATATTCAAGCCAAGTAAAAGAGGGATTGTCTTGTCTTAATATCAGGATTTGCAAGTTTCAGAGTTATCAAGGTTTAAGTGAGATGTTCTGGCAAGGTTAATATTTTCTTAAAGCTACGAGAATAGAGTGATAAGGATATAACAACAAATAAACTCTTACTTATTGGTATTTTAATATGTGGCATATATCTAGTACCTCATCTAATTAATATTTATGTGAAAGTAAAGAAATATGCTTGGACAGAATATTATTTATAAATATATATATATATATATATATATAAAATTAAAGTATAATCTATTAAATTTAAGTAATCCACTTGGAATTTTTCTGGTCTTATAATCACAACAGAAGATTATGATTTTATCTTATCATAAACATTATTCCCTGTATCTTGTGTATCCTTATTCCAATTTCAAATTTTCCTTTATATTTGATGCCTTTAAAAGAACTATAACAAACAATTATTCTTTCTTCATTTCTATCTTTTCACTAAGTGAATCTAGATCTCAGATAGAATATTGATTGATAATAAATCATAGATTATTTTATTTCATTATAGTGAAAGGGCTAGTTAGTATCTTTGAGGAGATGAATGAAAAATAAAAATAATAATTCAGTAGAATTAGTGACATGGAGTCCTAAGTGATAATTAAAATTCAATACCAAAGAAGGATTATTTGAGATAAAAATGCTAATACTACCTTAACCTATATTTCCAAGAACATTAAAAAGAATAAATAAAACTAAATATAAAAAAACAAAAAATACCATCTTTAAACTCTATGTGTAGAGTTGTGTGCAGAGATGCTTATTATGCTGAGCAGACAAAACAGGCATACAATTTGCTTATCTCAAGATGGATTTAAGAATGGAGAGTTTCATTAAAAGAGAAGTTTTGTAGCCAGGGTCCTTGAAGCATTGTGGGTGTTGATTTTCTGTTCATGGATCTGTTTTTTCCATCCATTCTGTGTGTCTGTGGTTTCTTCCCTCCTCATTTATGTTTTGTCACTGTTGCTGAATGCTAATGAGACAATACTTGATGTAAACATCCTCAGGCAATCATTTTCAGTTGAGAAATTTAAGATCTGAAACCTTAAGCTCTATTTTATTAGTGCAATCTGTGTTAGGGTACCCAATTACACGTGGTAGCTGTGTGCTTCTGAGGGTTTTTTAGGGGAGAAACATCCATGTTCTGCCAAATTTTATGGGTTTAGGGGAAAATAATGATAAGTCATGGAGAAAAATTCAAAGAGAACTTCCAAGTAATTTCTATGAATTTTAGAAAAATCAAACAAACAAAAAACACATGCAATGTTATAATATTATGTTTAATAGAAAATAAAAGCTTAAATGAGAGAAAGTAAATTTTTCTATGTTGAATAGAGTGAGTTACACTGGAAAATAAACAATATTATGCTGAAAATAAGCAATATTAAACATTGCCATTGATTAAATATGTCTTTGAAATGCCACGTGCTTTCCAAATATCTTCAGCATTAAAACAGTATCTGCCCTTGCTCAAATTTGTTTAAAGGATCAAATTATGTAATTTATAAAATACAAAATACTCTAAATTTTAAGTGACAGTGTTAACCCAGATGTCAGGTAAGGTCATTCAGTCCAATAACATTAAATTTTTTTGAAGTTATAATTAAAATGTTATATGCACATAGTTTAAAGATCATACTGAACAAAAAGACTGATGATGAAAAAGGGCAGAACCCTAATCTGGTACTTTTCTCCCCACTCTCCCTCCCTTATCTTCATATTTCCAAGTAACATAAGATACTGCTGTTCTGCCCTTTATTAACTTAACATTATATTCAACATCCTATATCAAAGAATAGATGTTTTACATGTTTATTTGTCTGAAAACACGTCCCCTCTTTTCATTCTTTCAATGTTGTTTTATGACAATTGTTAGTTAAATCAGTGGTCAATCTGTATCTTTTTAAATAATTATAGTTTCTTCTGAGCTAAAATGTCACATACTATTTTCTTTATTATATATTTAGTTTCTTCTGCAGTTAGTATTCTCCTTACATACTAGTTTTATTTATAAAATTTCTGTTGTTATTTTAGCTATTTCACCAGATCTGTCAAATACCTGCCAATATTTTTCAAATGTTCAAATGTGTAAATTCCATTTTTCTTTTCCTAGCATCCTGTCTCTTGGAAACATCATATTCTGCTTCAATTTGGACTCTGTGACCTGATGCACTGCTAATGTCATGAGACTGTGCTTTAATTTTGGAATTTCTACCCATGTTCTCCTCTGTTGGAACTCTTGCCCACTAGGTAGCTTGTAGTACTTTTTCTTGGTTAATTTATTGTCTGGTGCAACCCAATCTCGATTAAATTCCAAGAAAGAGTGCAATGGAGGTGAAATTTCTAGTAATTGCTTATACAAAAAGCCTTTATTATATACATGGTTTGCTAGGTATAGTGGGCTAAACGATTGTCCCCCAAAGTAAGATATGTCTGTTTCCTAATACCCATAACCTGTGAATATGACCTTTTTTGGAAAAAGTATCTTTGCAGATGTAATTAAGTTAAGGATCTGGAGTTGAGATCATTTTGGATTTAATATGATCTCTAATTCAAGTGTGAAAGTGTCCTTATAAGACAAAGGCATAAAGAAATTTGAGATTCAGACCCAGAGGAGAGAAGACCATGTCAAGATTGAAGCAGAGATTGGAGTCATGAAGTCCCAAACCAGGAATGCCTGGACCCACTATAAATGGAAGCGTCAAGGAAAGATTCCACCCTAGAGCCACAGGAGGGAGTGTGTTCAGAACACCTTGATTTTTGAACTTCTGGCCTCCACAATTGTGAGAGAATACATTTCTGTTGTTTTAAACCACCAAATTTGTACAACCCTAGGAAACTAATAAAGATGGGTAAAGAATTTTATGTAGAAAATATTTTCATCTAGTGTTGTATTTTAAATTATTTCTTAACTTTGATTTTCAACAATTTTCATGTAATAACTTTTCACTTATTTCTCTCTAAAAGCTTAAGATATTCTCTAAATACCTTATGTTTAGAGATTTTATACTGATACCTTGGTATCATCATCATCATCATCTTCATCATTATACATTGAGATTGGCACTCATTGTATCCTTCAACTAGTAGACTTATGTCCTTCAGTTCTGTGAAGTTTTTGTTTGTTTATTTTAATACAAAAATATTCCCTAGTTTTTTTCTATCATTATTATTAATTGATTGCTAATTGTTTCATTGCTTCCCTCATTTTTTTTTTCCTTAAGAAATTCTGAGTTTTATTCATCAAATGTGATATTTTAAAATTCTTACCATTAAAAAAAAATAGTTTAAGGCTACTTTCTTGTTCTACATTTTTAATAGCTCCCAATTCTTTGTTCTAAATGATCACTTTCTATTAAATTTCTGAAATACAAAGCATAGATTCTAGCAGTCATTTCTCTTATTTCCTTCTACTTTTGTTTTGTCAGAGTTCTACTTTTCTGTTATTTATTTTGGTCTCTCTTTACTATTGGAAGGTTCCCTCACATGTCCTCTGTTGGCTTTTCAGTCATATTTACTTGGAAATTCTATGCTTTGTTAACTGCTGCACCATTCTACCAATCTATAAATGAAGATCAGTTAGTGACTTACATAAGTTCAATTCAAATATATTAATAGTTACAGGTCCTTTCCCTAAGACATCTCAGTTTTTCCCAGGAATAAATCTCCAAAATCCTACAATTATTGGTCTGAGTAAAAGCCAAACCACAAGAGGAAGTGTGGTTACCCATTTCTCTGTGTGATTATTTTCCCCAGTATTTCAATTCTATACTTCACACCCACTTTTGCTTCCCCCAGAGAAATTAAGCTGAAAAATGTTCCAGAAAATATGTCTATTCCTGAAATGCAGTTGGGAAAATTGAAGGTTTCAAGCTGGAGGGAACAAAACTTGTAAGCTTAACCAATATGAAAGCTGATTTTTTCTGTTTTCCTGTTCTACCTGATATCATATGCCTTGAACTTCTGGGACTTTGCAAGTATCTGCTGGTCGAATCCACTTGGTTTTCCTTTGAGATCTGCTCTATAAGAACCAAGGTTCAATTCATATTCTTCTCTCATTCATAATCTTCTCTGATAAGTCTCTAACACTCTTGTATCCTGTCAAAGGCCAACTTGTTTCTCATTCTCTGTGGAATCCTCAAAGCCCAGCACAATTTTTGAAGCATAGCAGATTATGTATAAGTGCACAATGAACTGTTAAAATATAATATTTTATAGTCCATAAGATTTTAAACTAGAAAAAAAGTATGATCATGACAGAAATTATAAAGCTTATTATTAATTTTTATTTTTAATTTAATAATAGACGATTCTATGACTAATATGGCATCAAATGAAAGAAAATGCATTTTAATAATAATATTGAAGAAATAAACTTACCTAAACTTTTTCAAAAGAAAGAAACATTGCATATTATTAAGATTCAAGATGAATAAATGGATTTAAAATTTGGGAAATCATAGGAGGCTGTATCATTATGCAAGTATAAATTCAATTTCCAGATAAACAACCTCTGTGAATAGGTTAAAATCTGAGCAAAATCCAACCAAGTCATAAATAATATGGTTAAATCTACACAAAAATGTATTTTAAATGAATATAAATTATGATCAATAATGAAAACCATGTTTGCTGGTAAATTAGCAGATATTAGACTTGGAAAATAAATAATAAAGGAATTATGGAAAACAACAATAAATTAGCACAAAAGTGTATGATGAATCTTGCTTTAATGAATCTAGATATCATGGATGTTTTACTATGAAGAAAATTATCAATCAAAAATTTATTTTTTTGAAAAGAGATATAGAATTAGAGATAAATCTACATTTTAAAAAAATGGGGGTTGTATCAGAAAAGGTAAAGTTGAGTAAAATACTTAACACTACTATAATTAAATAAAAAGATTTTAAGAGAAAAATATCTGGGGATTTTTCTCTTAAAATAATCATACTTCAAAAATTCATAATTTTTAAATAACTCCAGACTACTTCAACCACAGAATGATTGCAGAGTAGTCAATGATGTCAAGGATATGGAATATATCCACTTAAGAATAGCAAATAAAATATTTTGTAAAGTGTCATGGAATAGTAATAAAAAATTCAAATTGACTTGGATAATAGCAGAGCCTTGTGAATATAAAACTGACTGATGTATAACAAACAAAATGTCAATGTATTTAATGGAGTGCCACAGGGATCAGTGTTAGGACTGATCTTATTTAACAGCTTAATTAATGATCTGGAAGATGGAGAAAACAGTATGTTAATGAAATATGTAGCTGATATCAAACTGGAAGTTTTGTCAACACCAATTAACATAGAAAAATTATTTTAAAAGGGAAGTTAGAGAGGTTAGACTTATTAAGAAGAAAAAATTAAATTGTTTTTTTAATTTGTTAGAAATAGAATTACCAAAAAACTTTGAGGGGAAAAAATACACTGAATAATGTTTGCATATAAAATGGTGGGAACAAAATGTAAATATAAGAGAATTTTACAAACAAACTACCCTACACAGTAAATAGAATTTGCACATTTTTAGAGTGCAAATATTCTAAAATGTGTAATGCATTTTTTTAATGCAAGGTTGGCCTGCAAATTTTGACATTAGATTAGAGAAAACAATATAACTAAAGTGAGTTTAATAGTAACAATAACGCTGAAGTGCTGAAGTTCTGAAGTTTTATGGTATTTATGTCTGCATGACTGAAAACAACGAATTGGGAAAAAACAGATTACACAATTCAGTTTAATATAGTCATTACAATGTGATCTGAAGTTGTAAAATAAGTATATTTCCATAAGTGAGTGGTTTGGTATACACTTCAGTAAGTTGACTTGATAAGGATCCTAATATTTAAATTTGCCAGAGTAGAGTTTTTAACAACTAAAGTTGCATAATTCAATGAGGTATTATAGAAAGATTAAAGACTTCAAATTAAGAGAGTTGTATGTCGATTTGGAAGTCTGCTTACCTTTACAAAGCATCATCTTCCTTGGTAAATGGGATAAATACCCAGTTTTAAAGAACTATTGTAGGAATTATGAGACACATTTTTTAAATGCCAAACATCATGCCTGTCATATTGTAGATGCTCAACAAATGCTGATTCATTGTTTCAAATTTGTCCCTTGCAGCAGTGCCAATGACCCTTATAGATTGGAAACTGATAACAAAATTACTTGTGTAAGCTAGTTGTAACTTAGCTAAAACTTAAATAAGTCTTGAGATATTACTGATGCATGTGATCCACAGAAGCTTTCAACTCTGTGGCCAAAAGTTAGCTGTTTCCACCCATTAATAAATATATTTCTGCTACTTGTGGAGGCAGAATATAATGATATAGGGCATAAAACCAAAAGAAGAATAGTTCTTTCAGAGAGGCAGTGGAGGCAATTCTACAACTTCATCAGCTACAATCATATTTCAGAATGATATCATTGGAAGAAATTTCTCTCAAGAACACTTCACTCAGGTAGAATAAAAATGAAAGTATATCTGTTTGTTCAACAGATAATCCTTGAGCAGATACTCAATACTCAGGCATTGTTTCAGGCACTGGAAACTGCAAGGAAATAAAAAGCCAAACGCAAAACAACCCCTGTCTTCCCAGAATTTATATTTCAGAGGAAGAAATCAGACAACAATTAAATACACAGATTTAATATGTCAGGCTCTATGTGCTATACAAAGGTACAATGTTTGGAGGATACTCAAGATGATAGTTGGCAGAGGCCTGGAGTAAATAAGTAACTCTGCAAGCATTTAGAGAGTGCCATCCCAGGCAGAGACCAGACAAGACCAGGACCTAGAGATGGACAACGTGTAGTATCTTCTATAACTGGTAAAAAGGCCAGTGCCCTAGAGCTCATGGAAATGGGAGGAGAGTATCAGATATGAGGTAAGAGAGCCTTTGATAAAACTGATGACAATTATCTATTAATGATAGTTATTTCTTACTGTTGATGATTAGATATCATTTTGAAAACAATGGAAAGTCATTGGAAGATAGTAAATGGAATAGTGAAATTGGTTACTCAATTTTCTTTAATTGAAGGCCTCAGCTGCCTGGTGAATAATTACAGAAGTAAAAGTTCTAGCAAAGGGACCATTTATGAGTCAACCCCAATAATACAGGTGTCAGACAATGATGAAGGTGGGAAGGAGCAATCAAACCTTGTAAACATTATTGAAAATAAAACTCAAATAATTTACTTGTTTAAATTTAGCCTGAATAAATAAGGAAAAGAGGTTTTTTTTTTAAGAACTAAGTAAGAAAAGGAGCAGGTCTGTTGCTTACAGAAGAGTATAAATAGACTTTGGTTTTGGATACATTGATTTTTTAAGTTACCCAACTAGATAAGCAGAGTAGGAAGTAAAATATGCAACTCTGGAATCCAGGGCAGAGCAAGGCTAAGTAGATTTGCAAGTCATCAGCACATAGAGAACATCTGAGGCCTCCAGCCTGACTGACCCTGGATAGATAAGAGAAGAAGTCTGGCCTGGGGACCCTCCAGGGTATGCCCATCAGGATGTGAGGAGGCACTATGAAAGGGAATCAAAGAGGTGACAAAGTTTGACTCTCTGAAAATATATTTTCATTATAAATTATTGTGAGAATTTGTGTTGTCTGAAAAAAAGTGGAGGAATAAATGATCAAATGTTGGATTTTAAGATAAAATTTGAAGAATGAAAGTACAGAGAGCAACTATACTACATTTTTTAAAGAATGATAGCATATTTATTTATTGAAGTATAGTTGCTGTAAATATTATATAAGTTACAGGTATATAATATAGTGATTCACAATTTTTAAAGGTTATATTCCTTTTACAGTTATTATAAAATATTGGCTATATTCCCTGTGCTGTACAATATAGCCTTGTAGCTTGTCTTATACATAATAGTTTGAACCTCTTAGTCCTCTACCCCTATACTACTCCTCCCCTCTTCCCTCTCCCCACTGGTAACCACCAGTTTGTTCTCTATATCTGTGAGTCTGCTTCTTTTTTATTATAGTCAGTAGTTTGGTGTATCTTTCAGATTCCACAAAAAAAGTGATATCATACAGTATTTGTCTTTCTCTGTCTGACTTATTTCACTTAGCATAATGCTCTCCAAGTCTTTCCATGTTTCTGTAAATGACATTATTTTATTCTTTTTTATGGCTGAGTAGTTTTCCATTGTGTATATATACCACATCTTTATCCATTCATCTGTTGATAGGCATTTAGGTAGCTTCCACATCTTGGCTATTGTAAATAATACTGTTATGAATATTGGGGTGCATACATCTTTTTAAATCAGTGTTTTAAAAACACTAATAATAAACTTTTAAATGTTTTTGTGCTAAAAGGGAACAGGGAGGTAGGGGAGTCACTAGAAGGTACACAGAGTCAAGAGAACTTTACAATATGCTGTGACATTACAGAGAGTTGAATGATAAATAGAATGATTCCTTAAAGAGGGACTATTTGATAACTTAGGTGAAAGATGATATAACTTTTGGATTGGATATGTTATATATGAGGGAGACAGGATTCAGGGAGATATAGGGTAGAAAGTAGGATATATGGCTAAAAAGTTCAAATATGTGTGTAGATATGGGGGTGAGAACATGTAGATATTATTATCAAAAAGTTAAAATGTTGCAGAGCGTTGGAGGTTTGAGGAGGGAGGAGGTGTAAAATCTCATCTAGAATAAGAATCATCTAAGGAAATGAGATGCAATTGTTTGCCATACAACCCTTTATTTGGTGACACAAATTTAATTTCCAATCAGCATGGCTTTTTCATTTTTCTACAATCTTGTTTAGTTGCCTAGGTGCAGATTCAGAAAGAGCTGGATCTAAACAGGAATGCATGAGGGGTGATAGGAGGGTCTGAAATTACATACATATTCAGAACAGTTTTTGTATTGCAATACAAGTTGTAATTCTAAGCAACTTAAAAGAGAGGCATAATGACAAATATAATGAGGCTTCTGTACTCTTAGTAAATCATATTTTTGTTACTGTGCAGGTACATATGTTTTCAGTAACAAATGTATAGTAAATATCTTCAGTGTTATTCAGAGTTGAAGCATTTTGGGTAAGCCTTTATAACAATATCCCATAATTTATAATACTGCACATGGACATGTTATTAGGAAAAACAACCAGAGATCCCACAGGTGGTTTTTAACCACCACTACCAAATATCCCAACCTGGTTTGCTCCAGACACATAGGAGTTAATTTACTGCTAAGAAAATAAATGGAGCAGCTCTAAAATGCAGATGCACAGCATGACTGCTATCTGGAATTTCTTTAATATTCTTATATCCCTTGCTGTCAAATAAACCACATTTCACATAGTTATTTGAGATTATGTTAATCTTTCATAACCTAGTAGATGGGCTTGAGGAACAGAACAATAAAAGCAGGCTCATTCAATGTGTTGGAGTTTCTTATATGGTCAAATAATTTTGGAATTGAGGAATGAGAGGGGATGGTTAGAAAGCCAAGTGGCTTTGGAGGAAGAGAGGAAGACAATGTTTGAAACTGAAGGGGCACATTCACCGGTAATGATAATTCTACAATATAACAATAGCATCTGATGGCAAAGAGGTGAAAGAGACTATTGGATGTGAAAAGTTCAAGAATGGATAGGTATTAAATACAAAATGGAAACTGGATGTGAAAATTCCATGAGCAGATAAAGCCATTTAAGCCATGTAAACAAAACTAAATCTAGCTTATTTCATGAACATAAGGGAACCTTAGGTTATTTCTTATAAATGCTTCCTATAACCATAAAAGAAATTTAAGTCATCTTCCTAAAATTGTGTAAGATAGTTACTTTTAAACAATCCCCTGTCATCTGGAAACCTCCATTGTAATAATCAATCACTGTAAAGGTTAAACAACTTCCTCATTTTCACTTTATAAGCCATCCTGTAATGTCAGGTCCCTGAGTCTCATATCAGTTTTGAATGTGAAAGCTCCCAGTTCGTGAACTTGTTATATGCACAAGAAACTCTTACTAAATATTATTTATTGATTTGATGGTTTTAATTTTGTTATTTCTGGATTTTTGACAGAGGTTAGGTTATAGTAAAGATCAGTTACAAAGATATTGAAGTCACCCTCATTTTGATAGCAGCTTTTTTGATAGTAATAATGAACCATATTTTAGAATAATTAGAAGGAATGATCTAGTATTTCTTTTTATGACTACAGCAAAGAAGGATGACAAGGGGTAGAATCTAATAACATTGTTTCAGTTCGGGGACTGAGGATTGAGTATAGAAAATCATTTGGAAATGGCAAAGACTAGCAGGGACATCACCTATGATATAAGGAAGGCTGCAGAGAAAACAGATACCATTGGAAAGGACTCTAGAGAAAAGAATGCTCTAAGGGAAAAGAAGATTTTTAGTCAGAAAAAGATATTGAAGAAACCATTCAGAAAGGAATTTGAGAATATAGAGAATTTTGCTGCCGGTGGTCCATAAATTACAAACGATTCAGGGGAAGACTTTGAGGAGTTGAGATGGTGAGTGACATGGAAGTTGCAGGGAATGCACAAACCTTATGATGAAGGGGAATTTTTTGGAATTCTTGGGCTTCTTATGATGACTGGAATAAAAAAGACTTAAAGGTATGATGGAATTAGACTTTTGGTCTGTTCTGTGTATATGTTTAGTTATATGATAAAGTGTACTATATTTATAAGGAATTTCTGATATCACGGGTTAGATTATTTGGGAAGCCAACTCTGAGAATGAGATCAGAGTGTACAACATTTCATCCCTAGGGGTCAAAACCTGTGGAAGTGAGGGGAAGGAAACAGGATTGGACAAAAAGTGAAGCTTGGCTGCAGTGTATGTCTACCAAATGTTGTACAAATGTACAGCTGTATGAACCCTCAATATTATCTAGAGGTGGGGGGAGGGGCCAGGCCGTTATATCTGACCCTCTCTTGGTGAGTCATTGAGTGTGAGGCTGCCCTGGGAAGGGGGTGTGAATTGGGCTAGGCTAAGCTATCCCTGGAGAAGGCTGACAGCTGAGGGCCATGGGCTGACAGAATGTCCAGCAGCTGAGGGAATAAATTCTTTCTCCAGAACGGAAATCTGTGTGGGGCAGCATAATATCCGGTTCAGCTTATTTCACTGGGTAATTCCCTACCCGTCCTTCTGGGTGTGATGAAAAAAAAAGAGAAAGGAAAATGGAAAACTGAATACTTGCAAATTGTGACACCAGGTTAGTAAATGGCAAAACTAGATTCAACCTGAATTCCTGTTGGTTTTGAGGTTTGCATGAGAGAGAAGTATCTTCACTAATAAATGTGTTGTTGAACTACTTGTTACCATGTTATTGGGAAAAATATTAGGTGACAGCAATTAAAAGTACAACTAATTTAAAACTACAATTGTATGTTTTCACCAAAATTAGAAAAAAAAATGTGAATATAAATTTGACTTTAGTATTAACACAACTCTGCCCCCTATTATACCTTTACATTGTTTTTTTCTGTATTACATTTTTATTTTGCTTTTATCTGACTCATATAAAGTTATTCATTTATTGCAGCTTCTATCTGTTGGTACCAATAACTATCTTTTTCAATGATAAAAATGCAATTTAAAATATCTTTAAGGTTGATAATTATGTTAATGACTTCCAGATGCTAATTTATGGTGAAAATATGGTCCAAATGCTACTTTTTATTTGCACATCCGAATTCATATATTTAACAAAAGGAAAAGAAAATATTGGATATCCTGAGCATTGGATCATTCTGCAGATTGCAACAGACATTAGACTGCTGTGTGTTTATATACACTTGTGTTTGCATTGCATGTGTTTCCTGAAGAAGCAGAACATAAAATTTAAAGAGATGAACCACAATTGTTTAATTGTTCTGAAATACAGAAAAGTATACTTATTAATTTTCTCTTTGCTCTTCAGTGAAAATAGCATTTAAAATTAAAATTGCTTTCTTCAATGATGAAAATATTCCAGAAAAAATAACATCAAATTTAACTTCAAATTATCTATGGAAGGTGTTAAGATAAAGCAAAATGAAATTTTCATTTGCAGTGAAATACTCATCTATCTGAATTAACTTTTCAGCTAAAAAACTACCATTTAATCAGTGTTGTTTCTGAACATCTGTCCAAGTTGGCTTGTTATACATTAGAATTTTATCCCTGCCTACAATTGAGGTTGCAAGCTCATCTTGTGGCTATGCTCCAGATACTCGATTTCTTGCCTCAGCTTCCCATGCTCCCTTTGCTTTAATTTCACTTACTCAAGTAAGTGTTCCCTATCTGGATTTTCCTGTTTGTCTCAAGCCCTTTGGATCAATACGACTGTTAAGGTTTTGTCTTCTTTTGGTTTACTCCAAATGCAAATCCCTCCTCTGTGCCCACAGTTGGCCCTGTCAGTTTAGACAATAATTTTTCATTTGTTATACAGATACTTATGACGAGCAGTGACAGATGTAGACAAAATTATTTCCCTCAGGTTATGGGAATGATGGTGTGACAATAAACCTTCTGATGGGAAATCCTTCTCAGGTAAGTTTTAAACCCATGGGTCCTGACTCTGAACAGAAAAGTTGAAAGTAGAAAGGCTTTTCCCTTTTTCAAAAAATGTTTATTACCTACTGATTTTTCTGAGATGACCTATAATTGAAAATAACAACATTAGCAATACTTTGGGTATTGTCACTTTTGCCTTTGCTTGGGAAACATTTTTATTAATAGGAATTAGGACTTATTTAATAGTTCAAAATCATGATCAAGGATTTTAAATGTTCCCTTTAGATCTCTAAATGTTCTATATGTGGGAATAATGCTGTAATACTCTTTGAAAGGCTAGAGAAGACATTCCTGAGGCTAGAATAAAAATAGCTAATCTAAACTGGGAAGTACTGTGGGTAAAAACCAGTTCCATTCAAAGAAGTTCTGGACAAAGACCTCATAGAATAAACCCAGAATTCTCCATTTGTCAGTTAAAACTCCCAAGGTATGCTGTTACATTTAAAGAAGTGAGCTACCTCTCTGGTCCTAGGTTAACTCATCTGTAAAATAAGAACATTAATATCTAGGTTATTGTTATGAAATGTTATAAAAATATATGATAGTAGATAATAAATTTATCTTGTTGCTTGATTCATAAGGGATGTGGGATATATTTTAATGTTTATCCCTTTCATGTAATAGCTGAGCAACTCCAATAAATAAGTTATAAAATGCCAAAATATTGAAAGTTAGAGAGGTAAAAACACTCAGAATACAAAGAAAGGCAGTGTAATTGAGGATAAATCTAATTAAATGGCTAAGTAAAAGTGCTTAAGAATATGAGGCAAACCATGAGGAGCACGTAATGGCTAGACAAGGGGAGGGAAGTATAAAAACAGGAGAAAGTCAAAGAAAATGGGAGAAAGGACACAAATTTAAACATTCAACTCTTACTAGAATTCTAAATAAAGGCATAGATTTTTCTTAGTATTAAGCCCTCTAAATTTCTCAATAAAATATTTTGATAGTTAACAGAAAAGTACAGAAGTTTAAAAATCATTGTATTATCTAAAATTAAAATCTATTAATATCATTGCTATCTAAAGTTAAAAAAAAATCTTCTAGAAATCCAGTTTCCTATTAACACAGACAGACATAGATTATTTTCTTTTTTATAATTCACATTTATTTTGTATACCTGTCAAATGTGTTGCTTTAACCATAGGCCCCTTCTCCTGCACCAAGTGACTTTCCACTTGGAGGTAATGTCTGCAGATGCTCAAGTTGTCAGGGCTACTATGAAAATGTGTTTTCAGGGTGTCATTCGCTGACATTAACTTATGTTGTGATATTTTCTGCATGTTGATCTCACAACTTGCTTGATATGCATAACACTTTGGTCTGTCTTTAAAATTTGTTGCTTAAGAATGCCCTTGTCTCCTGTCCTCTCGCTTCATGCAGTGTTGGGATGGTAGGTGCATTATTCTTGTTGATAGGTTGCTGAATCTCTTGATAGGTGCTATGAATTTGTATGCTCATTTTGGAATACTGTCTAGTCCTTCCCAACTCTCAGTGACTAAGCTCACTGACACTCATTATCAAGAGCAAATGCTGTATTTAAATGTGTATGTTTATTTGAATTAGTGAAATTGCTCCATTTTTTGTTACTTTAACTGGACACATTGCTGCCCTAGACAAAATTTCTTACTCAAAAGTAGAAAAAAATAGATTACTGGGAAGCAAGTACCTGTATCTAAAAAATGTTTTGCATAATATTTGGTTATCCCATTGATGTGTATGGCACCAAATCACTTAACAATGTCAGAATTTTCTTTCATTTTTTAGATAGTTACTTATTAATTGTTTATACTATATCATGTTTTTTTCTTCATTTTATTCTAGTATATTTTCTTCTTCTAAAATTTTACTATCACACACCCTGGGTTTTCTTTAATGCTATGGCATTTTCCATTTGGTTCAATTGTTTATATTCTACTTGTCTGTTTTCTAAAAGAGAATAATACCTGTAGGTAATATAATGAGGTAAAGCGATGAGAGAATGAATGAATGATTAAATTAATTCTTGAATGACTACATCCAGACCTATGATATTCATCATAAAATTTCTAAGTCAGATGTTAACCCCTTGAGTAGATAAGCTCTATATGAGTTTTTATACGGACATGAGCCAATACAACTTAATTTCATGGTTTTACCATCATTTTAATAAACGAGATTCTGAAATGACTAGTATAAATAACTTCAGAGGAAGCTTTGAACTGCTGGCAACATTTGTTCTTTCCTTATGAAGTTCAGCAGGCATCCTTTTGGCTCTGAAGTCTCTACCCTCTTAAGGAGAAATGCAGCTTGAATTCATGTAGCAGCTAATGTTGGGCACCACCAATTTAATTTGTTTAACCACTTGAGTCTTGCTGAATAAACCTAATACATGGGGTTAGTCACTTATCAGTGGGAAAGGATATGAACACATGTGTAGCACTATCAGCCCTTAGGTAATAATCTGAGTTACGCACTCTGCCTGGCCCACTGGGTGGCAGAGCCAGTGAAGCATTCAGCCATTGAATTTCCTGGCAGCTAAAATCATTGACATACTACTCGGGACAATTAGCTTTGAGGATTTCTTCTGCTACTTTTCCTTAAATGAATGCATCCTTTTCTTTTTAAGATGTTTTTTTCTCCCATATTTTTAAAGGCACTCATTTTACTTTTTCCATTGTCCTTAAAATAAAATAACAAGATGATGCTTGTTGGCCCCTAGAGGAATGTTAAAAAGGGCATTTACACTGGTATTTAATTCCTACTTGTCAACAAATGCAAATATAGGATAATACATTTGATTTTAAGACTAGAAAACTACTGAATCCACTGAATTTTTGAAACATTTGTTCAACTCTTTCTCACAATACACCAATTTTGGAAAATATGACAGTTTTTTTTATGTTCTCTAAAGCATTTAATTAAGTGTTTTATGGCTAATTAGGGTAGTTTGAATGAGAAATAAAAAGTTGATCAAATTCAGAACAGTTATCAGGTATAAATTCTAACAGAGAGAGCCTAACACTGTGATTAATTAAGAAAGATTGGCTAATATCTGATCAAAGGAATTCTTCATTCTAGAATTGTTAAACCTTTTGTTACCAAATATATATCATTTTAAATATGAATATGCAATAATTAACAATATAGCTAAGAACTTGAGAGAAATCATGAACTCTTAATTTTCACTAAAATATACATTTTGTCAATCCTGGCTGTGGCAAAATAATTTTGTCTATGGATAATTTTGTCAACTAATTGGAAATAAAGCTTGGGATGATAAGTGTTATGACTTCTTTCAGCTTATCACAGAGAGAGAATATTGACTGCAGTTAGATAGAAAGGTTTTGTCTTGAATATGTTTCACAGTTCTCCCATTTTTTTCTTATTTGCTTGTACAAACAGACTAAATAATTCATAATGAAGTGTTGGAATTTCTCACTTGAAATTGAAATAGATTCAGGATGATTTTCCAAAATGTGTGTCCCTTCTGAGAGGAAGCATTTAATTTTTGATACTTGATTTTTTTCACCTCCCTTTCCCTGATACTTCAACTGGAAAGGTCATACATTACAGTCAATTTAGTTACAGTATGTTGGAGCCTCCATCAGCCTGGATCACTGACTCATTGCTGAGAAAGCTGTTGCCCTGGACATTTTCCAAGTCCACAACAGACTTTAAGCCACTAAGAGATAAACATTTTTTTTTTTAAATATGACTAAATTTTTGGACTTTTGTATATGTGTTTCTGCAACATACCCTACCCTATCTACTCTGACTGATAAACTACTATCAACTCTCTCTCTTTCTTTTATTTTTATTTTTTTGACCATGCTGAGAGGCTTGCAGGATCTTAGTTTCTTAACCAGGGATCCAACCCTGGTCCAAGTTTCTTAACCAGGGATCCAACCTTGGCCCATAGCAGTGAAAGCACCAAGTCCTAACAACTGGACCACCAGGGAATTCCCTCAACTCTCTTTTTATATGAAGCTTTTTATTATATAGGGATAAAAACAAAACAAATATGACATTGTTTTCACAATAATTGGGAATTTTATTAGGAAATTCCACCCTCCCCCTAATTTTACCAGGATATGTTTCAAACTGAAAAATATGGCTCCAGTTATTAAAAATTATTTACAGCTGTATATACTACCAATATTCAAGCACATGAGACATCCTCTGAATGCCATTGCTGATAATATTAACTTCCTCTCAATACGGCAGAAAGTAGTAATGCTTGATAAACCATCCATTGCAATTTAACTTGCACGAACAAGTTGATTTTTTAACACTAATTCTGATGTATTTGATTGAAAAATACCTTTAATCAAATCAAGTCAATTCTCAGTGATTCCTCTTTAGATGACTTTAATCTTCTCATTCATTCATTCAGTATTCATCAATATTTATTGAGATCCTCTTATGTATCACGAAGTGTTTGTAACTCAAAATACAACAGTGAAAAAGATTGACAGTCTCAAATTTCATGTGCTTGTGTGGAAAGTTTGCCTTTACATACCAGAGCTGTGCCAAAGCATTAGAACTTATTGCAAGCACTCAGAGAAGGAATGACCACCTTGAGAGAACATGAGTTTCGGTGGTAAGAAGTCATTCACCTGGCCCTTAAAATAATGGTTTTTCTATTCACTGTTTCTGTACACACAGATCTGAAGCATTCTAGAAGCCTCAGCCATCTATTATTGGAAAAGTTTTGTAATCAGGATGTTGCTTTGGAAAGCTTTCAATACTCATTCATTTTCTACCCTAGGTAAAACTGAAATTACACATTAAGAACTCATTATGCTTTCAAGGGACTGCGTTACAGTATATATTCAGTCATTTCCTGACATTCTCTTCCTTGAATTTTATTCTATCATATTATTAAATTGTTTGTAGTATTCTTTTTCATTTGTCTGTATTCAGGCTATCATCACTTGTTCTATACTTCTTCTTAGGCTTTTATCATCTTAACTTTTGAATCTCATATCTATGTACTCTCCCACTAGAAGTTTGGCTTAAACATATAGGAAGAGCTAGTATCCTTTGCTATGTTGCTATTGACCCCTGAGTATACCTTTATCACAACACTAATATATATATATATATATATATATATAAACTTATTTATTTATCTGCTTATTATGTCTTCTTAATAAGAACTTTAGAAAAATCGTTTTATAAAAACTATCTTCCTGTTTTCAATAATGAGAATGCCTAGGCATAACTGTCAGTCAATAAACATTTTTGAGCCATTGCTTGATAAAGTCCTTGTTCTATTAAAGGTAAAATATCATCTGGGTACAACAAATTCCAAGGCCATAATTATCATTCATATATAGAAACTCTAATATAACCAAAACACACTCTTACCAAGTTCTGTTATCCTTGAAAGATACTGAGTTGGGGGTGGAAAGGATGCCTATTGCAATAATCAGATCTAGTCTTTAGTGTCTATGTTTAGTAACCAATCTTTAGAAATTATGAAAAAAACACTACTTGGATTTAAAAAACTTGGCAGCATTGCATCTGTTTATGGTGTACCTTTTTGGTCATATATTGCAAGAAAGATTTAACTGGTGAAAATGTTAATTTGGGGAATTAAATTTAGGTTGTGATGAAATGACAGCAGTAATAGGGAAGATTCATCATAGTATAGGTTATTACTTTAGATGGATAATAATGGACAGAATGGGAAAGCTTTATAAAACCTTAAGGGACACAGGTAATTCACAGGGACTGGTATAAGTAACAGCCACTAGAACAGAAAATTCTGGAACCTGTAAAGTATGACATTCCTCAGCAGGTAGTAAATACAGAAATATGTATTTAAGAGATGTGGAATTTAAAACAATAAAATGTATTTAATAAGTTAATAGATAATTATGAAAGGGTGTTACATCGTGTTTTGTTAATTTTTAACCATTCCATACATAAACTTAATAATATGTAGTAATGTTAAAGTATTAATCTTGTGGTATAATTATATATTCACCAGTCATAAAAACAAGAGTGCTTTATTTTCACTTTGTTTGAAAACATATATATGTGTATATATATACATATATATGTGATCCTTTTTATTATTCATTAGAAATTATATTACTATAATGATATAAATTTTTAGTAGTTGATTTATATTGGGCATATCATAAGACTGAAGGGAAAATTATTACAAAAATTATTTCTATTTGAAATATGCAAAAAAACTCTAATATTTCTCATTTTACTCAAAAATAAAAACTCAGCTTAGGTAAACAAATTTTAAAATCTGCTTAATTTTGAAATATTGAACAAAAACATTCTAAGTAACATGATAATGATATTGTATTTTAATGTTTTAAATACAATACTGCCTCCTATTTTAAGTATTCACAGCAATAAATGTTTACCTTATGTCTTTTATATTCAGATATATGATGTTATACTTTCATAAGGCTATAACATTTATTATTCTAGAAATAATTTTTATTTTGAGTAAGCTTATTCATAGTACATAAAAATTACACCAATGAATAATTCAAAGAAAACATCTTAATGGAGCTATTAGGAAATAATATTTGGAATTGAATTTTTCACATGAATGTATTATAGTAGAAATGCTTTAATATTTCATAACACAAGATTCCTATGAAATTTTGAAACTTGGAAAATCTTCTGAATTACAGATTCTGTATTGCATATTTGTAATCAAACTTTTAAAATTGACGCTATTAAGATATGTCAGCTTGACACAGTCTTTAAGCCAGTATCATATATATAAATATAAATTTTGAACTATTGACAAAATTATTCCTTTGACATACATAAAACTATCAGCCCTGAAATGTTTTTGTATACCCCCAAAAGACATCAAGGAACATAAAGTAGGGATTGGTAAAGAAGGCATTGTCTCCATCAGTTAATTATCTCACATTTGAGAGTGTGTTTTTCTCTGACTTCCATTACTTTATCAGATTTCTCTTGTTCCCTTTTTACTCTTGCTAGGAATTTCTTTTGCATGAACTATTCTCTAAACATTGACCATTAAAAACATTAAAAACATTGACCATTCCTCATGCAGGGTTGTTCCACTTCATATATTATCCCTCTGGAAGATATCACACATTTTCAGAGTTTTAATTACTATATCTATAAGATTGAAACCCTCACTTATACCCTCATACATGGCTATTACCATGAGCTGAAGTTTCCTATCTCTTGCAGGACACTTCTATTTGAATATTTTATTCCCAAGTCAAAAGCATATGAAATCTAAGTTAAAATTTTCATCCCAAGCCCACATCTCCGTCTCTTTTAATATTCTGTTAACAGCTGTGTAAAATCTCTCTAAGGGTATCATAGGATCGTGAAACATCATAAAGTTAAATCCTCCACTGCTTTTAATTTCATCTTTAAGCAGTCAACAAATTCTTTCATTGTTTTTTTCTTTTTAATGCTTCTTGAACAGTTCTCATGCCACTAACTAAACTAACAATTTTAATATACTATTTTACTTTGAAAAAACTATTAGTAACTATCTAATGCTTATATAATAAAGCTAAATTTATGAAGTATAATTTGAACCTAATAGGATAATGATAGGTAATTTTCTCCCTCAGAGAGTAGGTGAGAACCCCAAATCTGTGGTGAACACTTTTTATGAAAGTGACAGTTCAACATAGTCCAAAATCTAAATCATTGGTAAGGGAAACATTCAGTTATTAGAGATGTAGATATTGAAAACTGAAAGTTTAATTTGTATCAATATATAAATTTTAGTTATTATGTGTATGAAGCACACTTTATTTATTGTTTAGTTTATTCCAAATATAATTTTATTAACAATGAATTATATGCCAAACACTCTTCTAAGTACTGGTGATACTATAAAATTGAGAAAACATAAAATCTTGTCCTCATACAGATTACATATTTCAAATTTCTAGAAATCAGGCACATTTTTAAAAACTCATAAAGACACACATTAAATTAATTTTCAAGCTTCTATAATATGAGGATGTTTTTAAGTTTTAGTTCATATTTACAATAAGAAAATACCAGGACCAGTAGTAAATACACACATAAACACATGCACATACATAGGTGTATGTATGTATTTACATGTGTGTGTATTTACTTCTTTATATGGTTAAAATTTTATGTCATTTAAGTGTATATTATTTTAATTTTATAATTTTACATTTTGATGTGAGTGAATTTCTATAGCAATGAAATTGTTTCCTAAATTATACACATTTATGTATTACAATCATCCTGAAAGTTTGTTCTTTTACAAAGCTGAATAATATTGAGATAAAGTTTTCAGTTTAATTCCTTATGTAGATGAGTAAGGTTTACGCCGAGAAAATTTGCTTTTTAAGGGCAAAGAATATATAAATACCTGTACATCATTTATTATAAAAGAGGTAGGCCAAGAGATTCTGCTTAACTTGGTGGACTTCAGAGGATTAAAACTATTGGAAAAGTAATTGTTCTAATGATAGTGGATCATTGTTTTCTTCTAATTGTTGAATAAAATACATGAGAGGAATACTGGTAAGTAAAGCTTTTTTCAAATTCAGAATATAGAACTATAAAATATGTAAAATTAATTTTATGATAATCATGTTAGATATAAACACATTATAACAAAAAATTATATATTCCAATGACAGAAATTTAACTTAATTTTCCTAACATCCATGTGCAAAATACTTTTCACTATAAATGCTCACATCAAAACTAAATAATAAAATGCTAAAGATAAATAGTACATGTGTATGTGTGAATAATTTACTAGAGCCTCAATTTTGTATTAGACCAATTGCATTTAAAAAATAAAAGCAACATATTATTTTATAATCCCTTCATTTATGATAACCATAGTCTAGTCAATTTTAGATAGTACTAAATAAAAAATAATGAAACATTTCAATAAATCTGTAATAAAGAAGAGAAGAGAATTCTCATCTTGCTATTTATTGTTCAAACTTGTAAATTGATTCTGAACAATAATCACCTTCACAAGAAATAAACTAAAAACATATTTTGTAATAGATTTTGTAGAAGAATATTCTTTTTATTTTTAAAAATGACAATTTTTTTTACAGCAGTTTTAGGTTCACAGCCAACTTGGGAAGAAGGTACAGAAATTTACCATACATGCATAGCTTCCCTCACTAACAACATCCCCCACTAGAGTAGTACCTTTGTTAAAATTGATGAACCTACATTGACACATCATAATCACTCACAATCCATAGTTTACACTAGGCTTCCCTCTTGGTGTTACACACTCTGGGGTTTTGGACAAATGTATAATGACGTGTATCTATCATTTTAGTATCATATAGTGTGTTTTTCTGCCCTAAAAATTCTCTGCGCTCTGCCTATTTATTCTTCCCTTCCCCACAACCCTTGTCAACCACTGATCACAGTTTTGCCTTTTCCAGAATGTCATATAGTTGGAAGCATATGCTATGTAATCTTTTTAGATTGGCTTCTTTCACTTAGTAGAATGTATTTAAGTTTCCTCACATGTTTTCAAGGCTTAAGAGCTTATTACTTTTTAGTGCTGAATAATATTCCAATGTCTAGATGTATCATAGTATATTCATCCATCCACCTACTGAAGGGCATCTTGGTTACTTCCAAGTTTGGGTAATTATTAATAAAGATGCTATAAACATCTACATGTAGGTTTTTGTGTGAACATAAGTTTTCTATTCCTTTGGGTAAATGCCAAGGCGCTCAATGCCTGGATCATATGGTAAGAAGATGTTTAGTTTTGTAAGAAATTGCCAAATGTTTTCCAAAGTGCCTGTGCCATTTTGTATTACTACAAACATTGAATGAGAGTTTCTGTTGCTCTACATCCTTATCAGAATTTGGTATTGTCAGTGTTCTGGATTTTTCCCATTCTAATAGTTGTGTAGTAGTATCTTATTGTTTTAATTTGCATTTCCCTGATGACATATGATGGGGAGAAACTTTTCATATGCTTATTTGCCAACTGTATATCTTCTTTTGAGAGAAGTCTGTTAAGGTCTCTGGTCCATTCTTTTAATATGTTTAATTTAGACAAACAGTGGAAACTAAATTCCTTTAAATAATTATAAGATAATACTTAAAGTGAGAATAAATTAAAATATTGGCGATTGAGAATTCAGACACCACCTAAAGAGTAGATGAGAGAACAAAGAGAAGATAACATTTACCACAAGAGATATTTTTAATATCTTGGGAATGAAGTAAAGTTTCTAAAATGTCATATAAGTTTGTTAAAGTAACTAGTGCATATTTTCTTATGTGTTGAATAGTTTGATGCAGATTTATTGCCCTAGCTTCTGGGAGTACTCTCAGCAGATAAACTTCAGCAGCTATCTACCCTTTCAGTGTTTGCCTTGGTTGAAAAGCATTATGTGACCCAAGGTGCATCCTTCCAGGGTGACTCATATCTATTGAATTTGTATCCATGTGGGACTGGACTCTGAGTGTGCTTGATCGATGGTTACTTTTTGGTAACTGAATGTATAATTGGGATAGAGGTACTGGTAGTTGATTTCACACCCCCACTGAGTCCTTGGTTTATCTGGTAAGGGCTACCATACTGAGGAAAGCCAAATAGAAACCTCTTAAAATGTCCCTCTCATGAAAGCCAAGGTGGTAAAGCAAAAATCAATATCACTTTCTTGAGAGGGGGATGATGCACAAATGAAGATCGTCCTTAAGTATAAGAAGAATGCAAGATTAGTGGTCCTTGTCATATATTCACTTAATTCATCAGTAGATGAAGGACTATTGTCTCAGATACTGGGAGACTTGTTAAAAAACTTTTAGCCATCAGTCTCTGTAGGTTTTGTCTAAATCATAAGAGTGGGCCTCCTGTAGAACATAATCTAAAACATTTGTGGATAAGAAAATGCTGAGAACAGGGGTGTGCTTGTGTGTGTGTGTGTATTTATATATATATATATATATATATATATATATATATATATGAAATCCTTAATCTAGTGTTTAAAGTACAGATTTATCCAAGTATATAAATATTTCTTTAATTATTTTAATAAAAATTGCATGGTATATATTAATGAAGTACAACTGTTTTAATAAATACGAACTCAAGCCAATGTGTCCGGAAAGCAGGTGTATTATTTTACCACCTGCCAATGACAGTGAAAAGAGTGGAAAATATATTGGAAAAATGTGTTTTAACATGTTAAAACCTAAAATAACATCACTGCTGCTATTAACATGTACCTGGTAAACCAGGAAATCATAAGCAGGATGGTAACAAATACAGGCATACCTGGTTAATTACTCTTTGCAGATATTGAGGGGTTTTTTTACGAATTGAATGTTTATGGCAGCCCTGCAAGAGCGAATCTATGGGTGCCATTTTTGCAATAGCATCTGCTCACTTTGTGAGTCTGTGTCATATTTTGGTAATTCTCACAATATTTCAAACTTTCTTCATTATTATTGTATTTGCTATGGTGATCTGTGAACAGTGATCTCTGATGTTACTACTCTAACTTGGTGAAGGCTTAGATGTTACTACTACAACTTGGTGAAGGCTTAGGATTTTTCAACAATAAGAATTTTTAAGTTGTTATGTACTTTTTTTAGACATAATGCTATTGTACATTTAATAGACCATAGTATAGTGTATACATAATGTTTACATGCACTGGGAAACCGAAAAAACTTGTGTGACTCGCTTTATTATGTATTCACTTTATTGGGATGGTCTGGAACTGAACCTGTAGTATCTCCGAGGTATGCCTGTGTCATATTTGATTAGATAATTGGCACATTAAGGATGTACCATATTTATAAATTGACAAATATGAGAGACTGTGATAGATCCCATTTGTGGCACATCAAATAAAACAAATCCAGACTTAGATAAGGAAAAACTTTAGTCAAAAGGATCATTGTCATAAGGGGAGATGAGGAGGCTATTGCAGTAGGGTGAATGTCCTAACCATAAGATCTGCAAGTGTCTCAAAGGGCAGGTAGATAAAGGCTTTTTTTTTTGGGGGGGGGAGGCAAGCAAACAAGGCTAGAAAGAACCTGGTGTTGTGGAGTAGCTGGTGTTATTGGACAGTTGATCAGGAAATATCTTTTCCTGAGATCAGCTGACTTTCAGGAGGGCCTTTAAGTGGAAGCTGTTATATCTTCTATTGCGCAAGGATAGGCCAAAATTCTGGAGCGTGGGGAGGAAAGAAGCTTAATGACAGTTCTAAGTCAGATATTTTGTCCAGATTGGTGTGTAAGTACAAACAGTTCAGCTAATCATTTATGAGGCAAAGGATGCTGTGGTTTTGGGAGTATTTTAGCAGAAGTCACCTAGTTTCCTGGTTATTGAGAAACAAACTCAAGTTTGAAAATACACACAGACACAGACACACACACACACACAAATATATACACATTTTGTGTCATAAAAAAGGGAGAATTGGTTTTGGATATATAATGATCTCAGCTGTGATTAAACCAAATGTTAGGATTCCTTAAAAAATTCACCAAGAAAAATTAAAGCCATATGCGTAAGCTTAGCTGAGAGTCAAAAGTGTCATCATCCATTTAATCCTATGCATCAACTTCTTCAGACAGATGAGAGAACATGTCTTTTTCCTTTATCTCTCTCTCTCTCCCTCTCTCTCTCTCTCTCTCTCAACTAGCCATTTCTCTAATATACAGAGGTGTCCTACGTTATAGCAAACTCTTTCATATATTCCACTAACAAGCAACTTATGATTCTTATTTGTTTTTATTAATGTGAACTGCTTTAGTTCTTAACCAACCATCATAAACTATTCATTTCCCTGCTTCTGCTTGATCAGTTATGTTTCAACAGTAATAACAACACACATTTAATATTTACTATAGGTGCCAAATGCTATTTTAAGCAATTTATATATATTAACTCATTAAATCTTCACAAGAACTCTGTGAAGCATTTACTCTCATCTATATTTTACAGATGAAGAAGGTAAGGTGCATAATTCATGGAAGGTCACTCAGTAATTGGTGAAACTCAAATTTTAAAATATGTAGATTGCACCAGAATTTTTACCTATAACTGCTACACTACTGAGCACAAGTAAATTTTATCTATTAATGAAGAGATCAACACAGCACATGACAGTTTATCTTACTTAAAAACCTCAGAAAAACATAAATATGCTTTAAATATACCTTATTTCATACATGTCCTCAGTTCTCCTCTGCCTTCATTTCAAAGCCAAACATACATATCAAATATTCCAAATAAAAGTAGTTAATTATTTTCTCCATAATTGTTACATAGAATAACATGGATCTGATATATTCCACATGCCACTGATTTATCAATTCTGTTTTTATTTCCCTCCAATTTTGTCTTAATGTACAGTAAAATTCATTAACATCTTTTATTAAATGTCTCTGGATCAATTTCTAGGGCACAACCTTTCCTAGAAAATTATTTACTGTCAAGAGCAGCACCCCAGATAGTGAAGAATTTAGGACCTGGGATCTCTCTTAGTGTGCAGACATTATGAGATGGAAACGGCTGATGTCAAAATGACAAGAGATGTAGTAAACACATTGAAAGTCAATGAAATGAAACATATGTCCCCAAACAAATATATCCTCTGAGATTATTTCTGATCATCTGAAAGTATGACATATGAATTTTGAACCTTTGCTGTGAGCTAATAAAATATATATTTGAATGACCCTGCTAAGATAGAAGTTACATAAAGACAGGCAAATCAAGGACATTGTAACTTTAATTAATATATTTAAATCATAAGTTAGAACCTTAAAATGCTAAAATTGAACCCTGTTCAATTTTTCTCTGACTTGCTTTGAAAAAAATTAAAATATCTGGATTTGGAAAATAATTGCCCTGTGTTCTAACACATTTAGTTCTGTTGTGTTCAAATAACACACTTTGAATTATTTAAATCCTCTTAAATTTATTGAGACTCTTTTATTGCCCAACAGTTGGTCTATCATGGTGAATTAACCAAGGGCACTTGAAAAGAATGTATATATTATGTTCTTGTTGGAAGTAGTGTTCTATAAATGCCAACTAAGTAAAAAAACAAACAAAAAAATTATCCCTGTTATGCACTAAATGTTTTTGTCCCCCACCCCATTCATAGGTTGAAGCGTTAAGCCCTAACATAATGGTATTTGGAGATGGGGCTTTGGGGGTTATAATCAGAGTTAGATTAAGTCATGAGAGTGACCTTTGTGATTGGATCAGTACACTTATAAGAACTGGAAGGTGAATTGCTCTTTCCTTGCCATGTGAGTATATGGCTATCTGCAAGCCAGCAAAAGAGCCTCACCAGACCCAGCCATGAAGCACTCGCATCTCAAAGTTCTATTCTTCACAACTGTGAGAAAAATGTTTCTGTTATTTAAACCACCAACTCTGTACTATTTTGTTATGGCAGCACAAACTAATATATTAGCCATCAAATAAATGTATATGCACTCTATCATGAAATAATGTAATCAACAGAATTAAAATACATTAGAACATGAGATGATTATACGTGAGTATATACTTATATTTATTTGTATAGTTATACCTATACCCCTTTTATTCAACAGATGATTTATAATTCACAATTATATAAATTACTTAGATAATTATAGAATATACAGCATTCTTAATATATTCAGCAAGTATCTACAATATCATCAATACAGATTAGTAGAAACTCTTTGTTTCCATAAAACATAAACTGATAATACTTTTTTATCTTTAGGTGATGTATCAATTTTAATTAAATTACATTGACATTAGTAATATTTTCCATCTGATTTCTTACCATAAGAATATCATTGCTAAAAAAAGGTTGTATAGATATTCTCAGACAAATCTAAGACAGAAATCTAAGATTCACACACACTATTATAACTTTTTTGGGTGAGTTAGGCAAAATCCATTTATCAATTTTCTAACCTTCATAATGAAAAGTATAATTTTACCTATTTCCAAGTGTATTAAGAAAGGATTGAAGGTAGATAATGAATATTTGTGATAATAATCATGTTACTTCTACCATTTCTCTAACTGTTCCTTTCCTCTCTTTAGCTCAGTATTCGATGTTTCAGAGGTAATCTTTCATATGGCAAGAATGCAATAGAGGAAAAAATAACTTTACTAAAATCGATTATTGAAACAAACTATAATCATACATGAGAGGACATCTTGAGCATTTGCATTTTACAGTCATAATGTCTTCCTCCTAACTTCTCAGCTAGTATTGATAAATTTTAGAATGAGAAGATTTATGCTGATTTCTCAATGGAAGATAATGGGAAACAGTAATCCCCACTACTCTGACAATGTATTCAGAATGACACTGGAGCAGTGGAGTAATCCAAGTTTCAGGAAGTGTCTAGGTTTGTAGAGTGAAAGGAACTTAATGGAAAAGGGAAATCATAGAAAAGGTTCTGTACCCAGAGAAGATCGTGTAATTTGGGAGAGGGAGATGGTAAGCATCCCAAAGAAGTCTTATGATTATGACAAGGACCCCCTAAGTATAGTTTTGTTTCTTGTGCACTGAAACTATTTAGAAGTCCCCTTTAACACCACAGACTAAATTTTAGGAAAGTATTAAATAAAGATATAAATAAGGTGAAGGAGAAATTATAGGTGATAGTATCAAAGGAAAGTATTTTTCTGTGAGGTTGAATAATTGATGGTGTTGGAGCATTAAAGGGCATGAGCAGGAAAGATAAATGGTGGTTGAATAGTGATATACCTAAAATCAAGCTTATACAGGGATTTCCATTGCTGTTAATAACATGTCCACAGGGATGACCACGGAAGTGAGCAAATGAGTCAGAGTGGATGACAACACTATTTAATCAAACAATGAGGAGAAGGAGAAAAAGAAAGGAAAGAAGGAAGAGGAAAAAGAGAAGGAAGAGACAAAGAAGGAGAAGAAAAGCCAGGGATTTTGAAAAATCAATTGGATATTAAAATTTGGCAAGACTTATGAAGAAGTACTAATGGAGAATTATAATGAAGCAGGGATAAAATTATTTATCAATAAGGAAAAATGACTCAGTTTTCATTTGATGAATCTTTAGGAAGGCTTTGGTATGTTGTAATAAATTGGATACTCCTTATTACTCCAAATTATTTGATGACTTCCCAGCAAGAAGAATGTATAATCGCCATTTGCCGTGTGACTTCCGCTGTCTCTCTCAGTAGGAGAAAAAATTCTTCCTAACCCATAGAAGTCAAGTTGAGCTATGTGACTAACTTTGGCTAATAGGATGTGAATAATAGTGGTTAGAGCTCCAAAGCGGTAGGCTATTTCTAGTGTTGTGTCCTTCCCTTTAAGTGAGACAATAACATATTTCAGATAAGAGCTATTATTTCATTGTCAATTTAGAATAAAAACTAGGAATATAAAGACAAATTAATAAATCTTAGAAAAGATATATTTGAAAACTCAAGTTAACATAAAATTTTATGGTGATTATTTTCCCTAAGATAGGGAACAAAGAAAGGATGTCTATTCTTGCCACTTCTATTTTTTTGAAAGACTCAGTGAATTATATAAAAAATAAATAGCACTAGAATTGTAAAGAAAGAAATTGAACTATTTTATTCACATGCAACATAATTGTATTCTTAGACCATTCAATGGAATCAAGAAACATACTACAAAAACTGAAGTAAATTTAACAAATCCATGAGCTACAATCTCAATATTGGAAAATTAATTATGTTTCTATATACTAAAAAGAAAGTACTATAAAATGACTCTCAGGGATATATTGACAAGGTAAGAATGAAGCATACTTTCTGGGGGTAATGGGACTGTTGTATAGCATAATTCACATGATGGTAGCATAGGTAGATGCCTTTGACAAAATTTTTTGATATTTTACACTTAACTTGGTCTCATTTTACTGTAAAATATACCTAAATTATTTTTATAAGTTTAAAAAAATCTGTGAAGAGTAAAATATAATTATATTACATAAAGTGACTATTATATTAAACATAGAAAATAGATTAGAAGTTAATGATCTCATTTACAGCACCAAAGAAGAAAACAAAATATTTTGGTTCAAATTTAACACCAATATCCAAGAATTTGATAATGATAATTTAGAAAATTTTCTAATCAAACTGAAGGAGATTTGGGTGAATCAAAATATATACTATGCTCATGTTTGGTACAAATGCACACACCTCCCAAAGACCACCCCATTTGTCCAATAGCATTTATTTTAGAACTTGACAAAAAGTACAAAAACTCATCTTCCTGGAAAGTAAATATGTAAGTATAGACCACAAGAAAATTCTGAAAAAAGAATAATACTGAGGTATATCTGGATTTTAAAAGGCAATACTAAACTGTTACAAATGGTTGAAAACATTTCTAACATAGTAGTTTATGGGGTGAAATGATTAGAAACTATTGGGTTTTTAATTCAATTTTACAATATAATTATACAATAGGGTTATCATGTATTGATAATATGTTTTACACTTTACCATGTTTTACATTATATCCTCAGAGCTTATTTATCTTATAGCTGAAACTTTGTACCCATTTACCAACATTTTCCTATTTTTCTCACCAGCCTGCCAGACCCCAGCAACCCATTTTCTACTTTCTGTTTGTATGAGTTTCACTTTTGAAAACCATTTTTTTAATTGAAGTATAGTTAATTTACAATGTTGTGTTAGTTTCAGATGTACAGCAAAGTAATTCAGTTATACACACACACGTACATATATATATACACACATATATAATTTTTCAGATTATTTTCCATTATAGATTATTCCAAGATACTGAATATAGTTCCATGTGCTATACAGCAGGACACTGCTGTTTATCTAGTTTATATGCAGCAATGTGTTTATGTTACTCCCAGATTCCTAATTTATCTGTCTCCCCACCCCGTATCCCCTTGATATTCATAAGTTTATTTTCTATGTCTGTGTGTCTATTTCTGTTTTGTAAATAAGTTCATTTGTACTTTTTTTTAGATTCTACATGTAAGTGATATAATATGATATTTGCCTTTCTCTGTCTGACTTACTTCACTTAATATCATAATCTCTAGGTCCATCCATGTTGCTGCAAATGGCATTATTTCATCCTTTTTTATGTCTGAGTAATATTCCATTGTGTGTATATATTACATCTTTATCCATTTTTCTGTCAATGGACACTTAGGTTGCTTTCATGTCATAGCTTTTACAAATAGTGCCTCTATGAACACTGGAGTGCACATATCCTTTCAAAGTAGAGTTTTCTTCAGATATATGCCCTGGAGTGGAATTGCACGATCATATGGTAACTCTAATTTTAGTTTCTTAAGGAACCTCCATATTGTTTTCCACAGTGGCTGCACCCACCAACAATGTAGGAGGATTCCTGACTTTTTTTTGGTTTGTTTGTTATCCATATAAGTCATAGCAGGTAGTATTTGTCTCTCTCTATTTGGCTTATTTCACTTAGCATAATGTCTTCAAGTTCCATCCATGCTGTCACAAATGGCAGGATTTCCTTCTTGTTTGTGGCTGAATACACTACATCTCTTTATCTATCCATCCATGGATGGGCTCTTAGGTTCTTTCCATTATCTCAGCTATTGTGAAGAAAGTGATTTATTTAAATGCTTGCAAAGTGTGGCAGGCTGAATAATGCTCTGCCAAAGATGTCTATGTTCTAATTACTGGAACTTGTGAATGTTAACTTATATGTCAAAAGGAACTTTGCAGATACAACTAATTTAAAGGTATTGAGATAAGGAGATTTTCTGGGTTTTCCAGGTGGATTTGATATAATCACGAAGGTCTTTATAAGAGGGAGACAGGAAACTACAGTGAGTAGTAAGAGATGTGATGATGGAAGCAAGAGGTAGTAGAGATATAAGGAAAGGACCAGATGCAGATGTCCACTAGAAACTGGAAAAGGCTAAAACTAGAAAGGCTTCTTCCCTGAAACCTTCAGAAAAACTGAAATAATGCCATTTGCAGCAACATGGTTGGACATAGAGATTTTCATACTAAGTGAAGTACGTCAAAGACAAATATCATATGATAGCACTTATATGTGGAATCTAAAATATGATACAAATGGACTTACTTACTAACTAGAAACAGATTCACAGACATAGAAAACAAATTTGTGGGTACCAAAGAGGAAAAGGGTTGAGAGAGGGATAAATAAGGAGTTTCGGATTAGCAGATACAAACTACTATATATAAAATAGATTAATGATAAGGTCATACTGAATAGCACAGGGACCTATATTCAGTATCTTGTAATAAGCTTTAATGAAAAAGATGGCAAAGAATATATATATTTATAGATAGATACATAGATATAACTGAATCACTTTGCCGTATACCAGAATCTAACACAACATTGTAAATCAAGTATACTTCAATTTTTAAAAGTTAGTAAAACTAGAATGAATATTAGAAAATTAGCAAAATACCATAGTTCCAAGAAAACATCTGAATTCTGTTTTTCCTTGTATCTGATTTTTGTTTTTTTTTTTCATTTAAAACTTATATATATATATATTTTGGCATTTTTTACAAGTCTTGTTACCATGGCATTTTGTTATTTATATAAAATTTAAATATTTAATTTTATCAGATAAAGTTATATTAATTAAAAATAAAAGAAAGAATGTGATTTGGGCACTGCCTTGATTTTAGATGTCTGACCTCCAGAACTGTAAGGGAATAATACTTTGTTGTTTCAAGCTTCCAATTATCTGATAATGTGCAGAGCAACAGCAGTAAACATACAGAAAGTTTACACGTTTTAATGTATCCATAGTCTAACAATAACAATAATAAGAATGATATGGTTTTGTTGAAATTTCTTTTCTGTGTGTAGTAGCCTACAATAAAACATTTAAAACGGAAAATAGCCAAAGCTATTATGGCAAAATTTGCAAGTTTGACAAAGTTTTGTTGTATCAAGTGTAGGGTTTATTAAACAATGTTTTATTCTTTTCTATTATTTTAATGGAATATTATATATTAAATGGTGCAGTCATGTATCAAATGATTTCTATTATTAAGGAAAATGGCAGGCTTCTGATAGAAAATAGGAGTAAGAATTTACATATCTTTGTCAGGGTCAAAAATACCTTTTTGAAGAATGACAGTTAAGTTGAAGGAAGAGTGGGAACGATTTTCTTAAGCTAAAATGAATAAAAGAAATCCAATATTCATAGGGAGTAATGCAAAAAGCAAAGCATAACCAATATAAAAATGGACAGATTATCAAGGGCCAGATACCACTGGGCCTTGAAGCCCATAGTAAGATATTTGAATGTATTTGAAATGTGTTGTGAAGTCACTGGTGAGTTTTAAACAGGAAGAAGAGAGATAGCATGATTTATGTTCTATAAATTATTGTACCTGATATGTGCCCTGCCATGTATGAAGTGATGTGAACGGAATTTAGTAGTCTCTTGCAGCACTCTAATTAAAAGTAGATGGTGGCTGATTTAAGACTATGGAGATGATAAAATTGAAATCTGTGCACATGTGAAAAATTTGACAGGCTTTGCTGATGGATTAGATTTGGGACTGAGGGAATGGACCAGGAATAATCTGTCTCTGCTGAGAATCCTGTGTTCTTCTTTCTTTAATAAAAATATAAGTGAGGCATTTTGGTTTATTGAGGTGTGTTTCACTTTGCATTAAAAAGCAGAAGAGATTTATTTTTGTTTGTTTTTCTTTATTTTTTTCATTTAACTTGTTTATTTTATAATTTGCTGTATATTTTAACCAGAAGTCTCTCATGTATTTTGCCCCTGTCATTAGTTCATTTCTAAAAAGTTTTTAATAAACAAATATTTTTGATTGATTACAGTTCTCAAGAAGACATAAAGATAAATACAAGACTCGGTCTCTGCCTAGAAAAACCATTCACCTTTGGTTAATGATTTGGTGGATCATTTGAAGACTTACTTTGATTTTAAAGTCAAATATGTTAATATATGAGTGGTATGTAATACATATATGAAAGCTATAACTAGATTTAATAACATAAAATTTCCTGATTTTTATCATTATTTTCTAGAGGAGTCCTAGTTTCCTGTTAAAATTAAAACTAATTATTGGATTATTTAAAATGGCAAAAAACTGAAAATTTAAAAATGTTCAATGTAAACAAAAACTTTTATAAACTTTAGATAATACATATAAAAATTTTAGATATGACATATCTGTCACATTTCTATGACTTTTGTCTTTATGACATTATATTCACAAAAACTTTCTCTCCTAGTATTAACATGTATGTTGCTTTCTTCAGCATTATGATGACAAATTTTTGTCAGTATTTTCCAAATTTTTAAAGAAAAGCTAATCTTCCTGTCAGCTTCAATACCCATAAAATTAAATGAAGCAACAGTTTATAAATTAAAATATATTAATACAGGCTATTCATGGAAGTTCCTAGTTCACATTAGTGCTCTGGCTCATTTTCTATGGGGAAAAATGAAACCAAAGGTGAAAGTGTAGTTAAAATGATAACCACAATTATGTAAAATAATTTTAAATGACTACAGATTACTTAGTTAATAAATATCATTACTGTGTCAGTAAGTTGAACACAAATCTGACATTTATTTAAACATTTTGAAAAATTTGATTGAAAATTCTTGAAGTTAACTGTCCTCGATAATACTGGACTGAGAAATGATGTTGAAATCTAAAAGATAATTTTCCCTACTTTACTACAGGTGGCTCTGCCAATGAGAAATTACAAATAAAGATATAGCAAAGATGTGCATCCTCGTTTCTCCCACACAAAAGGCAGGTGCTGCCTTTAGTCTGTTAATTTGTGCTGAGCTAGGCCAACCAGGAGCATTACTTGGATATGACCACATCTAGAACATACTTGTAACAGCCTATATTTATATAACAAGAAGTGTGTTAACTTCTTGCTGAGGTTTATCCATATATATGGATAGATGGATAGATAGATAGAGAGAGAGAGAGAGAGAGAAAGGTTATCAAGTCATTAACATTCACTTAATGTTCCTAAGCAGAACACCATTTCCTCTCACAAACGGTAACCAGAATAGATGAGTTTCATGAATTTTAAAAAATATTTTCTAGAAGTGGAATCACACAATACATGTTCTTTTATGTCTGGCTTCTTTTGTTCACTATTAACCTTGTGAAATTCATTCATCTTTGTGTTAATTCTCTCATTCCTGTTGCTCTATACTATTCCAGGGTGTGAATATGCCACTCATTATTTGTCCATTCTACAATTGGTAGGCATTTGGGGAGGTATAAGTTATTTTCCATTATAAATTGTCATATTTGAATGATTCTAGAACCTAGCTTTTGGTGATTATATGAATATAAATCTAGAAGCATAACAGTTGCGGTATAGAGTATATCTATGTCCTGTTTTGGTAGATGAATCTGGAAACATTTTTCAAAGTGATTATAACAATTTGCTCTTCTACCAAACAGTGTATGAAAGTCCTGGGTGTTGTACATTCCTGCCACACATATTTCCATCTTTTAGTTTTAGACATGCTGGTGGATCTATAGTGCTACTCATTGTGGTTACATTTTTTATTTATTTATAACATTTTCAGCATTTTTCATATGCTATTATCCTTTTGCAATGTAATTTTGGAAAACATTCACAACTTTTAAAGTGCTTCAATTTTATTGTCTCAATTTTCTTATTGATTTGTAAAGGTTCTTTATATCTGTGGATATTAGTCATTTGTCAGATATATGTATTGCCAGTAAGTCTTTCCATTATGTCAATAGCTTTTTCATTCTTTTATTGGTATCATTTGTGAACTGAAGTTCTTAATTTTAATATGGTTCAATTTATAGTTTTTTATTGTTTTATGGGTAGTACTTTTTTGGTCCTATTCAAGAAATCATTGTATGTGCTAATGTCATCAAGATGTTCTACGTACTCTGAGATTTGTGTGTTTGTTTTTCCTTTTCAACTGGAAATCATCTGAAATTGTTGTTGTGTATATGGTATAAAGTAAGAGTTAAGATTTTTTTTTCATATAAATATACAACTGAATTGCTACCATTATGAGAAGAGCATTATTTTCTCTTTGATGGTATTACATTTGCCCAAATCACGTGGCCATTTATAAGCAATTGTGTTTCTGTAATCTGTCTACTATTACATTTGTCAGTTTGGCTAAACTTACAACAATATCATATCCTTTTAATTAATATAGTTTGATGGCAGATACTGATATCTGATAGTCCAGCTTTTATTCATCTTCAAAATTACTTTGACCATTCTTAGGTCTGTATTAATATATGTTAATGATGTTTTGTAGTTTTCTGTAATGAAGTCCTAGACATTTTTATTAATTATTTTCACAATTATTTGTTAAATTTAATAATATTATAAAATGTAACATAAAGTTTTAATTTTAATATTAATGACCTATTACCTTTTATGTATTGCTGGGTTTACTGGCTAATATACTATTTTTATATTTTTTTTCCCTATGGTAATCCCTTTCTTTTCAGTATTTTTTACTGTTTTTTTTTTTTTTTTTTTTTTGGTGGTACACGGGCCTCTCACTGTTGTGGCCTCTCCCAGTGCGGAGCACAGGCTCCGGATGCACAGGCTCAGTGGCCATGGCTCATGGGCCCAGCCACTCCGTGGCATGTGGGATCTTCCCAGACCGGGGCATGAACCTGTGTCCCCTGCATCGGCAGGAGGACTCTCAACCACTGTGCCACCAGGTGATGGTTGTAATTAAAGAACAGAATGATCATAATTTATATTGACTAGTAACAAATACTTTTGAAAATTTGAATATAGCTAAAAATTGAAAAAAAATTAAATGTAAAATAATTTTAATTTTAAATATATAATAAGATATTAGAATAAAACATATGGACATATGATATTGAAAAGCAATTGAGGTTTAAAATTTCAAATTGATTAGACATAAAGCATGAAATATCTAACTTTAATACAGCTAGAAAAAATGCCTGGGGAAACTTGTAAACTCAGCAAAATGTTAATGTTTTATTTATGAACATGAGGGTAATTTAAAGGAAAAAGTCAAATACTGTACTATAATCAGATTTAGTCAGCCCCCTTTATCATGATTTATAATTTCAGTTTCATAACTTAGAGTCTTTAGAAATACAATTCTATTTGAATTCAGTTTACACTGCAAACAATTACCTAGTTAAATAACTTACTCACCACTTATAACTCTGTCCTTGATTTGTGAACTATTGTGTTAACTGGGATTATATTAATACATGTAATATATTATGTTTTCTGAGAAAGTATTAATTTATATCACAAGTCTGGCTTGGAAAACAGATTTAAAGTCCATTTTTCCTTTGGGTCCTTTCTCTCTCTCTCTCTCTCTCTCTCTCTTTCTCTTTCACAAGCACACACATACACACACACACACACTCACAAACAGACCCCCCCACACACAGAGAAGGTCATGTGCACAATTCTACCCATCTAGCCCCCCACCCTAGGCAAAGAAGAAACTTTTTCTAGTCTTAAAAGAAATTTTCCATATCCATATTTCCTCATTAACTTTTTCTTATTCTCCTTTGAATCATGCTACCTTCTGATGCATATACCTTAAAAATTTGATAAAATTTATTTTTTATAAAAGTTTTAGATTTATAGGAAATAAATATAGAAAATAGTACCGAGAATTTTCACATGCCCTAAGGTCAATTGTTTCCCCTATTATTAACATCTTATATTAGTATGGTACATTTTTATTATTAATAAACCAATATACACATATATTACATTAATTAAAGTTCATAGCAACTCTATTCATATTTTCTCAGTTTTTCCATAATGCTTTTTTTCTAAAGAGTTCCATTCAGGATACCATGTTCCATTTAGTTTTTATGTATCCTTAGGCTCCTCGTGGTTGTCAGAGTTTCTCAGACTTCCCTTGTTTCCGATGACTTTGACAGTTCTGAAGAGTATTGGTCGTATATTTTGTAGAATGTCCCTCTATTAATGTTTGTCTGGTGTCTTTCTTGTTATTGGTCTGGGTTAGTATATTTTTGGGAGGAAGACTCCAGTGGAAAGTGCATTCTTATCGTAACATGTGTAGGACACATACTATCAATATGACTTACTACTGTTGATGTAAACCTTGTTTACTTGGTTGAGGTACTATTTTTCAGTGGAATTTTCCCTTTTATTCCTTCCTTTCATACTGTACTGTTTGGAAAGTCCCTGTGAATAGCCCACCCTTAATGAATGGGCTGTTTGTTACCTCTCATTAAGGGTAGACTACATAAAGTATATTTGAAATTATTTTGCATGAGATTTGTCTCTTCTTCCACAGTTATTTATTCATTCATTTATTTTATGAGGGGATATTTAATTTATACTTTGGGTTATAATACAAGGCTCTTTTATTTATTTTATTTCTCAAATGGTTCTGTACATGGCTGTTGGAAATATTTTATTTGGCTGATTTATCCTTTTGACGTACTCCCATCAATATAGGTTTATGTTTGTTCTCTTGTTTTACTTTTAGTACTTTTTTTTTTTTTTAACTTCCTAGCACTGCACGATGTTCCAGACTCATATTGTGTATCTCTTGCCTCAGTCATAGAACTAGTGATTTCTCTTAGGAACTCTGATTCTTTTTATTGGAGAATGGTATTAGAAATCAACATCTAGATTCTAAGTGTGCTCATTGTTACTCATGGCTCATTTTAGGCAACCTCACCTAACAAAAAGAGAAATACATATATGTATATATTAAACTGCATATAAACAAATATGTATAAGTTTTCTGTATATAATCATCTGTAATTAAGGAAAATTGTTGTTTCACTGATGGTTTCACTTTTAATCCATTTTTTAAAATGGATCATTTTAGCCTCCTTCCCTTGAGGATCTGTTAGTTTCTGCTCCCAGAGTGAGAAAAGGTATTCCCACTATATGGTATCCATATAATTGTTTAATTCCAGTATACATGTGTGGAATTATTTAAAGAAACCTCAGCTAAAACTGGACTTAGGACAGGCTTGTAAGGGGAGCTCTCAAACCCTGTCATCATCATATATTGATCCAAATAGGAAGAGATATACATCTATATCTCCAACAGGAAGTTGTCTCTACTTTACTATCCAGCAGGAAGAAAAATACTTCTCTCAGCCCCAGGAGAGCCTAGCCAATCAGAGACTGTAACAGCCCAGCCAACCAGAAGCCTCCATACTTTGGACTCCCGGTTTCCTCCAATAGACTGCTTGGTTGTCACAGCTCTGCCTCTTAACCTTTTCCTTATAAAGGCAAATCCCCCTTCTTTGTTCTCAGTATTTGCCTGTGGTCTGTCTTAGCTTGCATTTCCTGAATTGCAATTCTTCTGGCATAAACCCTCTTTTGCTGGTAAAATAACGGGCTATTATATTATTAAAGTTGACACATATATAGCACTATCAGAATTGTTACCAACACCCCTAGAGAAAGCAACTTTATCAACTAGTTTACAATACATATGTGTGTTTGCTTCTACCTTCAGTCTTACAGGCTCCACTCATTTCCAAAATTACTTAGATGACCATCTTTCTCCCCACACTGCCCTTATTGTGCTTGTTTCATGCATTTGCAATACAGTTAAATTCTCTCCACATAGTTTGCATTATTCCTGAGATTCCCCTCCTCATAAATGATTTAAAAAAAATTGGCACACAGTAGGGTGCTTTTTCTGCTGTAAAATCATATTGATTTTGAAAAATATATAATATCATGTATCCACCATCACAGTATCATAAAGACTATTTCTACCACCCTAAATCTCCTGTGCTTCACTTATTCATTCCTCTTCCCTCCCATTCCCCTGGAAACCTCCAGTCTTTTTACTGTTACTATAGTTTTGACTTTTCCAAAATATTATATAATTGGACTCATACAATATGTAGACTTTTCATGCTGGCTTTTTTCACTTAGCAATATGCTTCTAAGATTCCTCCATATTTTTTTGTGAATTGATAGCTCACTCATTTTATCACTGAATATTACATAACTTGTATGTACCAGTTTGTTTATTCAGCTATTGTGGATATCTTGTTTAATTTCAGTTTTGGAATTATGAATTAAATTGCTGTAAACATTCCTTTATAGGATGCTGGCTTGTATGGTAAGTACAAGTTTAACTGTGTAAAAAATTCCCAAACTGTCTTCCAAATTGAAATTATTTTATATTTCCACCAGTAATGAATGCAAATTCTTGTCACTCCACATTCTCATCAACAATTAGTATTGCGTGTTTTTTTTTAAATCTAACCATTGTAATGGGTGTTTAGTGGTATTTTATTGCTGCTTTAACTTACAATTCCCCAATAGTGAATAAGTTTGAGCATCTTTTCATATGCTTGTTTTTCATCTGTACATCAGGATCTTATGGGGACATTTTCCCTAGTTTCTCACCATTAACTTTGTTAGCTGTTAGATTTCTGTAGATGTTCTTCACCAAGTTGAAGATGTTCTTCCATATTCATCATTTGCTGAACATTTTTATTATAATTGGAATGGCATTTTGTCAAATGCTTTTTGTGACCATATGATTTCTCTTCTTTATCCCATTGTTAAGGCCAGTTACACTGATCATTTTTTCAATGTGTGACCAGACTTGAATACCTGGAATAAATTCTATGTTGTTATGGTGTAAATTTAAGTTTGTACATTGTTAGATCACTTCTCTTAATATTTTGTTGAAGTAGTTTTTTTCTGTTGTTGTTTGTGTTTGGTTTTTCATTTATTGCATTTTGCATTTTTTTCTGTTGTTTATATTTTTGTTTGTTTATTTCTTTTTTCATCTGTGTTCATGAGAGATATTGGTTTGCACTTTTTCTTTCTTGTAATATCTTTATTTGGTTTTGATAGTAGGGCAAGGTTGGCCTCATAGAGTGATTTAGGAATTATTTCCTCTATATCTATTTTTTGGAAGAGATTGTGTTGAATTGGTATCATTTATTTATCTATGCCATTTGAACAAAACAAAGATTTATGTTTCTGTTCTGAGTATGCTCCTTTCTATGGCAGTGTTTACCACCTGGAATCCCTGCCAGATGGCTAGATTATATTAAGGAAAAATTAGTTTTGTTTTGTCCATCATTATTTACATTTTAAAATATATTTCTTGACTACTCACCAAATGTAAGCATCTATATATTTTATAAATCCGCTAACATAGGCTTTTCTTGTTTATTACTATATCCTCAATGAGTAGCTCAGTGCATAGTAGATACTGAGAAACTAGTTGCTGTCTCAGCATGGAACACACACAACACAAACGCATTTAGTAAAATGTTTGAAGAACTAAAAATCAAGTATATCACTTAGCACAAAAGGAATAATTTTATGACTTTTTAATGTTTAATAAAAGCAGTAGGAGATTACTACTTGCAGACAGATGAGGCATAGTGAAATATCTTATTTGAATTTGCCTCCTGCAAAGGAACAGGCTGAGAAAATTATGGAACTGAATTTCTCCCACATCCTATGGTGTCTAAACAGCTATACACCTTTTTAAGATGTCCCTGTGTGAACTAGGTCATTGAAAATGATGGGTGAACATTGGCATATTAACACCATAAGAAGAGCACAATTCTCAAATTGTTAAAATCCTCACTGTCATACAAATAGATAATGAGCATGTGTCAATGTCACATTCAATTCATTAATGAGGGAACTAGCAGGATGGCAGAGCTTACTAAAATTGGATATGAGGAACTAGGACTTATATAGTCAATGTGGAGAGAAATGCTGAAACATGATTGTTAGTTTCAAGAACTGTGAAGAGTCTAATAATTTTATCTTACTTGCAAGCTAACAACTTAGCTTTGCTACAGTTTCACAAATACTTGTAGAACAGATGAGACTCTCTGGTCAAAGACAGAGGACAGTTAATTACTCACAGAAATATCAGGAATCAGAATAAAGCATTTTTTAAAAACAATTCTAAGAGCTCCAATACCAACCCAAGGCAATATGATAAAAGTTGGATGTGTCAAAGAAAAATAGCACTAAGTAGGTTTAACAGGCAAGGCAGACTTTATTCAAGACTATTGTAAAAGGGGTAGAAAAAGTGGATTCCGGGCACAATCTCCATATGGGAGCCAGAGGTTTTCTTCTTTGCAATCCTTCCTGAGGAGCCAAAATAACATCGTTGCTCAATCCCAAGACAAGGTGTCGGGAAAAATAACAAGTCTACTGCAATAGGGAGAAAGATTGAACTCTATTCCACTGAAAGAAAAGGGATGAGAGTTTTCAAGTGCTGTGGTAAGTTGGTGGGAAAGTACTTCAGGACATTACCTGGGAGGTGGCAATGTGATGAGGCCAACCCTGTTTGTTAATTGGTGTTTTCTAAATCAGCCTCCTACCCTCCCACAGTGACTGGGGAGATAGGGGGTCTATCTTTCAGATTATTCCATTTTCAAAAGGATGTCTCCTAGGTCCTTGAGAAAGATGGTTGTAAACCTGGAAAGATACTAGAAGATTTACATTTCAATGGGGCAAAGAAAGAATTTAGTTTTCTAAACTAAATTTTCTAATAAAAGGGAGATCTAGGGCCTAGAGTCTGGAAGAAGACTGTCTAAAGTTTAGCCAAGGTGAGGGGCACCTTAAGGCAGTCTTAGATCCACACAGAGGGTTACATGACAGAGAATTTTGATATAGAGATCCCCAATCTTTTGATAATGGGCAGTAATCATGTCTGCTCTTTGCTACAGAGGGAGACACCATCATTGCCTTTCAAAATTGTTAATAAACAATCCCTTTCACTTTATTCCAGAAAAAAACACTATCTCTGTCTTCCAATCTGTGTGATACACAACTCCCTGGAAAAAAGAATCTGCCACAAAGTGTGCCTTTCTCTCAAAGTGTGTAGAAATGGGAAAGACTAGATGGATAATAATCTTCCAAAGCTAATTTAGATACAAACCTGGATAATGTGCAACAGACACCAGAAAACTAATGTCTTGGTATCTTCTATGTTAGACAGGAAAAAAAAATGTAAACATATTAAGCCTTCTTAAATTAACCTCTCTCTCTCTCAGTAGTTTAAAATTCATACCCTATAGTAAGTATTGAAAAAAAAATTGCATTTCTTGAGAATCAGATGACCCTTTGCTGGGCTTAATAGAAAATGCTGAAGAATAATTAAAGGGTCATACATTAATATATTTGCCTTTTTCCCACCCAGATTTGGTTTATCCTCAATAATGAAACCTGTGATCTTAATAATACCTAAGCATTATTCCTGATCACAAATAAAGTGGGTTTGTTATGTTCTTGTGCTAAGAACATTTAAAATATTTCTGACTTTACCTTTTCTTCACCCCATTTTAATAGGTAGTGAAAATTAGACATAGATTCAATTAATAGTATACATGTGAAATTAAAATTACCAACAATAATTCTACAAAAACTGATAATATTACACTAATTCAGCAGTGTCTACTTAAGGTAGTCTGTGAATTTAAGCAATTTATTGTGTCTATTCTATTGTATCTGACTAATTCATTTACATAGATGCAAAAAGTTGTGTTAATTAATATGCTTTGCATTGTCAGTAAGTATAAAGTCATGGGATATTAAGGATGCAAGGTTAACTTCTATCTTGTGGCTTTACAAAGCAGTTATTTATATTTTTACCAGCTCTAAGGCTGGGACTCCACTAGCAATAGAGCATGGTGGTAAAAATGAAGTTGTATCCTTTAAACATATGTAAATAACCATATTGTCATGAAAATAAAGGACCTGAGTAAAAGCTTTGTGTGTATTATTGGTCACTATTCTGAGGTGTTGGCAGATAAGGCCAGTAAATTAATTCTATAGAGTCATTTCTTTATGTCCCTAAATGGTTTTTTTAATCTTATAATCTGCATTAAGAATTCCCACAGCCATATTTCATGAATCCTGAGATATTTGTTAAAATGGGATGCTATCAAAAGAAGATTTTACTCCAGTTTTCTGTTTCTACTATCTGATAAATTGAGGTAAAGGAAAGAAAACAAATATTTTTTTCCCAAATGTTCATCAGAAAATAGGGTATTAAAATCCTATCTCATCTTTTCTTGGGTCTTTGCTTCCAAGTTGACAAAAAAGAATAAAAGAAAAAGAACAACAGCCATGTGAGAAAGCACCTCTGCCTGCCTAAGGAAAGGTCCTTAAGAAGTTCATCATTTGAAACATAGTAGAGGCTACAGCCATCGGGGATATTCCAAAATGAGTATCACTGATACCTGTGTGCTTCTCAAGCTGTTTGTGATGCTACATTACTGTATGAGTTGTGTCATTCACAGCAAGGTATTCAGGAACCAACACCTCAACCCAACTTAGACCTTCAGGTGCTACCCCACAACTTCTGCCAAAGACTTTTGTAAGGAGTTGAGTACTTAAAGACTGAAGAAAAAACTACCCTCTGGGAAAAAATATAATGAAAATTATACTTTATAGCAAAAAAAGGAACCACATTTCAAAATAAATGATCACCGACAATTTCCCTAAGGAGTTTCATTCATTCCTATATGATTAATCCAAATCCACTGGATCTTGTATCTTGATTCTGCTTTCACAAAGTCATCTGCTTTTGGAAAAGAGTCCTGTAGGTCTTGAGAAACTCTTTTGCCCCTTTTCTGTTCTCCCATTTCTGTTCCCCTCTAACTGTAAAAGAACCTAACTATAGGAATGAGATCACTAATCAATTGAAACTAACTCCTGACTTATGCTCTCCTGAATGCACACCATGCCTTGTCTAAACTGTTGATTGTTTTCCTAGATAAAAAGAAATAAGAATGAAGAATTAAGCAGTTAAAAAATGACTAGCTCTGTATCCCTAACCATCCGCTTAGCAATCCTGCAGACAGGTCATGTAGGCAAGATAACATCTGAAGAGAGTCAGCCAGTCTGCACTCAGTAGAGAATGATGCAGAACCCAAACTCCTGCCTTAATGATTCACTAAGATTCTCACTCTCCCACCAGTTTTTCCTTTTAAAAACTGTCATCGCTGAGCAGAATCTTTGTAGTTGCTCTCTCGACATGAGTCCACCACCTCGTCAGACTTCTAGCTTTTCTGATTAAAGCACTTTTCCTTTCTACTGACACTTGCCTCTCAACTGATTGGTTTATGAGTGGCAGGCAGCCTAACATGGGTTCTGTAACAATGCGAGAAATCTGTTTTTTGCAATATTAATAATCAAGGGTACTTGCTATAGTACTTTTCTCTGAAATTCTCTTTTGATATTTCCCCCCGTGGAAACCCCAATTCAGAAGGTAAAGTGATACAACATGACAGGAGAACAGAAACAACCTGTTTATGGAAGAAAAAAAAAAAAAGTAACTGGTTGTTATTATTTTTTTCAGACCAACTCTTAATATCAGTTTAAAGAAAATGGACTCCCATGTTGATATAATAAATAACATTTTTAAAATTATTTGGTAGATAGATACAGTGAGGCCCTTACCAAATCTCCTGGGTCTGTTAGTTAAAACTAACATATATGTTATATATATAATACATTCTTATTAATATCATTTTTATAGGTAAAAATTGATGAGCTTTATAGGATGAGTTTCTCTTTTTTTATTGATACCTTTTTAATCCCATTATGGCTTAAATAAACAGTGTGGCTAAATAAGAATTAGAAAATATACTACATCTTTCTAATTTTCTTCTTGCTTCTGTGTACCAAGCTAGGGTTTACAGGCTGAAGAACAAGCCTTTCATATTTTGGCCGCTTCGGAGAACAAAAGATTACTTTCAGTGTTAAAAACTCCTCCACCTCAGCGGTTTTACTTTCCTAAATGTAGAGTGGGGCAAAAGAAACAACAGAAAAAGTGAATGGTTTGGCTTTGTAACCTCATTAAAATAACATCAGCTCTTGCAGACATAAGAAACTTCCGTTCATATTTTTCAAAAAAGTACTTTAAAACATGATAAATATAAGCAAAGTCATTAGGCTTTTGAAATAAGATATTATAATGAGAAAAGAAACTTCTAAATGGGCAGATTATACAGACGGTAAATAATGACTTTTTAAAAATTGTGGTAAAATATACATAACAAAATTTACCATCTTAACCATTTTTAAGTTCATTGTTCAGTAGTGTTATGTATATTCATATAATTGTGAAACAGATCACCAGAGCTTTTTCATCCTGCAAATCTGAAACTCATGCTCATTAAATAATAGCTACCCATTCCCAGCTACCCCCATCCCCTGGCAATCACCATTCAAACTTTCGTCTCTATGAATTTGACCACTCTAGATACCTCATATAAGTGAAATCATACAGCATTTGTCCTTTTGTGAATGGCTTAATTCACTTAGTCTAATGTCTGCAAGGTCATCATATATGTATGTCGTGTGCTATAGTTTCCTTTCTTTTAAATCTGAATAATATTCCACTGTATGAATATACCATATTGTGTTTATCCATTCATCCGTTGATGAACACTTAAATTGCTTTAAACTTTTCCTAATGTAAATATGCTGCTATGATCATGGGTGTACAAATATTTCTTCAAAACCCTGCTTTCAATTCTTTTTGTGTACACCCATAAGTGGGATTGCTAGATCATATGGTAGTTCTATTTTAATTTTTGAGGAACCACTATAGTGTCTTACATAGTAGCTGCACCATTTTCCATTCCCACCAACAGAGCATAAGGGTTGCAATTTCTCCAAATCCTAGGCAACCTTTGTTATTTTTTTTGATAGTGGCTATCCTAATAGTTGTGAGGTGGTATTTCAATTAGGCAATAATAATACTTATTATTACCATTTATTAGACGTAGACTAACTATTCAAAGCCCAGTTCAAACTGCTTATCCTTTTCTTTCTATTATACATTTTTTTAAAATTATTAATTTTAATAAGATTTTAAATTGGTATTTTAAACATACACATACATAAGTGCATACAAATATAAGTGCATATACAAATACATATATATAAACACACAAATATATGTAGTTATTTAAAGCTTAGTTTCAAAATCAAATTGACCTTATATTTATCATACAAGGACAGGCATTCATTTTAATACATGTACTATCTATAAAAGGAAGTAAAGGTCCTTCTCCATGATCTATTATTCATTTTTTTTTATGATTTTAAGTTTCTTTAAATGTTTTTCACCAAACTAAAGATGATGTGTTAATTAACTGATTTAAAATATTAACCCAAGATTTTAAAGTGATTAAAGGATCTAGGAAATCATATTTAAGTTTACATTTTACAGCATCATGATTCTTCTACATGTTTGTAATAGGAATAACTATGACAAATTTTGCAAAAACAGCTCTTGAAGTAGCTAAGTTAACCAGAAGTAATCAGTTTGATATAGACATTGATTTTTGTAAGCCAATTTATTTGAACACATATGTTTACATTCTCATGACTTTAAATGTATTGTGGAAACACTGATAACTTCTCTGACCCATGAATTCAATGTAGGAAAACTGTAGGAAGTTCAGAACAATTAGGTTTTTCATTAGGAAATAATCTCAAGGCCTATATAAAATTAAAGTTACATAGCATTATATTTTAAATTCTGAAGAAAAATAAATTTAGTGCATTTTAAACAAAATTTTCAATTGAATCTTATTTGTCCAATAATTCACCAGGCTTAAGGTTATTATATAAATTTGTATACAGATGTAAATCTTCATTTATTAATCATTAAAAATGCTTGGGCTTCCCTGGTGGCGCAGTGGTTGAGAGTCTGCCTGCCGATGCAGGGGACACGAGTTCATGCCCCGGTCCGGGAAGATCCCAAGTGCCGCGGAGCAGCTGGGCCCATGAGCCATGGCCACTGAGCCTGCGCTTCTGGAGCCTGTGCTCCGCAACGGGAGAGGCCACAACAGTGAGAGGCCTGCGTACCGCAAAAAAAAAAAAAAAAAAAAAAAAAAAAAAAAGCTTTACAGAAACGTCCTTAGCTCGATTTTATTACATTTAGTTGCTAACTTGGTACCCATTTATATTTTTTCTTCTTTATGATGAAGAATCTCTCTATTTAAGATAACTTGTTTCTTTAGTATACAGGAATGACAGATTTGAATGAATAAGTAATTTCCAAGAATGTCCCCCAAATCTGTCCACAGTTACATATGGTTGCAATTATAAATACACCAGTGTAATTGGCTAATTACTCTGCTTTCTTGAGAAAGGGGTAAAAGCTTTTCTTCTTATAGACAAACAGAGACCTGGCAGCAACTTCAACCCACCCAGAACATATATGTGTACAACACCTGTAAGAAAAAAGATAATAAACACCTGTAAACAGAAAGAATGGATTGTTGCCCAATGTTTTTATATGAATAATCTCCATTTGTCACATTTTTCAGAAAGAGGTTGTAGATTTCTTATATTTTATCTTGCATTTTCTCTGGACTTTGTAGTGCTCAGACCCTGGAATATGAAGAATTCTTCAGACAAGCTACAGGAAACACAGTAATAAATCTACAAGCATATTACGCTACTTTGGTGTTTTTCAACTGTGGGTTGTTTTGCCCAAAATCCTCCTCCCAGGGATATTTAGCAATGTCTTAAGAAGTATTAGTTGCAAAAACTTAGCACAACTGAGGAGCAAGCAGGTAGGCTACTACTGGCATCTAGTAGGTAGAGGCCAGAGATTCTGCTAAATATCCTACATTGCACAGTACAGCCTCCCAAAGAATTATCCAGCCCCAAATATCAATAGTGCTGAGATTAAGAAACCCTGCTCTACATAAATTAAGTTTTCTAAACTTTCACAGACATTCAGAAAAGCAAGCTGTTTTTTCAAACCAAAAGACTTTATACCTGGTGTCTAGTACGTAATTGAAAGACCAATGTCAGTGCCTAAGATTCTCAGTCTTAAAGACAGTATCCAGATCTTATCTGTTCTCAACTAGAATGCATGTAAGAAACAGATTTCTGTTCTTGATTTTGAAAGACAAAGAGGCCTTAACCAGATCAGACAGATTGTCAGCTTTTGATACAAGAGATTCTGAAAATAAACCCAAATTTCTGTGTCTCTGCAAAAATCTCATCCTTTGGTTATAGCAGTTCTGAAACAGGACGCTCAGGATAAGCCAAAGGATCTCAAAGTTTTGTTCTCTGTTTCAGTGGATCACAGTTGGGTAAGCCCATCTAACTCATTACTACTTACAGTCAAATTACTGAAGGCCTGGATTGCCTTTTAGATTCTATATAAGATACAACGCCTAAGGAGCACAGAATATGAGATCTTTCATATTAATTCATTGTAAGGTTTAGCCACCTTCATTATTATACAGGGTAATGATATAGCAAAATAAGGGCATGAGAAGAGGAGGCTTAAAATATAAAAATAATGGAACAGTAGGAAATCAGTACAGTTCCAAGGGTCAAAAAAACTATAGTGTTGCAGGAGCATAATTTAAATGTGCAGGTTTAATGGGAGGCAATGATAAGCATAAGTTTAGATGAGTTTGTTCTAGAAATTGATGGAGATGGCAAGAAATTGGCACAATATTTTTATGCTAGTTTTTCTGAATTTTTCTTCTGAAAAATTGTGCTGACATTTATTTTGCCCATGTTGATAAAAGTTATATGCTATACAAACACATAAATATAACATAAACCTTGTTAGACAAAATCCATAATTATTTATAATTGATGTTTCTGGGACTTCTAGCATTATTTCCTATTATTTATAACACAAATGACCCATGAGTATAAAACATTAACACTTGTAATATTCTTTGCTACATTTCCTGTGTAAAGGAAGTTCAAGTGTTAATCTGTTCCTGTCTTTAAGAATAAGAAAATAGATAGTATGCCAACTATATGGTGAATTTAGTAAATATAAGAATAAACTTATTCTAGAAATATTAATTTATGAAATATTTTAAATGGTAAAAATTTGCAATTCATAATAAAGTATCCTTTTACATTAAATTGATGCAAACAGGAGTGAAGTAAGATGTTTTGCTGTGATCTGCACAGATTTCCTCACAGTGATATAAAATATAGTTCAAAATAATCCATTTTTTCAAATCAAAGAGACACATTTTGCTACCATTAAAAATCTTATAGGGGCTTCCCTGGTGGCGCAGTGGTTGAGAGTCTGCCTACCAATGCAGGGGATAATCGGGTTCGTGCCCTGGTCCGGGAAGATCCCACATGCCGCGGAGCAGCTGGGCCCATGAGCCATGGCCGCTGATCCTGCGCGTCCGGAGCCTGTGCCCCGCAACGGGAGAGGCCACAACAGTGAGAGGTCCGCGTACAGCAAAAAAAAAAAAAAATCTTTTAGTTAAGCTGGACTCCTCCTACTCAGAATAGCAAAATATCTCATTTTCTATTCAGTTGAGCAGATCTTGAATACAGAAATTAAATTTTAAAGTGTGACTAATGCGCTAGATTCTCGGTTCTGTTTGAGTCTCAGACACAATTATTATCAGTGTGCTTGAGATTTTTCATATCTAAGTATAGCTTTAAATGCATTATTATAATTTGCAGGAACAATTATTTTTATTTACTAGAAAATATTTAAAAATAAGGGTAATTAATGATTTTTTTTCTGATTACTGCTCTTAGTAATCATTTCCTTTTGGGCACTGTTATAAGGAATTCTTACATGATATGCGGTTAATATGACCCTTTTAAACAGTGCCAGAAAAATCCTCATCATTCTTCTGTTCTTTTTCACATGTAAAAGACAAACTTAAAGGGAAATTTTCTGTTGTTGTTCACATGCTTTTCCTCCAGTTCTTAGAAATGTCACTTAAGTTTTAGTGTTCAGTGTCACACCTTCTCTGGAACTCGCCGAGTCTGGCAGTCTTTGCAGAAATCCTTGACAGCTTGTCAAGCCCAAGGCAAATGCATGTAATCTTTCCTCCCAGTAATTAATAATTAATTATTGCTCATTAATCTTTAATGAATGGTAGTGGGGAATGATCTAGTCTTTAAGACAGGAAAAAAAACACAAAGACATTGTTATTTCAAAAGGAACTTTTTTAGTTCAGGACTTTTACAAGTCAAACTAATCCTGGGGCTAATTGTGAAAAATCAATGAGATAAAAAGACACGCAAGCATGCACAGATGCAGTCACACCTGGTCATAACACCTCTAAACTCTTTCTCTTGAGATAAATTCTCAACTCCTGAGGTTTAAATCACAAGGACACACCTCTCTTCCAAGGTAGTACAAAAGAACACACCCCAACAGCAGTTTGTTTTCTAGAAAGGCAGGTTTTCTCTTAGAAGCTGAAAGAAGTGACTTTCTGGAACACTGACACATGATTGTTATTATTTACCCTGTCAGAATTTTTTTTTTTTTTTTTTCTGAACAACAGAAAGAGTTATCTGGTAAAATAAAGAAGAAAAGGCTGATGGAATCATTTTAATAAATGTGAATCATTAGATGTTATTTGTATTCAGCTTTGTTCTTCAGGTATTCAGTGTCACCAGTTGTAATGGCAATGTGTTGAGTACTCACTTGATGGGGAAAAGCTAAAACATCTTTTACTTGGCATTTGTAGAAATGGTAAAAAGAAGGACAAAAATGTCCTTTAAAACTATTGAAACTAATGATAGTCTCCAGTGCTGGGGGGTAGATAATGCTCCTGCCCCTGTAGAAATCATTCCAGAATTTCTCAATGCGGGAGGAAAATAAATCCCTTTACAATCACTCTGCAAATAATAGAAGAAGTAACTAAGCCCGTTACACATATATGAATATGGATCAAGCCTTGAAGATACAAATATGCATTATTATCTATATCTTCTCTTGCTAACATCTTATAGAATGCTGTATTTTCAGGGATAATTATCTCCAGTCATGTTTCACCAAATGGAAGGATTAAATCTTACAGGCTCCCCTTCATCTGTTCCCTATTGACTACCTATCAAATCTTAGTCCATTAAGTTTATGATGCAATGTTGACTCTCCCAGATTTGCCAAACTTGGTTTTGTTAATTCCCATCTTCAAATCTCCCACTCCCTGAAAATCTCCAAATTCTTTTATCTCTTTAAAATATGGATCAAAACAATTTTTTCTGTTTCTGTTCAGGTGAATTTAAGCATAGAAACATATATTTTTATGGCTTTAGTATATAATGAAGTAAATAATATATGTTTTTTTACCCTATATTGCTTTTAACTTTTTGCAATAAGGTCATTTTATTTTAATGTGTATTGTTGTTTCTTCTTTGGGCAAACCCTGTGTGGTATAGAAGCAAATAACAGATTTAAAGGGCAGTGAGTATGTTTTTGGTGGTTTTTTTAAATCATGATCCCAGAAAATATTTCCTATTTTATAAAGTAAAAATCATGTAACCTTTTTAAACATATCAATTTGTGGAATGACAAAAATTTTTAATACTACATGTGATGAAATCACATAATGTATATTAAAACACTACATAGAATGAGAAGCAGGAAGAAATTATTATCACCATACATTTTATCATACATCATTGTCTATGATATTGTTTCAAGGCTTACCTGTTAAATTTCCATGAAGTTACATAAATCAAATATACAAATCTCTAAAATCCAATCAAAATATAAAAGACCTAAACAAAGGAGACATTTGACTCACTTAAAAAAATTGCACCTTTATCAAAGACAGAAGAAGCATATTAGCAACAATTCAAGTCTTAATTGTACTTTGTATTATGATTAGGCTAAATAAGTTTTGCAAATGTTTATTAGCAGTATTTTACTTGGTTAATTTGATGTTTGGTTGAATAAACATGACATCAATACTACAGCTTAGTGTGCGGTTATTCTAATCTTTTTGTAAGATTATATATATATACATTGCTTGTAGAAAATATTAACAAATAACTTTATGATTAAAAGTAGGCTAGGAGATAATATTTCCAATATAAATATATTGTTGTAAATTATAACTACATTTAAACATTATAAAAAATTGTTAATCGGGATGGTAAGAGTATTTTCATGTCTTAATTTTGCATCTGTACTTACAATTTCTGCATAATGAATGGTTATTATTTATAATCACAAACACAAGTTAGAAACAGGATTTTGATTTTTGTTATAAACATTTCCAACAGGCATATATATATATATATATATATATATATGTGTGCATGGAAACATTTAGAGTAAATTATCAATAGAAATTATTCCTGTTTATTGGTAGTTCTTATGATCTAGTTAGTGTAAACTATTGACAACTTGATATTTGATTTTTAAAATTTTATTTATTAAGACTAATTATTTAGAGAAGTTTTAGATTTAATGTTTGATATATTAAAATTAGAAAAATCAATAATTATGTCTTTTTAAACTTTTTTTCAAGATCATTGTACATTCTTTTTTTTTTTTTTCCAATATTTACTGATTTATTTGGCTGTGCTGGGTCTTAGCTGTGGCAAGCAGGATCTCTACTTGCAGCATGCATGTGGGATCTAGTTCCCTGACCAGGGATTGAACCCGCGCCCCATTCATTGGGAGTGCGGAGTATTAGCCACTGGACCACCAGAGAAGTCCCAAATAATTATGTTTTAATGGAGTTTATGGGTTAAGAGTTGTAAATAACTGGGAGATTATGTAAATTCACTTGTTAAAAATTGAAAGCTTTGAAATGAGGCTGAAAATTAGAAATAAAAGCAGAGTTCTATCTATATTTGCATACACAATGTGCATATAAAAATACATTATACATTCATAAATAGGCCATGTAAATAGCAATCAAGTCACTAGAGAAAGAATGATTAAAGAAACCTTATAAATGAAGGCATTTAAGGAAGTAGTTCTAATTACATTGTAGTCTTTTTTGCACTTGTGCATTATGTCTCATTTTAAAGTACAAGCTTTTCAGAAACCTATCATGCCTACGACCTCAGTGTTTTGCATCTAGAAGATGCTCAATTTTTTGTACTCTTGTGATTTCTTTTCTTTTTAATTCTCACATACTCAACCAGACTCTGTCACATGAATAAAATTAAAATAAAAAGTAATTGTAAATTTGTCTCTGAAGTCTTCATATTTAACCCTTTGTGATCTAGACAGGACAGGTGCTACTAGCTCAACTTTTTTTGGGTGAGAAAATTTATAGAGATTATGAGATCGAAGTAAAAGTATTTAACTCATATCATTCATAAGAAATTAGAAGTTATTACAAGTTTACACTCTTTCCCTTCAACATGTAGTAGCTTATATATATTAACTTGTGCCACTATTCACAGAGATTTACATTCCATTATTCACTCTCAATTAATAATAAAATTAAGTATAGGGACCACATGTTATAAGATAAATTGAATGCTATTTCAACACTGAAATTTATACGACTATTTGAATTGAGAGACTTATTGTTAATAATGTTAGAAACAAAACACACTAATCATTTTGTAAAGAATTATACTAACACCACATTAAATCTTATAATGCAAATTGAACTGAGGAATTGAAATGGACATTAAAATAGTATAAACAAAAGAATATTTTACTCTACTTGTATATTTTGATACCCATCTTATAAATCGTAATGACAAATCTACTTCCTCAGGAATTGATCCATTGGAAGAGTTAATGAATACTGGTATTCAGAGAAACAAAAACTAATACATCATCAGAAGTCAGAAAACAATGAGTGATTTCTCTCTCAATAGACAGATAACTGTTTAGAAGACAGTAAATACTTTTTAGTACAAGGATAATTAAAAATATGAAATATTTAATTTTATATCTTCTATTTATAACTTTGTTAAACTAAGGTGTTTTTCCTTTGTTAAACTGGAAGATAAAGTCAAGAGAATAGAAAGTTTAAAGCTACAAAACACATAGAAAATTAAATGTGATATATTATGAAATATTAGATTTCCTAATGCAATAAGACATTTATTTATCTTATATTACATTATGAATTATATATACTATATATATACAACTATACTATAAATTTTTCCTAAATTTAGATGGGCAAACAACGTTGCCCTTAAAAAATTATTTCTGATAAGATTTTCTCATACCAGTCTGTTAAATTTTCAATTATTTTTTCTATGTGATCATGTTGATTTTGTGTAAAATTATTAAAATATGATATCAAGTTCTATTTCTATTTTTATAAGAGAAATTATTCTTAAAAGAATGATTGAAGAGCCCTGTGCAGCACAGTAACCCAGGGCACAGGCAGGTGTTCAGAAACCCAGGCACCAGGCAGCTGCAGGTGGACACCCACCCCAGGGCAGGGCTGGCTAAAGAGTGCCCTGCAGCTCCCAATACTGGACACATCCCCACTTCCCTGGTTGTAACCAGGTGCAAGGCACTGCTCCCTCTGCCTGATTTTAACAAGCTATGAAAATGGCAGTTTCCTGTTGAAGATGCGCCTTTTATGGAGGCACACGCTTGCACAGGACATTACTCAGGATGAAGCCACAGGGCAATGTGCCCACAAGCGTTTCCTAGGAGTCAATCACAACAGTCACTGCATGGAAGAATGGTTTCCCCTTGACATGAACTGATGGGTTGGGATCACTCAAGCAGAACCAGATCACCTGCTCTCTCATTCCTTGCTGCTTAAAATTAAGACACGCACAAGGGGCAGGAGAGGAAACAGATTGTGTCCTGCTGGAGATGCCCTCCCTCTGCAGCTCCTCCAGCCTTGTCATCAGCTCATCGAAGTGATTCTGCAGGTCACTGAGGGACTGTTCTCTGGTCGGCGGAGTCACTGGGGTCAAAGTGAGCTGCTACATCAGGTTCAAGTATTCCTGCTGCTAAAAAGTTTCAATCTGCTGGCCTGACTGATGCAAAGTCAACTTTACCTGAAAAGAGTAAAAATTCAATATGGCTGCTTTTGAATAAAAATAGTGCCCCACTCCAGGTATTTATTTATTCTTCCATGTTCAGAAAGATTTTGTTAAAAAATTGATGGACACTCCAAAAATGAGTGAATCAGTATGTCCTTAAAGGGAACATTGAATTTTTTAAAACATTTTTTCTTGTAATTCACGTAACCACAAAAATTATAGTAATTTTGCTTTACTTTTTAATTTTGACATAATTATGGAATCACAAGAAGTTGCAAAAATAGTACAGAGAGGTGGCTTGCGACCTCCATCTACCTTCCACTAAAGGTAATATCTTACTTAATTATGGTATAGTACCAAAACCAGAAAATTCATATGGGCACAATACAATTAACTGGGGGATAGGCATTACTGATATTTCACCAGTATTTACATGCACTCAATTTTTGTGTGTGAGTGTTTGTATGTGTGTGTGTGGGGGGTAGAGTCTATGTAACTAAAACATGAAGATGATTACATGTCACAGAACTATTTTTTTAATTATAAAATAAAATAACCTGTTAAGAATCATTACCTTACACTACAATGTGAAATTCAATTTAAAATTTCAGAGAAAGATTCTAATGAGGAATAATAATTATGTTGAAAATAACTTTGTGTTTATTTTGGTGTGATAAGGGAGTTATATTTAATATTAAATAGTCTACAAACAATTACCTTTAATAGTATAGGTACTTTATTACATTAAGAAATAAAGTAGGGCTTCCCTGGTGGTGCAGTGGTTGAGAGTCCGCCTGCCGATGCAGGGGACACGGGTTCGTGCCCCAGTCTGGGAGGATCCCACATGCCGCAGAGCAGCTGGGCGCGTGAGCCATGGTCGCTGAGCCTACGTGTCCGGAGCCTATGCTCCGCAACAGGAGAGGCCACAACAGTGAAAAGCCTGCATACCATCAAAAAATAAAAATAAAGTACTAATTTTTGTTGCTGTAAATATGGTGGTTGCTGATTAAAATTGAAACAATGCAGAAACAATGAAGATGAGAATTTTGTAACAAAGAAATTTTTTGAGATGTTGAAAATTCTGCATATTTCACCACCCTTCCTCAAATCTACTGAACGGAGTGAATATCAAATTCTAGATCTCAAATAATAGAGGAAAATATATTAAAATTTGTCTTATAAACTTGGTAGCTTAAACTTTTCCAGGCATCAAAATTTAAGGTGGATAATTGTGTGGCAAATGATCATGAACTACCAGAGATTTTAGATTGTTCTAAAATAAGGACTAAATTTGCCTAAGATATATCATTTTGAATACAAAATTTGTACTTTTTTCTAACTATGATATTTGATTGTTTTGTTTTTGGAGAGGGTAACAGTAAAGATAAATATTTTAGTGTCTATTATTTATATACCTAAGACTATCCCTAGAGTCAAGTCTATTTCAAAAACCATGCAATGGAAGCAACCTAAGTGTCCATCAATAGATGAATGGATAAAGAAGATATGGCACATATATACAATGAAATATTACTCAGTCATAAAAAGAAACGAAATTGAGTTATTTGTAGCGAGGTGGATGGACCTAGAGTCTGTCATACAGAGTGAAGTTAAGTCAGAAAGAGAAAAACAAATACCATATGCTAACACATATATATGGAATCTAAAAAACAAACAAAGCAAAGTTTCTTAAGCACCTAGGGGCAGGACAGAAATAAATACGCAGACATAGAGAATGGACTTGAGGACACAGTGGGGGGAAGGGTAAGCTGGGACGAAGTGAGAGAGTGGCATGGACATATATACACTACCAGATGTAAACTAGATAGCTAGTGGGAAGCAGCCGCGTAACAGAGAGATCAGCTCGGTGCTTTGTGTCCACCTAGAGGGGTGGGATAGGGAAGGTGAGAGGGTGACGCAAGAGGAGGACATATGGGGATGTACGTATATGTATAGCTGATTCGCTTTGTTATACAGCAGAAACTAACACACCATTGTAAAGCAATTACACTCCAATAAAGATGTTTAAAATAAAAAGGTAAGATTTTTTGGGTAGTTCTGTACATAAATATGTATTTATTTTTCACCTCCAATTTTATGTTGATATATCTCTGACTTGCTGATTATTAAAAGCAAATTCCACTTTCAATTTTTCAGAATAACTCATTATTCCCTGACATCTTGAATCTTTATGAGTCAAGTTTCTTTATAAGAGTTTGCAGCTTTTAGATTGTGGATACATATAAAAACATTGGCTTATATTCCTTCTCCTTGAATGTCCTTTAGAAGTTAACTCTATTTATCTTCTAGCATAAAATAATTCTGTCAAAAATTATGACAATGATTTGCTTTTCTCTCCTTTATATTTGACTATTTTGCCTGGAGGCCAAAGAAAAGTTTTTTCTTTAAAATTCAATAATTTTACCATCATATTTCTCACTATTTGACTTCTTGGTCAATTTTATCCAATAATGGGATACTGTTTAAATATGTAGTATACAGTAATTTTTCATTCAGGATTTTTTCTTGAATCATAATATGTAGTATTTGTTATCTTCCATTGCATTAATTTCTGCCTTGAACTTTCTTTCTATAAACATATATAGTATTTTCTATTTTGTGTATATATTATTTTCTTTCAAAGTATTTTCTTCTTCTACATTTATTTTTGAAATAGATAAGCATAGTGGAAACAGCAATGAGAGAGGAAGGGGAAAATGAGCACCAAATGATGGGGAAAATATGTGAATTGGAAGACATCTGTGTATATTTTTAAGGGAATAGAAGAGTTACCAGACAAGGAGAATTGTAGACACAGGAGAGAGATGAAATAATTATTCAAGTCAAATTTCTGGTTGTGATAGCAGGAGATGGGCTTCATATCTCATGAATAGGGTCTGCCTGTCTTAAACAGGAGGAGAAGCTAGCATACCTGAGACTGAAGGGGCGACACTAAGAATGTGTATGTATATACATAAATTTCTACAAATCTATTTAATCTGGGTTTATTTTGTCAGCAGATTATTCTAGTCAAAAATGACTTAAATAGATACACACATATTAATACTATATTTTATTTCCCAAAGAAAGGAAATTGTCTAAATCATTATTCGTATGTCTTTATACAGCTTTGTAGGCTAATTATCAAATGAAGCTATTAGAATTACTTCATCATATCTTCAATTTTCAACTGCAAATTGTTCTATTACAGGTTAGATATAAATACAAGTTTCATTATGTAGTTATAATCCCACTATATATATCTATAGAATTATAAATATCTTTGTGAAATTAGCACAATTATCCTTCCTTAAGGATAAGTATAGAAATTCTCATTTAATCTATAATTAACCAATAAATATGACAGAAGACCATTTTATTTGAGTACCAATGATGTAATTTTTTATTTATAGGATTTAGTAAATGAGACAGATTATCTTACTGCTAGTGATAATTTCATTCTGCAAATTGGGCAAGTTCAGAATTTTATAGCTCCTTCAGAGTCACTAAATTCTACAGTTTATCACTTTAAACAATGCGGACACCAGAATGAGAGGATCTATTGGGAGAGGTGAGTTCATTTTCAAGAGATATCTATGCCATTTGGTTAATAAACCTAGGAAAAAAATGAACTTACTTGGTTTCTCTTTTCACCTATGTCTCTCAGCTTCATTCCTATTGGGAAAAGAAAATCCTCACTCACCTTAAGATTGATGATTATATATCACAACAGTATTTTTCATTTCATCCCATTTTCTAGGCAGAGAGTCTGAGAACTGTATGAGTGCTCTTGAATTCTAAAATAAATATGTCCTCTGTGTAACACAGGTTATTTCGCACATTCAAAATCTTGTCAACCTAAACATGTTATATTATTCCAGGAGATAATGCTGCCCAATTGCTCAGCTAAAAATAGTGAGGAGAATGATTCAAGGTTACCAAAAATTATGTATTTTCCTCTGGGTTATGTGTGTTTCTTTCTCGTTAAGTGTCCACCGTATATGTGTATAACATAGCTCAGTTTTAGAATAATTCTATTTAGATTCATATTTTGCAACAGCTCTTTGAACTTAACATCTCTAAGCCTTAATCTCTTCACTTGTAGTGAGAAGAGAATGACCTATACTCACTGTTAGCTTGTGAAAAATTTTAAATCTCATGCCTAATCCATAGTTACCACTCAGAAAATGTTAACAATAAACATCAATATATATACCAGTCAGTAAATGGCATGTTTTTAAAACAGTATTTTCCTCTTCATCTTTATTCAATGTTATTTATTTAATTTCCATGTAAAAACACTGAATCACACATGAATAAGTGATGTTTTGAAGGACAATAGTGACCATTTTTTCTTTTCTATAAATTTAGATGAATACCCGTATACTTTCTACATATGCTTCTATAATCTACATAATATAGAGTATGAAATGGTTAAAAAGACTTCTCACACTAGCTGATTCAGTCAGAAGGAATATATAATCTTGTGTAGCAGTCAGTAAAGTATTGTCAGAGTGTGGAAACGAGTGCTTACAGAAATGTAGGAGTGAAACTTTGGAAAGGGGGTGAGGTGAATTGGAGTAACAGTCATTGGATCTTCCTGAAGCATCAGCAGTGGTGGATAAGATGGAACTTGTAAGAAAGTCTGAGAAACCCTGCATATCTGGAAGCTGAGGTGGTGCTATGAAGGTGAAGCTTGTGAAGATCTAGAATATTTGAGAAAGTTCTAAGAAATCACCTTTACATTCTCTTCCATTATAGGTTATTACAAGATCTCAAGTTCCTGGTGCTATACAGTTGGTCCTTGTTGGTTATATATTTTATATACAGTAGTGTGTATATATTAATCCTAAACTCCTAATTTATCCTTCTCCCTTGCTCCCCTTTGAGAACCATAAGTTTTTCTATGTCTGTGAGTCTATTTCTGTTTTGTAAATAAGTTCATTTGTATCATTTTTTTTAGATTCCACATATAAGTGATATCATATATTTGTCTTTCTCTGTCTGGCTTACTTCACTTAGTTTGATAACCTCTAAGTCCATCCATGTTGCTGCAAATGGCATTATTTCCCTTTTTATGGCTGAGTGATATTCCATTGTATATATGTACCACATCTTCTTTATCTATTCATCTGTTGATGGGCAACTCAAGCTAACACAACATTGTAAATCAACTATATTTCAATAAAATAATTTTTAAAATAATTTTAAAGAAAGAAGCCACCTTTAAAAAAGCTGCTTCCTCTGAGAAGACCACTGCATCTAGGGGAAGTGGCACTTTTATAGTTCTAGATGGCATTGTGCTATTGTTGATCAGCTCTAGTGCAACTGGGAGGAAATATGGCATAGTTGCCCCAATTTGTCATCATGTATGTGTGCCGCCAGCCGCGGCGGGTCCTCAAAGTGTAGCAGCAATCGACGAGAGGGGGTAGGGAACTGAACGCACCAAGGTATGGGATCAGAAGGGCACAAGCAACTGATGGTTGCAAGGCAGGTTTAATAACAAAGCATAGCCATATATATACCCCTAAAGCAGGGAATTTGCTTAGTCACCATCTTATCGGCATCAGCTGGTTAATTGGCTTCTCGGCTTAGTCACGCCTTATCAGCATCAGCTGGTTTATTGGCTTCTCGGCTTCTCCCTCAAAGGCACCAATTTCCCCTCCAGGGTTGCTTTTCCTAGCTTTAGGGAACAACCAGGGACTCCCAGTAACTGAGCAGGTCCCTGGACTGATTTGGCCAAAGGCCATCTCCTTTTTTACGTTCATACCATAAAGTCCAGGATGCATACCAAGGAGAGTACAATCGGGCCCTGAGGCTTATGAGGGTCTTAATGGCGCCTTCCTCAGAGGGCAATGCTCGCCACATATGTGTACCACAACCTACCAAGAGTAATGATTTTTGCTTCCTTTCTGCCTTCTAAATCTTGCTGGTTTCCTTTCTTGGCTAACTCTCACCTGGAACAATATAGGGAGTATATTATAGGAAACAATTTCACTGACCTTGGGTGGGAGTAGTAGTTCCAAAGTGACAACTTGCCATCCAACATATTTTATTAAGAGGAGGAATCATCTACCCTCATACTTCTGACAATAGTGATCTGAAAATAAAAATAAAGGAAGTTACACTCTCCTAAAGCAATGGAAAATGTACACCCTTTCCCAAAAGTCTATATAAAATACCTTAAGAGATCATTTTTGGTCAAGCAATAGGTAGAACCCTTAAAAAGAAGTTGTTTGATCTTCATAGGATACTGACAGAGACAAAGCTGTCTTATGTGTAAAATTGATTAAAATTATATTTTTTTGACTTTTAACAATTACATAAGCAGAAACTGAATTATATAGGTCTTGGTTAGAAACTACATACACATATTTTATCTTCATCTTAGAATTTTAATTAGAAATTAGATTTTATATGAATTATTACAGCCCACTAGTATAAGAATAGCTTAGAGACAGATTAGGACCAGTATTAATTTTAAAAATGTAACCACAGCCAGATGAAAAGAGACACTGTTCTTATGTCATAAGATTTATTCACTTAAAAATTAAATTACAATTATTTATATGATCATCTGTTATTTTATTCTTTATATATGTACAAACATTAGTATAAAATATATTACGTGTATAGCTTTACTTCTAAAATATTGCTCAGCTCATTCTCAAAAAAAAAGTTTAACCCATTGAGCACCCCACACTATGCTGGTCTGGGTTACCATCATTTCTTTCCAAAGTTGTTGAAATATCCTCCTAACCTTTCTTCTTGCTTTTACTTTTGTGTTCTCCTGCATGCCTATTTTCAGCACATCAGCCAAAGCACTCTTAGTAACTTAAGTCAGTTCATGTTATTCCTTTGCTCAAATTCATGCCATGTGCTCCATCTCACTCACAGTAAACAACAAACTTTACAATGACCTATTTTGTCCTCTTCCATCTAACCAATTGCCTCTCAGATGTATTTTCCTAATAATCTTCCACTCAGTGAGCACAAATTTGCCTCTTTGAATTTTTCTCAAACATAACAGGCATGTTCATGTTTCAGTGCCTCTTGCAGGTCTTACTTAAATATCTTACTTAAATATTAGGTACTTACTTAAATATCACCTCTTCTCATGTAATCTAATCTGGACCCTCTAACAAACACCCCAGTTGCTCATGACTACCTGTCGCCTCCCTGATTTATCTGCCTCATTCACACATTTCACCAGCTAACCAGCTATCAGTTTTTGGTGCTTATTTTGCAGATGCTAACTCTAAAAAATAAATTCCCTGAGTTCATAGACTTGTTTTTCTTTTGGTCATTGTTGTATCCCCAACAGTTAGAAAAGTGCCAAGCACAAAGCAGGTGCTCAATGAATATTTGTTGGATGAAAGAATAAATATCAATAAAAATACAGTATATTTTGAAATTTTGGTAAACTTTAGTATCATCATCTTAATAAATATTTTAAATATTTTCACAATAAAACCTTTAAGTATGAATTTGGTGACAGAATTGCCATCAAATTATGAACATTAAAAAAGATGATTATGTATGATGGTTTCTTCACCATCATGTTAATAATGAAATTCAATGACTTTTAGGAAAAAAATAACTGCTCACACAGGCTCTCTCAACACAAATCTGAAGGCCATCACATATTCATTCTGCATACTTACAGAGATAGACATTTCTTCCATATGAACATTTACATAAAAATATTTTGTTTGTGTTAATCAAATTACATTCCTTTTTTTTTTTTTTTTTTTGCGGTATGCGGGCCTCTCACTGTTGTGGCCTCTCCCATTGCGGAGCACAGGCTCCGGATGCGCAGGCTCAGCGGCCATAGCTCACGGGCCGGGCCCAACTGCTCCACGGCATGTGGGATCTTCGCGGACGGGGGCACAAACCCGTGTCCCCTGCATCGGCAGGCAGACTCTCAACCACTGCGCTACCAGGGAAGGGAAGCTCTCAGTTAACATTCTTATACGAAGGCAAATGTGGATAAGCCTTCAACTCAAAAGTAAAATGAAAGAATTGAGCAAGAACGGTTTTCTGACACAAAGAAATGTTAACAGTGCTAAATTCAGTGGAAATTTTCTATTCGAAGCATTAAGTTTTGATGTATAAATTATATGAAAATTATAATAACTTTAGTTGTTAAAGAATAAATAGTAGATAAAAGCCTCTGTATTACCTGAATACTAAACACTAAACTGTGAAATCTTTTTTTTTTTACATCTTTATTGGAGTATAATTGCTTTATAATTGTGTGTTAGTTTCTGCTGTATAACAGTGAATCAGCTATAGATCCCCATATCTCCTGCCTCTTACACCTCCCTCCCATCCTCCCTATTCCACCCTCTAGATGGTCAAACTGTGAAATCTTGAGAAGATAAAAATGTATCTGAATTTGTTTTATTCTGTTGTGAAAAACATTACTACATAATTTAAACAAAAACTTACTGGATATTTTATGTCTATTTTATAGACAAAAATTCTATGAGCCAAAGAAAGCATTATATTTTAACTCTAATAATTTAAAAAACTATAGCATAAAATGAAATTTAAAATGTTCATTAGAGGACACATGTAGATGTGTCTTTTGCAAAAAAAATTAATTACATTTTAAATTATAACATAAGGCATGAGTTTACTTATGTATTTACGATGACTGGACATCCTCAAAGATGAATAGATTTTATTTATGAAGAAAATGTTATCATCCTAAATATTGATATTTAATAGAGTAATTGAATATTGCTTTCCTATTAGTTTTCCAGATTTTCTAAAGTACTTTATTGAAAAGAGAAAAAATAAAACATAATAATTAAAATTAATTTTTGGAAAGTTACCTTTATCATACATTCTTCACCAAAAATTACATGAAATATATACAAGCATTGTAAGTTTTATATTTCGACAAAAAGAAAAACAAAATGCATGTGAGACCAAATTACTTTTAAAACTCCTATTAACTGATGTAATAGTTGTTACAGATAAGAGATTACCAACTTGTATATAACTAAAACTGCATCAAAATCAAGTTCCCTTATACCCCTGTCCCCACACATGCACAACCCCCCTCACTATCAATATCCTGTACCAGAGTGGTACAAATATTGATAGTAAGAGAGTTTGTGCACCTGCTTGTGTGTGTATTTTATGCTTAATTTTGTTGTGAAAGTAAAACTGCTCTACAAAACAAAGTCTATTTAAATGGTGGGGAAATCAATGGTCAATGGTTACACAATAATGACAGAATAATGAAGTATATAAGTTAATGACAAAAGCTGAAATGTTGTGTTTATATAAGAAGAGTTTTTCCTCTTGTTATATACTTGTCCTAACTTAAAATAACTGATCTCTATTAAGGTTGATAGAGTAACAAAAATTACTATATGGCCTTTATACATGGTCTTCATTAACACTGTAAATTTATTCTGTGAGTTCTTGAGCTTGACTTATATAAAATTGTATCTAGATGAATGATTTCATTTCCTTCTAATGCTTGAATGGTTTGCAGTGTTATTTGGCACTTGACAAGCTACATTATGTCATGTTATCAGCCATGTATTAGACAGAAAACTAATTATTTCAAAGAATAGCTACATGGAAAAATAAAGGATGTAAAATATGTAAAGTTGTGTTTTCAGGGGTGGTAGCAGAGGAAAAAGAAGAGATTTGGTAATAGAGAAAGTTTAAGTTTAAAAGATTTAAAATAAGTTTAAAAGTTCTCTCATTGATTGTTATCTTTATAAAATATAATTATAAATAAAATAAATGCAATTCAAGAAGTGTACCCAGAGTTAGAACTTGCATGAATATAAGGATATTTGATGTCAACATATATATCTATATATCTTGGAATTAATGAATTTTTTAAAATGACAAGAAAAATCATACATCCCATGGATTTTAATTGAAACACATGATTTGGAATTTTTACCTATAGTTTTGTTTCAATCTGGTTTGTTATCTTCTTCTATTATAAATAGGTGTCTAAAATGAAATCAGATTTTGGCACTTCCAAATTTCATACTTAGAACAAGAGAGTTCATTGTACTTATTCTAAAGCTATATGTTTTTTTTTTTCCACTTAAAAATTGATTCACAATTTATTTGATTAGTTCTTTGTTAGTGCTGCTTGGTGAATCTAGTTTGCCACGTGTTTTACTATTAAAAAAAAACTTTAAGACATCCAATACATTATGTTGTATTTCATTCAGCTTTTCTGTTGGGATCATGATTTTAATATGCTGCTGTATTTGCTAATTATCAAAAATCCAACAAAATAGTGATGTTTAGGAAGTGGAAATTCATTTTAAATAGCGTCAGTATTTTTCTGCATCATATAGTACAAAGAAAATAGAAAAAATATATTTTTGTGTGGCTATACAAGATTATTCAAAATTATAAGTTCCAGAGTTTTTCTCCCAGGGGCCACTAAAGGCTCACATCAATTTCCTTCACCTTACTTTGTTTAATTATGAACTTCTTCAAGGGCATACTTAATTCATCATTCTATTCTCAGTGACTGGCCCAATTTCTGATAGAATAGCTGTTGAATTAAATACTTACTATATAAAGTTGAATGGCTCTCAGTTTCTTTGGGAAATAATTTTCATTTAAGTGATGTGTATAACTGAAGGTGGATCAGAAATGTTTAGAATTCTAAACACGCATTTTTAAAAATTCTTAACAGCAGAATGGAGAAAGTATTGGAGGTGATAAATCATCAAAATTAAAAATTATATTAGTTTAAAAAATTGTATTAGTTTAGTCTGTACTTACATAAAAAATTATAGCAATACGTTTGAAAGTGCTTTAAACCAGAGATTGAAAAGATTGGAGTGGCTCATTATATGTATATATTTGGAGATATCTATCTATCTATATAGATATAGATATATTCTATTTCCATAGGTAGAGTTTGAAAATAATTACAAAATAAGAAATAACATAGGTTTCTTGGTATTATTCTTTTTTGTTTTTTAATTAATGTATAAGCAAGTAAACTTTCAGGCTAATCTCTAGTTTGTGATGAGATTAAAGCCATATTATTTCAATGTATCATGCATATTTTTAAATAAATGCATTAAAGAAAATGCACCAATAGTGATTAGAGCCTACCATTCTTTTTTTTTTTTTTTTTTTTTTTTTTTGTTTAAAAGTTTTGTATTGTGTCATACAAACTGTCATCATATACAAGTGCATAAGTGAAAAACTTTTCTCTCCTCTCTCCTCCCCAAACATTACAGTAGACCAATTCTTGCTCATATACCACAAAGTTAAAACATATATCTCTTCTGGAATTCTAAACAGTTAATTCTAGATACCAGCTTCCAAATTTTGTAACTTACCAATCTGGTATGGACATGAACAGTTCCAGTGCTTTTCAACTTGTCCCTGAATTTTTCTCTCCTCAAAGTTCCAGGCAGTAATTGATTTTAATGCCCTCAAATTAGATAAAGCTGACTATTTAGAGTTTATAAATTATTTACACTATACAATCACTAAGAATAGAGCTATGACTTACACATATTATACCCCTCAAACTATTTAGCACCATGAATAGAATTCTCAATACTAACTGATGGGTTAAGTAATCCAATGATCAAATATATGACAGTGATAGTCTTAAAAACACCCATTTGTTATTTTTCTTATATACATTACAAACTCCCTCCTGTCTTATAGATATAATTACACAGCTGTCAACTTTTTGCTTGATGCTAATAACAATTCCCTAGGTTATTAGTAATGAGAAGCTAAGGCATTAAACCTAACAGGCTCTAAGCTAGTTTAAATGTGGTGAAATACTGTTAAAATAGAATTGCACTGCACTTCTTTTCTAATTTCACACTTCTCCAAAGTGCTATGGTTCCTGTAAGATTTTTGTCCTGCATAGATTCAAATTCTGCATCTTTCAGTTTTGGATGGCTTGAGTACCATAAACCATGATTTATTTGGTAGCAAAAACATTTCAGGAGTTTCAAAACGGATCACTACTCACCTAAAAAAAGTTGCAACCATCACTTTCCTTTAAACCTAGAACACATACCATTGACTGGAATAAAAAATACAACAACCCTGTCCTGACTGTAATAAAAACGGAAAACAGTGAATTGAGCTGTGCACTTTTTAAGAGATTCTACACAGTCATGTTCTTAAGAGTTTAAAGTGGTCACAAACACTGCTTCAGTGACATTTAATGTTCAACATATGCTACATTACTCTTAGCACTTTTGTGCTTAATCTCCACACATAACAAGTTCAGGTATCAAAATAATCCTGATTCTAAAAGAAAGAACTCACCACCAATATTTAAAGCTGATTCTTCCCAAGAAGATAGGATAGTTTCTCAAATATGCAGTTATCAAAGTGGTACTGTCTTAGGCTAAGCTTTGTCAAGGCTCAGGCAAAACCCTGAGGTGAACTTAGCAAGGTCCTTGTAAAGAAATCTTCAATGAGAAACTCAACATAGGGGAATTTTAAAGCTTCAAGACTGGCTCATTACACAGAAATGCCACAGGCTTTCTTAGAACACTGAGTCTAGTGATTGTCTATGTCAAGGAGGCACATATACAATTTTACTAACTCCTGATGTCTCTTTTTTTTTGTCTGGAAAATGCAGTCAGTCTGACGAAGGGCCTAAAAAACATTCTGCCAGGCCAAGCTCTTCTAGAGAGCACAGGGAAGCTAAGGGAAAGCACTAGGAAGCAATTAATGTAAATGTATTGGTGTGTGCATCTCTGAGGAAAAAATAAACCTGTACAAGGCAATGGCTGTCCCAACCAAGGATTTAGATTAAACAACACTTTAGTAACCCAGGAATGGTTCCCAAAATGTTTACCTTTCAAGGTAAAGAAGGGCAAAACCCTGAAAGGAAGAGTAAAATAACCTTGTAGGAGAAAGCTTCATTACATTTTATATGTTTCTGTTTGCTCTCATCCATCCCAGTGCATTTGGGTCAAATGTGTACTTCTTAGAAAAGACAGGCTCCTCTGAGGAGCACTGTTCTAATCCTGACTTTTTCTAGCCAAGCTCCTGCAAAAACATACAGCCTGATTTCCCCAATCTCATCACTCCATAATCTGCAACAGGAGTCAGTTCCACAGCTATTTACTGAACTTTAGCACCGATCTCTTTAGAAGTGATTTCCCGATGATTTTTGTTCTGTCTCCAGGAAGCACAGCATGAAAAGACTGATAGTCCTTCCCTGGGACAGTCCCAGGAAATTGCAGTTGAAAGAGAATGCAGAATAGTGCATGGCAAAAAATTCCTCTTGTGAGCTTAGTCAAACACGTATGGTATGCATATTCCCCCAGGTATAAAAAATTTACATTAATTAATATCAGCAACAGAACCCAAAACATTGGTAAATTGAATTCTAATGTGACAATTTAAAAGTAGACAGTGCTCCACTGGGTTAATAGAATCAGAATTAACTAAGAAACAATATTTTAAATACCACATCATTGAAAACTCCTAGTGGGCATGTCCCCTTCATCAGTTATTTTTAAAATAACGGTCATAACAGGAGAAAGAACAAGCACCATGCTCACTAATGCAGGTTACTGGACTGCTCTGATTAAGCACTGCAGTTCACAGATAAACACTTCACATCTTCCCTTCAAGTTACTGAATCTTTCTTCTTCCGGAACGGTGATTTTAGCCTCTTCCATACACTGTTTTTGGGTTTAGATTTTTTCTCCATGGCCAGTACTGCCTCCTTTTCTTTCCTACGTATCTCCCGTACAAGGGCATGGAATACATCATCAATGTAGTAGCGGTATGCAGCAGATGTCTCAAAAAAGGGGCAGCTGAATTCTCGGGCCAAAGCCAATCCTTCTTCCTTGGTGACCTGTCTTAGCTGCTTTAGGTCAGACTTGTTTCCCACAAGAACCACAGGGGTATCATCAGTACGTCGAACTCGATAAATAAGCTGTTTAAACTCCCGAACTTCATGGAAACTTCGACGATCGGTGATAGAATAACAGATGATAAACCCTTCTCCTGCCCTCATATACTGATCCCGCATGGCTGTAAACTCTGCCTGTCCAGCCGTATCCAAAATGTCCAGATTGGCAGGCTCATCATCAATACGGATCCGGATTTTATAAGCATCTTCAATGGTGGGATCATGATCTTCTGGAAACCGGTGGCTGATGAACTGCATGGTCATGGCGCTCTTCCCTACACCGCCAGCACCCAGCATCACTAGTTTGTATTCCCGTGACAGCCCTGCAGGGCTGCTACAGCTACCAGCTGGGCGAGTTCCAGAATCCATTGTGCTCTTGGAGAATCCTGGGCTGCCCCGAGGAAAAGGCACCTCGCCCTCCTCACTCGCGGCGAGGATCGGCACTGACCTCTAGAGCCTACCATTCTTTGAATGCTCTGTAAAAATGCATGTGTGTTGTTGTGAATGCCAGTGAAAATGGCAGAGTAGGCAGCTCCAAGATCCTGATTCATTATAGACAACTGAAAAGTCAAGCAATCACTCTTAGAATTAACTTGTTAGGAACCGTGGAAAATAGTCAAAGGTTTATAGCAACCAAGAAAATGTTAATCAGAAAATGGTGACTTAAAAACAGTAGGAAACTTTGTAACATTTTTACTTGTTCTTACACCACCACCATCTTTTTCTCAGCAGTCTTGAAGATTGCAACCGCTGTTCCCAGTGTGGGATTCTTATTATTGGTTGTGGAGAGAAAAGTGAAGACCTTATTATCAAATAATTGTGCCTGTTTTAAACTGTCTAGGAGCTACCTGAAGGAATGATATAAAGTGCTTCCCTTTGTTTCACTTAATTCAGAAATCTATCAGAGCAGAATGACAGCTTTAAAGAGGACATCCCTTGTAAATATTGTAAGGTAAATGAACTATCCCCTGCCTGCTAGGATAAAAGACAGTTGAGGCAAACAACAGGCACAGAAAATGCCTAGGAGGAAAAAGCTAGGAGAGAGTTTCTCTGGAAATTAAGGCATTACAAGTTTTCATGTAATAGGGGGAATTTAGAAGGCTGTTAGCATGCATTGGCCAGGACACATGCTCAGAAAAATCCTGAGAAGACCCTATGTTGACATCTCTGGCCTGTATTTAGGCTAAGTGCACACAGGAAGTGAAGACTAAAGCACAGTAGTAAATAGCCAGATAAGCATTGAAGGAGTATCCCAGCATAAAGCAAATCTGTAAAGAGTTGGATAGCTTTTTCTTTAGTCTTTTTGTTTGTTCATTTTAGCTCCAGGAATTTAGGGAAATCTCTATCAAAACACTAGCTGACCAAAACCTAAAGAATAAAGATGTCAGAGACCACACATGACAAATAATACAGACTTAACAAAATTATTTTTTAAAAGTCTTTAAACAAACAAAACACTGCATCTCAGAGCAAGAAACAGAAACAAATCTTGAAAAGGTGGAGGCAATCTGACTTTCAGAGTCACCAATTATGTTTTCCAAAATGTCCAATTTTCAATCGAAATTAAAAGCATATAATGAAACAAAAGTTTGTGAACAGAAATTATTCTTGAGGAAGTGCAGACTTACTAACAAAAACTTTAAATGTACTAAATATACTTATGAATCTAATGAAAAATGTGGGCAAAGAACTAAAGGAAATCAGGAGAATGGTGTCTCAACAAATAGAGAATACTGATTAAAAGACAGAAATCATAAAAAAGGTATCAAATAGAAATTCTGGAAATGAAAAATACAATAAATGAAACACAAAATTTTACTAGACAGTTTTAACATCAGATTTGAGCAGTCAGAAGAGAGAATCAGCAAACTTGAAGATAACATATTGAACTTATCTGGCCAGAGGAACAGAAAGAAAAAATAATAATAATAATGAAAAGAGGTTAAAATACCCATTGTGCACCATCAAGCTTACCAAAATATCCACTAGAATGGCTGTAATAAAAATATTGAATTAAAAAAGTAAGAAGTGCTACATAGATATGGAGAAATTGGGATCCTCATACATTGATGGTGGGAATAAAAATCGTGCAATCATTGTGGAAAAATGTTTTGTGGTTCCTCAAAAAGTTAAACAGAATTATTATAGAGCCAAGCATTCTACTCTATGTATATACCCTAAATAACTGAACAGATGTTGAAACCAAAGCATATTAACTAATGGTGATAGAAGCACTATTTACAGTAGCCAAAAATTGGAAACAAAATGTCCATCAATAGATCACAGATAATCAAATTTACTATGTCCATACAATGGAATATTATACAGCCATACACAAGAATGGAGTACTGATGCATGCTACAATGGAGATGAGCCTTAAAAAACATTTTGCAAAGTGAAAAAAAAAAAAAACAGACTCAAAATGTCATATGTTGTATAATTCCATTTGTGTGAAATATCTAGTATAGGTAACTCCATAGAGACAAAAGTCATCTGATGGTTGCCAGATGCTTTTGAGGAGGTGGATACGTCAATGTTTTTTAAATTGATATGTGATGCTTGCACAACATTGTGAATGTCACTTAATTTTAAACTTTAAAATGATCAATTTTATGTTATGTGAATTTCACCTCAATTTTAAAAATTTATTCATTATTCTTATATTAATACTGTAAGATATCTAAATGGAGATCTGACCAATAGTCTTAGAAATTTTAAAAAGATTGTATTTTCTATTTATGGCTCTCTCATTGATAGACCAGGTGGCATAATATTGACCAAAGTTTTTTAACATTTTCTCTTTTTTCTTAATCTACAGTGTATTGATATTTAAGAAAACAATATGTAACAAAGTATTCACCTTTCATTATATTTCATAATAATTTCACTACCTGATATTACATTATATAATTACTTGTTTATTGTATGTCTTATACTCATGAAAACAGGGTAAAACACGTAGACAATATAATCATAAAAGGAAGTCCATTTTTACATGCTTCTTCCTCCATAAAATAATTGAGCATGTTTTAAGACCTCACCTGGTCTTGTCTCAGTAATTCAAAGTCTAAGACTGTAGCCCAAGGTAACTTAATTTCCCATTATTAGATACTGGTCAACTTCCATCATGAGGTAAAAAATAGAAGTTGCTTCCCAGTGGAAGTAATAAGATCAAAATCAGAAATATTTGTTCAGATCTATATCCTTAATTAAGAGGGTTGGTTTGAAATCAGTAATGAAGGTACATGACTAAAACAGGAGGAGGATGGTGAGAGTGTCAGAATCTTACCAAAATCAGGAAAGATTAACAAATTTGGGCTAGAAGTAATTTTCCCTCTATATAGTAGTCAGGATACTAAGATATAGAGACCAATTAGTAGATATTTCTCCCAAAACCTTATTATCTGTCCAGAACTATATTAAGCTTAATAAAATATTACTAAGTGAAGTAAGTCAGAAAAAGAAAGACAAATACCATATATATCATTTTAGGTGGAATCTAAAATATGATACAAATGAAGTTATTTACAAAACAGAAACAGATTCAAAGACAGAAAACAAATTTACAGTTCCCAAAGGGGAAAAGTGTTGGAGGAGGGATAAATTAGGAGTTTCGGATTAGCAGATATAAACTACTGTATATAAAATATGTAAACAACAAGGTCCTACTGTATAGCAAGGGAACAGTATTCAATATCCTGTAATAAACCATAATGGAAATAATATGAAAAAAATATATAGCTGAATCACTTTGCTGTACACCAGAAACAAACACAACATTCTAAATCAATTATATGTCAATACTTTTTAAAATAAAATATTAACAATAATTATTTTTTTCTCAAATCTTCACAACTCTTTCTTGAACCTCTTCTGGGAGACTTAAGCATGTTTTAGATACACTGAGGGCAATTTTTTTTAAATAGAAAAGATGTTAGAAATAACTTTATTACATTCCTTGGGAGACAAGTAATAAGCCTTGGTTGCAGCCGGTCATAATACTTTTATCTGATTTGAGGCAGGTTCAAAGGACAAGACCGATTCTGCTCTCTAACAACATTAGAAGAGTAAGCAAGTAAGCAAGCAAGACATGCTGTATTGCTCGCAATATGTGTAACTTATGTTCTTGGGAAAATGCACATATGCCTTGCTGTCACTTACGTATTGACTATAGTATTTCAATTTTACCTTTTTTCTCAAAAATAAAAGCAACTGAACTAAGAGGTTATATTGGGAAATTTTAGCATAGAATGTCCAAGAAGAGGATGGTAGAAACCAAAAGAGGCAATAGAAAAAGAAAACACAGAGAGATGTGAAAAAGCTTAACATTAAATCTGAAGACAGAATAACAATATCTTCTATGTGTCTAGAGAATGCATCAGAAAAATAAGTTCCTTTAAAAGTGGAATGTCAGATCTATGATTGACTCATTGCTGCTTGCTATTTTAATTTGATTTTTATCCTTATTAATTATTCTAGATCTTTATCTACTTCATTAAATCCTCTGTCAAATTAATTTTAGCCTCCATAGGTGAACTAAACTCATTTTCAAAGTAAAAGCTGTGAAGTAAATATTCCCTGAGTTTTCTTCCTCTTCACACCCTAATTTACAAATAAAATAATTTTCTGATGTCCTCTACTTCCAGTCACGAAAGTGATAGGTTGGAAAAATTCAGAATTGGTCAATGAACTAGATATCATTCCTTACTGTCACCTTCTGGACAAACAACTACAGAATATATGAAATATTTCTTATATCCTTCAATACCTTTATCATTACTGACTCTATAGTTACTCAGACTACAAACATAATAAAAATACTCTAGATAGCCTAAAATATTTGCATTACATTGATTGGATTTTGTTTCTGTCATTTTTTTCTCTGCTTTCATATTGTTTTCTGTTTATGCTTGATTTGTTTTATCCCAATTTTTAAAATTTATGTTTTTATTTATTAAAGGCAAATCCAAAAAATATAGAAATGTTATTTTGAAAGTGTTTCTTAAAATTATATTATTAATAATAATTGCAATTAATTGTTTGGTATATACTACCAGACCCTTTCTAAGTGTATTAAAACATGAAATATATAATTGTTGCAATGTGTTTTAGTATTTTATATATACATGGCAATTTTTCTATGTAATTAAAGTAGATATAACTCATTTTTTCTGTCATTAGTCTTTTAAATATATTCAATATTTTTAATAATTTTTAAAACATTATTACAAATACAAAGCCTATGGTTCTCTTTTTTGATCTATCCAGTAGAGATAGCCACATTCCTAAATGTATGTCATTAATATGTCTTCATTGTTTTCATTCTCCTGGCTTCTGACTTTTGCCATAGGAATACATTTCCTTGATTAAAAAAGATTTAGAAATAATAAAGCAAGTGGGAAATAAGAAGATAAGTAAATGACATTATAATGCAATTTCTTACATTATTTATGAAATAAAATAATGTTAATTCAAGGTAGACTCTGATAAGTTAAGAATACATATTATGCTGTCTAGAGTAACCACTATTAGCACAAAGAGGTATAATCATAAAACTAATAGAAGAGATAGCATAGAGTCCAAAAAACTTTTTGATCATCTCATTAGAAGTCATGAAAAAAACAGGGGACAAGTGAAGAACAAATAACAAAATAAAAAACTTAAACCTAATTTCATTAGTAATTACATTAAATGTGTCATTAAATAGACTAAAACTAATTACAAGGAAGTGATCATTAGCCTGGATTTTTTTTAAGGGTCCATTGTATCCTGTTAATAATAGATATACTGTGAATGTAAAGACAGTCTGGTTGAAAGTAAGAATATAGCAAAACATATTCCATTGCCAAATTAGGCAGAAAAAAATCAGGTGTACTTTTATTAATGTCCGAGCAAGTAGACTTCAAGACAGAGTATTACCAGAGATATAAAATAACAATCAAAATTGGTAAAATTAACAAATCTTTGAAAATATATTGCAATCATAAATACATATGCACCTATTAACAAACCTTAAGGTTACATGATAAAGTTCATAGAAGTAACAAGACAAAAAGACAAATCCAAAAATATAGTAAAAGTTTACCAACACTTTCTCAAAAAAGAAATAGAACAATTAGAAAAAAAAACAGAAGAGATATAGCAAATCTAAACAGCATAATCTGAATTGACCTAATTCCTATTTATAGAATAAAACATTCAAAAAAGAAGTAAACCTTTTCAAGTGCCCATAGGACTTTTGCTAAGCTAAGTCATAGGCTGGGACATATGCTTAATAATTTATTTAAAGTATCAAATTCATATATATATACATACATACATACATATTTAGCCATAACAAACTTAAATTACAAATCATCTGGAAACTAAAACAGTACTTAAAGAAAACTAGCATCAAGTAATTAATCACAAGGGAAAACAGAAAACATTTTGAACTGAATGCTAATGAAACAAACATATCAAAGTGTGTGATTTGCTGCTAACTGTCTGTAGTGTGAAATTTATACTTTTAAATACATATATTAGAAACAAAGAGAGGTTAAAGATGATCAAATTGCCAATCTTAAGAAATCGAAAGAAAAAAAATCAGAAAAAGCAGTAGTGGTAAACTAGGAAACCGGTGAAATATGAAACAAAATAATATAGAATACCAATGAAACAGTATTTGGTTCTTTGGAAAGATAACTGAAATTGACAAGTGCTAGGCAAGTACAATCAAGAAGAAAAGAGAGAACACAAACAACCAGTGTAAAGAATGAGAGAGGGTACCATTACAGATCTTACAGTCATTGAAAACATAGTAAATACATATTATGAGCAACATTATGACCATAAATTCACCAAATTAGATGAAATCCACAGATTCATTGAAAAATACATCTTACCAAATGTACATGATAAGAAATCAATATTATTAATAACTCTATATATGTGAAAAGATAGTCTCTAACTGAAAATATTTTATTTTTGTAATTATTAATTTTTAAGGTTTTATCTTTCACTTTTTCCAGTTGTATAAGATATAACTGACATAAAGCATCTGCATAAGTTTAATGTGTATAATATAGTTATTTGACTTACATATATTGTGAAATGAGTACCACAATACATTAATATCCACTATCTCATATAAATACCAAAAAACAGGAAAAAAGGAAAAAAAGTGTTTTTTCCTTATGATGAGAACTCAGGATTTACTCTCAACAACTTTTCTATATACCATACAGCAGTGTTAACAATAGCCATCATGTTGTACATTACATTCATAGCACTTCATCTTATAACTGTAAGTTTGTACCTTTTGACCACCTTCTGAAAATTTTAAACAAAGAAATCTCCACACCATTTTTTAACTGGTGAATTCTAAGAAACATTAAAGGATGGTTACACAGGTCTTTAAGAAAACAGAGGAGGGAAAACATCCAAACATGTGACTCCCTGTGTTTAACTGTCTGTCTTGACAGTCAGGTTTGCACTGTCCTCCCCTCTCTTACAGATACCTGAAATGTTGTACAGTTTTCATTCTGTTCAGCTTGCAACTTGTTAGAACAGATGGAGTAATGATTCCCAAGCTCCTTAAATGTAGAACCAGAAACCTGAAGTCCTTACTTTCCTTTTTATAATATTTTATTGCATCTGTACTTATTCTTTTATCATGTAGATATTTAACCCAAGGCATGGAGAATGGTTCTGTGTTAGCCTGGTACAGTTTAAGGAAAGGGTGTTTCAAACAGAAAAGAGTACAAACTTTAGAGGTAAATAAGTGAATGACATGTTCAAGGACATGAAGGTGTTTCAATATGTCTGGGGTACAGAGGTACAGTAGTAGGTATGAGAAGACGGAACTGGTAATGTTACCAAGTGACAAGGTGAATGATTATAGACTGTGGGTAAAAAAAAGGAAAAGTGAATTGTATCCCAAGAGCATTAGTGATCCACTGAGGGCCCCTAACTATAGGGTTGGAAGCTAAGATATACTGGTTAGAAAAACCACTCTGGCTGCAATACAGAGAAGAGACTGAAAAGACTAGAAATGGCAGAATCATAGGGGAGGCTATTATAATAGAGGTGGAGAGAGGCAAGCAGATTATATTAATGGATTGGAATTCACAGGAAATAGGACTTGTTTTAAATTAAACATACATTTATTGAGAACTTAAAATTGGCAGATTTTGTGCCAAGTGTCCAGAAGAAATGTAATGAGATGTGATCTCATCTGATAGAGCCCCTAATCCAGTGGGAAACAAATACACAATAATGAAGAAAAAGCTCTAAGAGCAGTTTTATATTGCACATCACAGGAAGACAGTAATCTTACCTGTGATTTCTTTAATTGTACGTGTTGGGAAGGATAATTCAAGTGCACCAATCAAGCCACTGATTGAATCATAAGAATGATGGTTTCACATTAACAGAGACAGGAATCTGATTACAAGAATCAAATTTGGTAGTAATTTTCTCTTGAAAAAATCAGAGAGTACTTTTCAGGGGGTTAAAACAGAAATAAACTGCAGTCCCTATTCTTTGCCATAAATTCCTGAAAATTTGCTACCACTTTAGGATGAACTGATGATATGATGTTCCCAAATGGAAAATAGCTATGTGTAGATGACGTTTGAAAAATCATTAATTGCTTTCTTGGACTACCAGTGTTCTTCTTTAACAGCATCTACAAGTGGTTCTATGCTATTCTGAAATCAAAGTCATACATCTTTGGCCGTTGTCCATCAACGGTGTTATGTTTAATAACACCATATAGAAAATGACATTATTTCCTTATCTAGATCAATATTTTTCAAATTCTTTTATTTTAAAGAGTACCATTACTGTGGAACATTACAATGGTCACAGATTCATGTTTTATGAACACTTTAGTGGAAATTATTAATGTCTGATTTTGTTTTATTATACTTGTTTTATTATACTTCCAAGATAAATTCATTTCTCCATGTGACATAGAAATCAAAGATGTTAGCATTCCACGTGTCTCAATTTTAAAGTAATACTGCAAACATATTTGAGAAATTTTTAATCTTCATATCATTTATATTTTTCTAAATAAATATGTCTTTTAGGCTCTTTAATGTTTTTTTTTTTTTTTTCCTTTTTGCGGTACGCGGGCCTCTTCACTGTTGTGGCCTCTCCCATTGTGGAGCACAGGCCCCGAACGCGTAGGCTCAGAGGCCATGGCTCACGGGCCCAGCCGCTCGGCAGAATGTGGGATCTTTCCAGACAGCGGCACGAACCCGTGTCCCCTGCATCGGCAGGCGGACTCTCAACCACTGCGCCACCAGGGAAGCCCTAGGCTCTTTAATTTTTACAAGAGAATTATCAACTTTATATCAGCTAATGGTTAAAGTACCTGATTATAGGGCAACATAGACTAGTTGTATTCTAAGTACTTGTTAGGTATATAGTCTCTCAATTACTATCTCCTAATGCCTTTCCATAGCACTACTGGGAGAACTACTATTTATAGACGATTACCTAAAACATTAAATCCAGCCATTTTTCTTGATACTCTAAAATCTATTGCTAGATTCATCTAATTTATATAAAGCAAAAGGTTAGTCTTATTCCTATGGACTTTGATTTATTTACTTTGACTGAACGGTACTTTGAAGCAATGTCATACACCTATATGTTAAAACACTGTAAAAATTTTCTTATAAAAGTTGTTGCTGTGTTACTTACAAGGATGCATATAAAGATATATTTTATACATGACACAGATTTTGATTTATCGGTACTCACATAAGAATGTTTTCCACTGGTTTTTGCATTATAAATAAATGAAGTCTAGAGAAAATACTATGTTTTTACACATTTGACTCTAAAATTTTAAAACGCTATGTTTCTGAATTGAAGCACCTACTACAAATCTTGAATATATTTTTGCAGGTCACTTTTGGAAGATATAAGAACATTTAATATTTTATATGATAATTTGGTGCACACACCCATCTTACTTTTTTGAATGCATGTTCTTTTCTTGATCTCATTTTCTTAAAAATTTTAAAATTATGTAAGTTTGATTTATTCTGTTAATTTAAATCTTATATGATATTTACAAGACAGCAGGCATATGAAAATAAATTATATTTTGATATTTGCAATGAAAGATGACTGGTTCCTAATTTAAACTATTCTATAGTCATATCTGATCATGTTTTGATATTACTTCTATTGCTACATGCTTATAGAATACATTCTTATTCATTCATTTGGTTATTATTTCAATAAATATTGCTTGAGTAACAAACCATGTATTATGTTAAATGATGAAATGCAAAGTTGGAAAATACACCCTTCTTAGATCTTGAAACTCATATGCTAGTTAAAACAATACACATGTATATAATACAAGGTAAATGTGGATAATGCAGTGATAAAAATCTGGAAAAGATTATTAGTGGAATAGAGATATCAAATAAATATTTAGTTATGTTCAATATCTATTTGAGAGGTTAGATACATATCACGTTTTGTTCAATTGGTTTTTTTTCCCTCTAAAATGAATGTGTACATAAACCACTTTAATTCATTGGAAATATATTTTATTTTATTAGATAATTTTTTAAATATATAAATTATTTCTCTAATAACCATATCTTACATCTATATATTGGTAATCTTAATAATAGCATTGGTATAAAGATTTTGACATTTAATTTAATATTTTTTATAGAACTCTTTTCAACTTATAAAATTACTGCAAATACAGAGAGTTGCTGTAATCCCATATCCACTTTCCCTTATTTTTAACATCTTACCTTGGAAGGCTGCAGTGGTCACAGCTAGTAAAAAAATTGATAATTCTTACCAAAAATAGTTGATGCATTATATAGGAAAATATAAGGAAAAACTAAATCCTTAGTTTTTCCCTAATGTCTTTGTCTGTTCCAAGATCCCACTGAGGGTAACATATTTATTAATGTCTTCTTAGGATACTTTAGGCTGTGACAGTTTCTCTGACATTTCTTGTTTCTGCTGACCTTGACTTTTAAGAAGTACAGATCAGGTAGTTATTTTGTAGACTAGCCCTCAATTGGAATTTGTATGATTTTTTTTTTTCACATGACTAGACTGGGGCAACAGATTTTTGAGAGGATATCATATCATATCAAGGGGAAATATTTACAAAATAACTCAATATAAACTTTAATCACACAGCATAGGTAGTGTTTGTCAGCCTTCAATACTATAAATTTACTCTTGTTTATTCATTTTCCATCTTGTACTAGAAGAAAGCCACTATGCACAGCCCACACCTAAGGAGTGGGGAATTTTGCTTTAATGGTGGAGGATCCACATAAAATATTTGGAATTCTTTTGTAAGAGAGATTTGTCTTTTCTCCCTCGCTTATTTATTTGTTCAACCATTTGTTTATATCAGTATGGACTCCTGGGTATTTATATGATATTCTGGGTTATGATTCAGTACTATTTTATTTTATTGCTCAAGTCATTCATAGTTGACATTGGGGCTATTCTGATTGGCTTCTTTTTTTTTTTTTTTTTTTTTTTTTTTGGCGGTACGCGGGCCTCTCACTGTTGTGGCCTCTCCCCTTGCGGAGCACAGGCTCCGGACGCACAGGCTCAGCGGCCATAGCTCACGGGCCCAGCCGCTCCGCAGCATGTGGGATCTTCCCGGACGGGGGCACGAACCCACGTCCCCTGCATTGTCAGGCGGACTTTCAACCACTGCGCCACCAGGGGAGCCCTGGATATAAGTTTTAAAATCTAACTAGAAGTACAATTACTGAATCACATGGGAAGAGTATGTTTAGTTTGGGAAAAAAAAATAGGATAAGTTGCCTTACAAAGTGGTTGTAGCGTTTTACATTTCTATCTACAAACTAAGAATTCCTATTGCTCTGAATCCACTACTAGTTAGTGTAGTTAAGATTCTGGATTTTGACTATACAGAGTGTAGTAGTACCTCATTGCTTTAAGTTCCAGTTCACTGATGAAAAAATTTATTGAGCATCTCTTCATTTGCTTATTTTTCATCAGCATATCTTTATGGTGAGTTAACAATTTGGATTTTTTCCCCATTTTTAAAGTGAGTTGTTTGTTTTCTCATGGTTGAGTTTTAAGTGTTCTTTGTGTATTTTGGATTAAAGCCCTCTATCAGGTGTGTATTTTTGCAAATTATTTTCCCAGTCTAAAGTTTGTCTTTTCATTAATTGTGTCTTTCACAAAACAGAAGTTTTTTTTTTTTTTAATTTTAATAAGTTCAAATTATAATTATTTTTCTTTCATGAATAATATTATTACTCTCATTTTTTAAGACAGTCATATAGATTTTCTTCTATGATTTCTTCTTGAAGTTTTATAGTTTTTCATTTTCATTTAGGTCTAAATCTATTATGAGTTATTTTTTTAAAGAATAATGTCTATATCTAGATTCCTTTATTGGTATACAGGTGTCCAATTTTCCCAATATGATTTCTTGAAAAGATTAGCCATTCTCCATTGAATTCTTTGTTAATTTGTCAAAAATAAGTTTATTATATTTCTCTTGCTTATTTCTAGCTTCCACATTCTATTTATTTGATCATTGTGTCTTTCTCATCAATACCAAGCTGTCTTGATGGATATAGTCCTAGAGTAAGTCTTGAAACAGATAGTATCAGTCCTCCAATATTGTGCTTCTTCAGTTTTGTTTTGTCTCTTCCAGTGTGATGTTAAATAGTGGTGCTGAGAAACAACACACTTGCCTTTTTCTTGATCTTATGGGAAAGTACCTATTTTCTCATCATTAAATATGAAGTTAGCTCTACGTGTTTTTATAGATGGTCTTTAGCAAGTTGAGGATGTTCCCCCACGTGCCTAGTAAACTGAGAGTTTTTATTAGAAATGGTGGTGTATTTTGTCAAATGCTTTTTTTCTGAATCAATTTATAATATCATATGATTTTTCTTCTTTGTTGATGTGGTAGATGATCTTGATTGTTTTTTATTTATTTAATTAATTAATTTTAAAAATTTATATAGTTTTAAAGATTACATTCCATTTACAGTTATTGCAAAATATTGGCTGTATTCCCTATGTTGTACAATATATCTTGATCCTATCTTACAGCCAGTAATTTGTACCTCCCATTCTTCTACTCCTATTATTAACCCTCTCCCCAAACAAACCACCAATTTATTCTTTATAACTGTGAGCCTGCTTCTTTTTTGTTATATTCACTAGTTTGTTGTATTGTTTAGATTTTTAAAAGTTGAACCAGTCTTACGTACCTGGAATTAACCCTAAATTTTCAGAGTATATACTTCTTTTTATGCATCATGAGATTTTGTTTGCTAATATTTGATTGAGGGATTTTACATTTATATCCATGAGAGCTATTGGCTTATAATTTTCATATAATGTTGTAATGACCTTTTAAAATTTTAATTAATTTATTTATTTTTGGCTGTATTGGGTATTTGTTGCAGGGCGTGGGCTTATTCTAGTTGTGGCGAGTGGGGGCTACTCATTGTTGCAGTGAACGAGCTTCTCACTGCAGTGGCCTCTTTTGTTGTGGAGCACAGGCTCTAGGCACTCAGGCTTCAGTAGTTGTGGCTTGCGGGCTCTAGAGCACAGGCTCAGTAGTTGTGGCATATGAGCTTTGTTGCTTTGTGGCATGTGGGATATTCCCGGACCAGGGATTGAACCCGTGTCCCCTGAATGAGCAGGTGGGTTCTTAACCACTGGACCACCAGGGAAGTCCCTGTAATGGCATTGTTTGTTTTTTTAATTGCTAACTGAAAAACACTGTCAATAATTCTTTGGAAGCCTACTTGTAGAAAGTTTAGTAGTTATTATATAGAATCAAGGGAAGGAACTTTGCAGTGAAAATAAGTTCTTTTCTAGGCTTGGCTTTGCTTCTACTATCTGATTTGGGGTATTTACCTAATATCTGTGGCATGTTTTAATGGCTATAATAAAATAAACCTTGATAGTTTCTTATTAGTAATAAATATGTTTCTATATATAAAACACCTAGCATAATGTCTGATGCAAAGTAAGTACCATGATTATCTCTGTTCTCTTAACTTTTATTGACACAGGAGGTACTAGGGATATGGTAGCTACTTTAGTGTAACGAATATATTTAAATCTTCTTTATGATGCTAGACTGACACTTATTTGTAGTAGAAGATTCTGATTTCAGTTGAAATTGCACTCAATTATGGAGCACAGAGAGTATTAATACTATATGAAATATTAGAATGCTTATACTTTACACATCTGCATAAATATATATATATATAATTTTCTGACATAAGTTTCTAAGTGGTTATGAAATTAAAACCCTTGATGATTCAATAGAATTGTTAAGTCATTTGATGTCCATATATTGCCACCAAAACTTTTCAATTATTTGAAGAGTCAGAAAAGTTTTATGGAGGATGTATAATAATCCATTATTTCACCAAGGGTAATCTCTACAAGATTATCACCTTTTAAAAGCAATGTATTTGGTAATATATGGGGAGTTTAAAATAAATCAATGTGTGCCTAGATTGTATTTAAATCCACTCTAGTTATAAGAAATCTAGATATGTCCTTTTTAAGAAAAAATAACTTTCTTTGAGTTAGAGAAATGTTATAATTTATAGTAAAGCATAATTAGTTTTCTAAATTTAATAGTTCTCCTGAGGAGTATAGAAGTATTACTATTCAGAAACATGTGAAATTTGGCTGCATAATCATTTGTTATGTGTAAACTGCTTTTTGTGTTATCTTAAAAATCCCTTAATGCTAAATAGAAAACAGACTAAAAGATATTTTCTGCGATAAATGATTGTAGACAAAATTGTGATGACAGAAGAATTATGCACTGAATTTGACTTAGTGTCTATAGGGAACTACAGAAGATATTCTTCTTCTTCTTCTTTTTTTATTTTTATTTTTTTTTTTTACTTTTGGCCACACCACATGGCTTGCAGAATCTTAGTTCCCAACCAGGGATTGAATCTGGGCTGCCAGTGAAAGTTCCGAGTCCACTGGACAGGACCACCAGGGAATATCCCAGAGGTATTCTTCTTATAAAGTAACTAAGAACTCAGTGTTGACAACAGAACTGTTAATTGACAAGGATACCAAGAGACTGAGAAAAAAAAATGGAAGTTTATTTAATTACGACTTAGTATTTAAAGAACATGTAATGCTAAAAGAAAATAAAAAACAATTTTGACAAAGTAGATTATCATTAAATTATTTTAATTATAATTTTTATACATTTCATTAGAAAGATGGAATAAAATTGTTAACATTTGAATTATTACTAATTACCACTATAATAGTAATACAACTGAGCATGTGGTATACATATATATGAGGACATGGGGTCGGGGGGAAGGATAAGCTGGGACGAAGTGAGAGAGTAGCCTTGATTGACATATATACACTACCAAATGTAAAATAAATAGCTAGTTGGAAGCAGCTACATAGCACAGGGAGATCAGCTCCATGCTTTGTGATGACCTAGAGGGGTGGGATAGGGAGTGTGGGAGGGAGACGCAAGAGGGAGGGGATATGGGGATATATATATACACATAGCTGATTCACTTTGTTATACAGCAGAAACTAACACAACATTGCAAAGCAATTATCCTCCAATAAAGATGTTAAAAAAAAAAGAAAGAAAGAAAAACCTTACTTACTGAAGCTACTTTTCTCAACTCTCTGCAGAGTCCCATATCTAGATTTTCTTATATATAGCTACTATTTTCTTCCAGGGTGGCTAGTGAGTTCAGTCTCAATACCCATCCAGGCCTTGGTTTCTCAGCTGAGTCTCGCAAAAAGGATATCAATTAGTTAAATCGTCACGGTCATTTTTCAGTGTGGCCATCTGTCCACTTAGAACTTGAATCTGATGAAAAATGTATCTCACAAATGCTGGCACACAGCTGCCAGATGGCAACAACTTGTGATCACCATGACCCAGCTTAAATTTAAACTATAGGACTAATAATAAAAATTGGCTTACCAAAAGAATGAAGTGTGAGGATTATAGGCTTCTGACCCAAGAGTTTAGCTGAGTTAAAGTCTGAGTTATATAGTTAGAAATGTGCTGATGAGCCATGATTACCTCTTTGTGTTTCCATACCCTAATTTTAATAACTGTAAGAACTTCATCTTCAGAAATTGCACATTCTTGAGTTTTTAATGTTTATAATACTTACCTCATAATTTAACTCTTTCATATTTTAAGATATTTTCCTTTTATATTGAAGCACAGACTACAGAGCACAAAGACTGTAAATACTACAGAAAAAATAAAACACTTTATATTCTATGTATATGTATAAAACGTATAATACATTATTATTCCTATTATGCAGTAGAGAAAATGGGGTTTTGGAGAAGTTAATGAACTTTTCATACAACGTTCATTTACTAATATAAGTGCCAGACCAGGGACATTAAATAAGCTATCACTCCAATCTTGATATTGGTTTCAATAACTACTCTCTTAATATAAAATAAAAATGGTAATATTAAGCTGTTTTCTTACACTTCATTGTAAATTAATTATTTCCTAAACCAACATTGATGATGATGATGATGATAATGATGATTTGTGCTTACTCAGTTTTTATTAAGTTGAAGGCTTTATTCATCATAATTTATTTAATGCTTAAAACATTCCCTTGATACAAAAACTCTTGTTATTATCACCTACAATTTTCCATGGATCATAAACAGAAAATTAAACAAAATGCTACCTTCTGGCATAAAACGACATATACTTCTTTGTGTTGAGGGCTTTATTTAACCTGGTTATAGGTTTCATTGGTTCTTTGTTGATGTCAACTCTAGAGTAAGCTTGTTTCCTCAGCTGCCTCTTTTGTAGAGCTCATCAAGGAAAGTAATCACTTGAGTCAGCCCATGACCCAATTCAAAGTATAAAAATAAGGGGATAACAAGCTTAACACTTTCTAGTTCATTTGTTTCTTCCACTCAGCAGTGAACATCAAGTATAACAGAAGAAAGATGTGCATTTGTAAGCACATAGTTCATTTACTGTGATAGGTCTCCTCTCTGACTGATATAAATGCATCTCCTATATTAATCTTTTTCTAGAAATTGCAGGTTGATTTTAACCCCTTTAGTTAATGACAGCTAAACCCAAACCTCTCCTTATCTTATTATTTGGTAAAACAAAAGAAACCGCTCTTATGATATTAACCAAAATAATGATACTCCAGCATCACTATTATCAATTCAAAGACAGTGCAACTTGTGCAAATGCAAATGCTGGCATGGTAGCTGTCTCTCAGTTAGTGTTCCACTAGGGTAAGGACAACTCTCATTCTGGTTTGTCTTACTGTTGCAGTCACAAAAATATAAAAATCCAGTAGCCACCACCACATTCTCAAATTAGATGTTTCTCCAAATGTGTTTAGTGAATCACACTTAAATTACTCTATATTTATAATATAATATTATAAAGCTGTGTTTTTCTAAGACAGTATGTTTATCTTCTAATCAACACAGCCTGATATCTTATTTATTTCTACATGTCCTATCATTAACAGAGTTTCTTGCCAATAGTATGGAATCAGTTTAGATCAAAAGCATGTTATTGAGTGTTTATTATACTCCAGGTGCAGAGGGAAACAACTGTTAAGTATATTTTACAAACTCAGAAAATGTGATGTCTATTAAGAAGTAAATATTAACAGGCAATTTGATCAATACCCTACTAATACTGAGGCAAGCATGAGTATGCCATAATACAAAGAAACAGCATTTAGGCAAGATTTTCAAGGAAGAGTTAAGCTTGAAATTAGTCATGAAGGATAAGGAAGGGGACACAAATATTTGAGGGGATTCTAAGCAGAAAGAAAGGCATAGAGGTGTAGCACAGAATGTTGTATGCCAGGATATGCAGTACCATTGTGTAGGGATATGTATGTGAGATCCTAGTAGAAGGTCTTAAGAAAGATAGTTTAGTGGATGTCTTGAATCGTATAACTTTAGGGGTTCTATAAACAATAGGAGACCACTGAAGTTTCTTTAGCAGAGGACTTATAAAGTCAAAATTATACTTTAAGCTTTCTGGGGCTTCCCTGGTGGCGCAGTGGTTGAGAGTCCGCCTGCCAATGCAGGCGACACGGGCTCGTGCCCCGGTCTGGGAAGATCCCACATGCCGGGGAGCGGCTGGGCCCGTGAGCCATGGCCGCTGAGCCTGCACGTCCGGAGCCTGTGCTCTGCAACGGGAGAGGCCTCAACAGTGAGAGGCCCGCGTATCGCAAAAACAAACAAACAAACAAACAAACAAAAAACAACAACAACAAAAAACCTTTCTGACTGCAAGTGAAGAGTATGTGTTCAAGGAGGGAAAACCTGAAATTAGAAAAAAAGTTTGAGTTTCTAAGCTAACTCTTGAACAAGGTAAATGGTTGAAAGCTTATAAAAGAAGGGATGTATTTTATAAATGTTTATATTATGAAATACCAAGATATGGACAAGTTTATTTGAAATATGAATATATTTGTTCTTGCTATTGGTAAAAAATATCTTATTTTGTAGAGTTTGAAATTAATGACTTTTAATCCTATATCCCTTCAATACTCTTTTATTCTCTTGTGCAGCCCAAACTTAACTATTATAGACCTTACCTCCCTCTATTCTTAAGCCTGTTGTCCTTAAATTTTAAGGTCTTTTTTAAGATCTCTTATTTCAAAATGATAGTGGAATAGAATATTTTTCCTCTCCCTGTCCTTTGAAATAACCCAAACAATGAGAAATAGAAATAAATTGGCAAACTTCAACTTTTTAAACCTGGCAAAGATATGTAATCCCAAAGAACGATTTATGGGGATGGGCTTCCTAAATGTGTTGGTAAGCAGAAGCACAGGGCAGCCACAGTAGGATCTGTCCTTGGTGGCCAATATCAGATAAACAGGAAGATCAAAGTAAATTCTGAAAAGAAAATGAACAGTAACAACAAAATATATACATTCAAACATACATATTTACACATAAACACACACACATATTTGGAGCGAGGGGGAGAGAGAGAGAGAAAGAGAGAGAGAGAGAGAGAGTGAGAGAGAAAGAGAGAGAGAGAGAAAGGGAATGAATGAGAGGGAAGTTTTTTTAAAGGCACAAGAAGAGATAACTAGACTGCAGTAGAACACTGATGAGGTTGAACATCTTTTCCTATGCTTAATTGCCAGCTATATCTTTACTTTTGTAAAGTATCTGTTAAAATTCTTTGTCCATTTTTAAAGAAAATATTAGATTGTTTTGCTTTCTTATTTTGAGTTTAGGGAGACCTTTAGAGATTCTGAATGCAAGTCCTTTATCAGATTTATAGTTTGCAGATATTTTCTGTCCACGGCCAATCTTTTCATTCTCTTAACAGTGTGTTTCAAAGAACAGAAGCTTTATTTTTTTTTTAATTTTTGATTTTTTTTAAGGTAGGTCCTTGTTGGTTATCTATTTTAAACATAGCAGTGTGTACACGTCAATCCCAAACTCCTGATCTATCCCTCCCCCACACCATTCCACCCTGGTAACCATAAGTTCATTCTCTAAGTCTGTGAGTCTGTTTCTCTTTTGTAAGTAAGTTTATTTGTAAGTGATATCATATGATATTTGTCTTTCTCTGATTTACTTCACTTAGTATGATAATCCCCAGGTCCATCCATGTTGCTGCAAATGGCATTATTTCATTCTTTTTAATGGCTGAGTAATAGTCCATTGTATATATGTACCACATCTTCTTTATCCACTCATCTGCCAATGGACATTTAGGTTGCTTCCATGTCTTGAATATTGTGAACAGTGCCACAATGAACAATGGGGTACATGTATCCTTTTGAAACATGTTATATATAGATATATGCTTAGCAGTGGGATTGCTGGATCATATGGTAGCTCTATCTGTAGTTTTTTAAGGAACTTCTGTACTGTTCCCCATAGTGGCTGTACCAATTTACATTCCCACCAAGAGTGTAGGAATGGTTCACTTTTCTCCACACCCTCTCAAGCATTTATTGTTTGTAGATATTTTGATCATGTCCAGAAGTTTTATATTTGATGAAGTCCAGTTTATCAATATTTTTCCTTTATGAGCTATGCTTTGGTATTGTATGAAAGAGTTTTTAAATATAATTTAGGGTTACACAGATTTTATCCTGTGTGTTCCCTAGAAGTCATATAGTTTTGAGTGTTACATTTCAGTCTGTGATCCATTTTGAGCTAACATTTTTGTTCAGTACAAGTCTTGTGTGGGGAAGGCAGGTTTCCCTGAATAAGCCTGCCAGACAACTGCCTTTGGTCAGATTTGAAAAATAATATGGAGGATATTGTTGTGGAGCCAGACTCTTCATTAGTGATAAAATCAACTTTCATATGTCTGAAAATTTCTTTATTTTATCTTTATTTTTGAAAGTTATTTCACTGGATATAAAATTTTCTGTTCACTAATTTTTTTCAGCACTAAGTCATTGCTCCCCTATTTTTGCATGTGCACAATTTTCCACAAGGAAGATGCTATGATTTTTATCTTTATTTCTCTTTATGTAATTTTTTCCCTCGGGTTACTTTTAAGATTTTCTCTTCATCACTGTTTTATAAACAATGTAATTATGATGTGCTTGGGGTTAGTTTTACTCATATTTTCTATGCTTGGGTCTTATTGACCTTGAATCTCAGGGTTTATTGTTTTCTATGAATCTGGAAAATGTTCAGCCATTACTTCTGCAAACATTTTGTGTATATGTGTACACATGTTAATATATTTTTAATATTTGTTGTTGTTGTTCTCCCCTCTCCCTCCTTGGGAATAGCAATTCAGTAAATTCAATACAAATAGGATCACTTGAAGTGCTACAAGTCATTAAAAATCTATTCATTTTTAAATCCCACTTTTGTTCTCTTTGTGTTTCATTTTGCATACTTCCTATTACAATTGTTTTCACAGACTAATCTTTTCTTCTGTAATGTCAAATCTATTTTTCTCATTCAGTAAATATTTCATCTCATATACTATAGTTTCAGTTTTAAGAATTCAGTATGGTTAATTTTTATAAACTCCATCTCTACTTATTGAATGTATGGAACACAGTTATAATAATTTCTTAAATTCTTGCTGCTAATTTTAATATGTGTGTCAGTTCTGGCTGGTTTGAATTGATTATTTTTTCTTTTCCTTATGTGACATAGTTTTCTGCTTTTTATATGCTAATAACTTGTTTACTGAATACAAGATATTATGGATTTCACCTTGTTGGACACTGGCTGTTTTTGTAGTTTTGCAAATATCCTTGATATTTGGGGGCATAGTTAATTTACATGGAAATAGTGTCATTTCTTTAGAACCCTTTAAGTTTTGATTGCCAGAACCTGAGTAGTGTTTAGTCAAGAACACAGTTTCTTGACCTCAACACTATTGATATTTTGAGTGAGAGGAAACTTTGTTGTGGTAGTGGGGTGGTTTTTGTTCTGTGCAAAGATGAAGATTAAGGAACCTTAGCCTTTACCCTCTTCAGTTGTGACAACCAAAATCATCTCCAGAAACTGTCAAATGTCCTTAGAAGGACAGTTAGTCCTACTCCCATAGCAGTACACTTCAAAATAATCTAACCAATGTCAAATGCCCATGAATTATGAGGTTTTCTAGGCTGGATGGTAGGAATAGGTACTCCTCAGCTCTGTGTGAGCCCCAGATACTATTCCTTCTGATCTTTTTAAGTTTGGTTCTTTCCCTGTCTTTGGGTAGTTTTTCACATAAATTTGCTCATTAGTACTCTATTGAATACTTGAGTTGTACCTGCTATATAATTCCAGGGTTCTTTCTCTGTGCAACTTTCTCTTCTCTTGCACACTGTCTTATGAACTCAATAATGCTTGAGCTCCTCAGATTCTCAGTTCCGTCTATTCAGTGGAAGGAATTCACTGAGCTCCACCTGACTTTCCCTTCCTTGAAACAAAGCCTGAAAATGCTCTTTCTGCAATAAGCCAAGGCAATGGTAGGGCTCTCAACATTTGTTTTCTGTCTCTCAGGTATCACTATCTTTCATTGTCTGATGCCCAGTATTCCATATATGTCTTTCATTATTGTCTCAGGTAAGAGAGTGAATCTGGTCCATTGTATGGAAATAGAAGTTGACTTAATCTTGTTTTGAAAATAGAAAAACAAAATAATATTCTCAGAAAATAGTATTTCCCAACATTAATGCACTATGTGTACTACATTAGGATGTGGAATGGAAATACTACAACTACTAACTATGTTCATTCTCTCAAATGAAGTGTGAGAAGAATTCAACACTTACTGACATTTAATATGCAACTCTACAGCACAATCTCTGGGTACATGTCTGACTGCCATGTTTCACTTCTTTTGTAAAGGAATAGCAAAATCTACAAGGAATAGAGTTGACTTTACTTTTTGTTTTTGCTTTCCAGTGCATCATGGCAATATGGAGAGTGTTTTAGGATATAACCTATATAACTGGTATGGTTGCATTGATAAAAATGAGAAATTAAAATAAGGTACTTACAATATCGGTAATATACTAGGTAGTGTCCCTGAGGAGCTTTTCTGTGGAAGTTCACTGGATATCTCACATTGAACTTAAACTTGAGTTATTTTATGTTATAGAAAGACATTTCCAAATTTGCTGACATCTTTAGTGATAATAACTCACTTTAAGTAGAGACTGCCTAGCAGATTTTTTTTAATGATGAACAATATGTACCTTTAAGCTAAAGGAGAGAGTAAAAAAAGTTGAGCTGCTTTCAAAGAAGTTCATTGTTGTATGGAGAAAGGATGTTGAAAATGAGTGTTTTAAAATATTCCCCTGTTTTCAGAAATGCAGTGTTTTAATTTGTATACATGAATCTTTGTGAATATGCTTTTTAGAACTGATTGCCATTAAAACCAACTATAAAATAAATTAAAACTTAAAATTGGATTTTGATTTGCTCTATCAAAAAGAGATAAATTCATATTTTCAAAAATAATATATCATATTACAGTACTGAATTAAAATTACAATAATTAATAGTGAGTAAATTAAATGTGAAATAATAATAATTATAAATTATTTTCCTCATTTCATCTTTACCTTTTTATGAGTTCTATTTAGAATACATACAATATTAATACAGGACTATGAATGATTTATAAATATATGCATGCATAAAATCACCTCCAGGTACCAACTCACTGTTTTCTCTACCTTTAAGCATGTGAGATAAAAATAATACAGATCATTGCTCTACCAGAGTTACTTCTTTTTGTTTTCCTAGAAGGAGTAAAGTTCTTCTTTGAGAACTGTCTTTGGTTTTTACAGTTACCACAGATATAATTCCAAGTTTTCAATCAACTCCAAAATTCAAAAGCACAATTCTATTTAAAAAGAAAAAAAATTAATTTCCATTTAAAAAAGAATTGACATTTGTTTTATATGTCTGATCTTTCTGCATAACTCTTTTCTGTGTTCAGTTAAGTTTATGTAGTTCTGATAGAGTTATTTTACCTGGAGAGATCTAGATTTGATAGCAAGATTGCATAATATCCAATACCTATATAACCTGAAAAATAAAATAATTGATTTTAAATTATTCCTTAACACTCATTGTTTTTATCAGTACCAAATTATACATTGAAGCATCCTTAGTTTTCAGTTTATTTTCAGTATATTCTTTCATACTGTTTTCTTTTTCCATGTAAAACATCTGGCTTACATTTTGAGGAGAGTTTTCTAATATTAAGAAATACAACTAAAACAAATGCTTTTAAACTTATTGAATATTTCAAAGGAACATGAGTATATACTTGAATCACTTAAATGCATGCAGTTTTTCTATTTATTTATTTTGCTTTATGGATTATTTTTTATTATCATAAAGTTAGCACAATCCTTTAATGGCTCTTCTCAGGGCCCTCATATGTGTAAGAGAAACCTATTATGTTCTCAATAAGAAAACATATTGCAATGAAATCACCCATACTTTACATGCTTTATAAATTAGAAGCATAAAAACAAAAGCAACTGTTTCAAGACAGGCTCTAAGACACATCATTATGGGACCTGCAAATGTTACTACAAGCAATGACCTACTAAGAAGAAATGCATACCTAACTAGAAAGAAGTCATGCTTTTCCTAATCAAATTTAAATAGAATCTTACTGAGATTTAGCTCATTATTATATGAAATCAGATATGCAAGGGTCAAAACATGTGCTTGAAATACAAATATGTTTAATAAATGCTATAAAAATAATCTTTTGTTTTTTTTAATGTCTACAGACCATGTTTACACATCCTTACATAAAATTTTAAAGGCAGATATAATCCTGTTTAATTGTCATTATTTTCCTATTTAAGAAACAAGATTTCCTAGGTAAACAAGATCACATAGCTTGCATTAGGCAAACAAATTCAAGTCGCATATCCAAGTTAGCTGTCTTTAACCACTTCATCACACAGTTTCAAAAACAAAAAAAAATGTATAGCAAATCTGAGACTTAGCTACTATCACACAAATCACAGAAGAGATACCTTTGAGCACTACTAAAAGTGCTTGTCATCCAAGCAAAGAAATTGGGAATAATTTCTCAGGATTCTGTTCTTAAATCGTTTTCTTTTAACTTCAACATGGTGAAGCTAGCCATTCAATCATTTTCTTTTGCTCTTACATTCCATTAATATTAAGGCACATAGGGTGAAGTAAATTAAGAAATAACAAAGGAATTAAGGCAAAAGAACAGTTTGGACTGATATATTTTGAAGCATGTTTGTTAGCTGATGAAGACTTGGAGGTACAACACCTCTAAGTAAACTATGTTATAGTTTGTATAAGAAAAGAGAGGATGGGAGGAAACCAAAATAAAGATATTTCTCCTATCAGATATCACAGCTGGGACTAAGAATAAAGCAATAGGACAAACCATGTAGATGAAAAGAACCATTCATTAGATTGATTTATAGTGTAGTACACTAGGCTACTGTCTCTGTCCTTTGTTCCACTGTACATGACACCATATTTGCCTATTGTATGACATCTGCATCAGGTTGCATTTAAATAAATGTATAACTGCATAATTTGTATAACTTCATTCTAGAATTTGAGATGCCTTAATTTTTCTTTTTGAAGTTTCAAGGAAAATCTTTAGGTGTCTTGGTATTATAGCTATCTAATCTTTTCCAGGAGTTCAGACAAAAATATGAAATGATACATCCTTTTATATTTGAGCAAATTAGCCTCTCTTTGCCTTCCTTTTCCCTCTCTAGTTTCTCAAGAAGCTTTTGATAAGTAATCCTCATTTTTCTATCTCTATATACTGTTGTGCCACAAGGACCATCGTTTTCTGGGTAAAGCTCACTTCCCAGGCCCACTCACCTAAGAAAATAATTTCAAATCCTATATAGACAAAGATGACTCTCCCCATATTTATCTATTTCCAACTTCTTCCATGATCTCAGACTCATATACAGTCAAAATCTAATTCTCAATCCCCCTCCCAAATTTGCTCTTTAAGTAATGTTCCCCAATTCAGTAAGTGTTACCTTCACTCACTCATTTGCTCAGGCCCCTAAACTTGGAGTCATTTTTAAACTCTTCACTTTTTCTCATTCTTACTTTCGTTTCAACAATACATCCTGTCTGCTCCACCTATAACATACATCGTTCCACCTTTCATTTCTTACCTCTTCTACTAATACCATTCTTGTTTGAGCCACCATCATCTCTCAACTGGACCTCTAAAATAACCTAAGAGCTTGATTACCTGTTTTCATTCTTTTTCTTCTACATTATTCAGTACACTAAAACCATGGTCATTGTTTAAATATTTATAACTAATCATCTCATATCTCTACTTAAAAGTTCTCAAAGGCTTTCTATTACAGTTAAAATAATAATCCAAATTTCGTACAGAGAAATCCCTAAAAGGCTCTTGTGACCCTCTTGACATCATCTCACACTGTTCTTTCTCATTCTGTTCAAACCACATTTAGCTTCTTATCAAAAACATCATGCCTGCCCTGGACTCTATGCCTTGCACTTGGTCCCTCCATATGGAATGTTTGCCTAAAAATATCCATGTTTGTCTCTCCCTCAGTTCTTTATCTGCTCAATTTTTACCACATAAGAAAGGCCTTCTCTGAACACCCAATATAATATACGAGGTTGAACCATATGAGATTGCCAATACTCATTGGTTTTTGATTTAAGGTCTGTGCAACCCATGGTAATCTTTGCTCTCCATCTCTCTCTGTTTCCCCCCACCAATATGTTTTCATTGACATTGCAGCACCTAATAATTACCTGACCTTACAGTGAGTTTTCACTTGTTTATATGTTTACCATCTGTCTTCCTCCACTAGATATGAATATAAGCTGCACAAGAACAGGACTTTGTTTTATTTATTTCAGCAGTGTTTAGTATAGGAAGCAATCAATGAATACTCATTCACTATATCAATTAATTCTCATTTTATAGATTGAAAGTAATAAACAATTTAACTCTCTCCTTTTGTGGGGCAAAAATTGGAATATCTGTGATAAAAAAACACTAATGTATACAACAGCAGACTTTAAGCTTTATTATAATATTCATATGTTTCATATTTGATTTTTTTATTTCAGTGTTTATTGTTACATATATTGGTGTTTAAATATGGAGTTAATATTTATTCTATGAAATGTATGGAATAGAAGCATAGCAAATCTAGCTATGAAAAAATATGTGTTTCCAGATTTTCTTAGTAATTCATACTGTGTATGAAGCACACTGTCCTGGGATCTGGATGGAAAAAATAAAATCATATACTCTTCATTCAGGAAAAGTAGCTTCTTAGCATTTCAAAAGGTCCATTTTAGTAGTAACATTAAATTCACAACCCAGGAAAAAAGGAGAGTGCCAAGGGTCATTTACCTAATATTTAAAAACCTTCTGAGTAAATCATAACACACATTCTCTCTCTATTTTTCTGTAATTTCTTAGTTTGTTTCTCTGTTTCCAATTTGTTTCCCATGTTTATTTCTCCCTCTTTATTTCCATGGCTCCAGTTGTGGGATTTAAAATTAAAATTTAAAGTAAATATGTAATTGTGAATGAAGTTTTATATTACCAATAGTAAGTTAAACATTTGATGATTTACTGTTTTAACCTTACATATACAACTTCCTATCACACTCCTCAATTAATTTTTTAATTAAATTTTTGCAGAGGGTTTATTTTCTGTTATTAAATTTCAGGTTCAAAAAACAAAGGAGATTACCAAGTAGTTATAAAGGAATAACATTCTTTGACTTGCTTAATCTGAGACTGCACATATCACTTTAAAATGTAATGCTTTACATTTTATTCCCAATTAAAGGTCAAGTGTCAGGTTTTTCCTTCTCACTGTTAATTTCTCTCTAGTAAAACTGGTGTTTTCCAAGCTTGTCTAGTAAGTGTCACTGTTCCCTTTACTCTTATAATTGCCCCAAACTCTTGTCCTTTAAATCCTCTCTGTTGTACTATCTTTAAAATGGCTCTGGACAGAGAGGGTGAGAAATTGATGTGGTATGATTTCACCTCTTTATCTAACACTACCCCTCACTTTCCTCCATCAAAGCAGTAGAAAAAGTCATGTGGGCAAATCTAACCATACTGAAAGTTACAGAAAATTAAACATGTCTTCACTATTCTTCTTCAGTCCTCTTCAGACATCTGAGGACAGATAAATGACCAAATACTGGGACAAATAAGGAAAGAAATAGCTGAGCCTGAAGGATACCATACCCAAATTTCATCAAGGCATTTGTATATATCAAAGAAAAACAATATCAGAATATAACAATTTTTTTTTAGTATTTACAGATGTTGACATTTTAATATCTTATAATGGAAAATCTCAAACATAAACAAAAACAGAGAAGGTAGCAAAAAGAACCTTCATAACAGCATCAACCAGCTTCAATAATTACCAGCCATGACCAATTTTTTCCTATCTATATCTTTCAGTGATCACTTCCTTTCCCTGATGGATAATTCTGAAACAACTCTCAAATCCCAAACAACATGGCATTTATTTTGTATAAGTAAATTTTAACAACATATAGAGAATATACACACACATATTAACATGTATAAATGAGCAAATTTAACAAAGAGGAAAACTCTGAATTAGTGTGAATAAATATTGAATTTGCCATTTCAGATGATTATAGATACCTAGACAATAATTGAAAGTTTGTTCTGCTCCTTGATAATATTGGTACCCTTAATATATTATGAATTGAATTAATCTAGTAGTTCAGTTCTTCTGAATTTGTTGAATGGGTGATTATGTTTTTCTCTCTGCTTCTTTGCTTATCATGTGGAATAATACTAAATCATATGCAACCAAAGATGAAATAATTGGAAATCTTGGTGAACATGATCACCACCAAATTTTCAAAATAAATACCACTAAAAAGATAAATTGTAGAGGTATTAATTCACTTGTTTATTTGTATATCATTTTTTATTCATATATATATATATATATATATATATATATATATATATATATATATACACACACACACACACACACACTCAGGATCTTATACTGTGGGTCAGAGTCTGTGCTACATTATGCACTGAAGTGAGAATGAGAAATATAAAATGTTCCTGATTTTGAGAGAGATAGTCTAATGCAAGTGTACACTTACAACACAAAATAAAGAATACTAAGAGAGGTAATTTACATGCTCTTAATAAGCAAAGAGAAATAATATATTAATATTAGAAATAGTAATATTAATAGTTCATAACCATTTTGGGGGTTGTTCTTAATTATAGTTTTTGAAAGCATTCTTCCTTATGATCTTGCTATAGAAGCATAACTTCTATAATTATTTTGAAGATAGGTTGCCATCAGTCTCAAGATATTTGGTCCCTGTATATAAATAAAATTTTACTTTTAAAAAAAAAAAAGGCTCCTTTCTTAAGAAGCATGTGGTGAAAATGAGAAACTAACATTCAAAAGTAGTGACAAATTGTATATGTGAACCATAAGGGTTGGGTTAGCCAAGTAGTAGGGAATGTATTCAGAAAGATAAATATTAATAGGGACATAAGTCATAGTATTTATTTCTCAGTTTGTGATGTATTCCAAGTGAGTCAACCAAACAGTATAATTCTGAGATTAAGGTTATCTTAAATAGAGGGAAATTACATTAAATTATCTTAGATAGTATATTAAAATCATATAATGTGCTTCAGTACAGTGAATAATATGGACAGTTTTATTAATTTCTACTTAAGCTTTGGCACTGTTCTTGTTCATTTTGTCCATTACTGTCTATTGTATCTATTGTCCAACTCCCAACACACACACACATAGTCACACACTATAATGCAAGTTCCAGCATGCAGTGATTTTGATTTTGGGGGGTCAAAAATGTATCTCTGGTACCTAGAAGATCCCTTGCATTAAGCGTGTTCATTAGCGATGTCGTGAGAATTGAATGTTTTAGTCTATTCAATAAACTTGCAGGAGGGATAGGACAATTAGGTGGCCAAAAAATCCCCACAAAACAGAAACAAAAAACAAATCTTCCAAGTAATATGATTTAGAGATAATGAAAAATAAAAGTTTCTCACATAAACCTAGATGTTTCAAGAGAAGGAGAGAGAAAGAGACAGGACCGTGAGAAAGAAAGCTAGATATTCTTGAATACAAAGCAACAGGCAGGTGTGAATTGTCTTGACATACATATTCAGGTGGAATGTCCAAACTGGCTTCACACTGCTCAAATTGGTTAACAAAAATGTTCCAGTTGGTTAACATGAATGCTCAAATTATCTCCAAAATTGTTTTCATCAAAAAGGTACCAGGGCTTCCCTGGTGGTGCAGTGGTTGAGAGTCCGCCTGCAGATGCAGGGGACACGGGTTCGTGACCCGGTCCGGGAAGATCCCATATGCCGCAGAGCAGCTGGGCCCGTGAGCCATGGCCGCTGAACCTGTGCATCCAGAGCCTGTGCTCTGCAACGGGAGAAGTCACAACAGTGAGAGGCCCGCATACCACAAAAAAATAAAAATAAAATAAAATAAAAAAAGTTATCACAGAAAATTCTTAATTTCTAATCTTACTACTTTAATTCACTATTTGAATCTTTGATAGTATAAAGCACAGAATTTAACATATATAACATTTCTTTTTGATGTTAATTTTCATTTCCCAAATTTCTAATTTGTTCTTCTGGGTATATGCCTAATCTTGTTTTCTCAGTTTCTAACTTTTTTTCTTCTGTTTGTTTAAAATTAAAATTATGGCTTCATATTTTCTTTTTGAAAATCCAAACTTTATTTTAAAAATTTATATATAAATAAATTTTGTCTTTAGTGAAATCCCATTCTTATTATTGATTCATTCCTGTTTTTCATAGTGTTAGTTTTTATTTTTTACTACATCAAATTTTTACTTGCAAACTCACTTTATATTGGGAGATTCTCTCTTCTCTCATCTCTGTCTGTCTCCTTCTGTTTACTCTCTTTCCTCTCTCCATCAAGGCTATCTTACTTTCACTTTTTGTACACACTCTCCCCTCTCTAGCAATATTGCAGTTGCTCCCCCACACTCCCTAGACCCTAACACAGAATCAGACCTTATAAACATGTTTATAAGTTACTGCTCTCCAGGGATATTGGTGGTTCTGCAGATTCTCCATGAGGTGAATGCACAGCATGCCTCCCATTATGGTTTCCTGTCTATGCCAACTTTTTTGGGCCATAGTTTTTAATGAAGTCTTAACCCAAATCAGTATATTGTTAACTTTTTCTTTTCAGCAGTCTTTTATCACAAGAAAAGCTTCACTCCTGCCTTTTCTTTCCTAATCTTACATGGATAATCATTCCACCCTTTTCCCAGGGGAGTCATACTGTCTGGTACCACTGCCTATTTATCAACCAGAGATTAGTACCACTCAGCATTTGGTGATTTCATTTTTTAAATTTTCATAAAGATATTTTGCTATATTTAAACTCAGTTATGTATTTCTGGTTTCTTCTTTTCATTCAGTTCTATGTATTTGGAATAGTGAGTGTTTCCTCAGTATATATGCTCTTGGGGCATGTAAGCAGGAAGCTAAACTTGTTTTGCCCAACAGAATGTTAAAATTTAACAATAATGGCAATATATAGTGTTGGTGTGTGGATGGCAACAAATAGGAAAAAATAGACTAGCTAGTATTTCAAAACAGATAAGTGTTTTATGACCTTGTTGATGCAAATTATTTCCTAATTAGACTTCCCTTACAAGCTCTGTTACAGTTGTTTAACTCAACCCAATGGGATTTCCAGTATTCACAGGTGAAGGCAAACAAATGTACCTGGAGAGAAAGAAAGAACCATATGACAGCTGTTGAAGAGAGATTTTGACCATCTGTAATAGAGTGACTAGAAAAGGAAGAATAGGGATATTTGAGAATGTGGATTATGTGAGACTATCATAGTACAATATGTAATTTATAAAATATATATATATTTAGTCATTCAGATGACCAAACTATATTTATATATATATTGGGTTTGCCAAAGGTTCATTTGGGTTTTTCTGTAACATCTTACGGAAAATATTTGGTCTCAGTCCATGGTTACTAGCTCACAGCTCTCAAACTCTTGGAACTTCCTGAGTGATAAGAGCAATGAAAGCATCTTTTGTCATAATATTTGGTCTTTTGTCTTCAGTTCCTAAAATTGCTTCAGAGCCATAAAAGTAAAATTGGTGTCCTGTTATCCAGTTGGGTCTGGTGTTTCATTAAACAACTGGGTTTATGTTAATGAGGTAACTTTTAGAAAGCACCTAAGTATGAGAGGTGGTTGACAGGGGAATCAATCATGAATAGAGGGGTGGAAATTTTGGTCCCACCCCCTGATTTCCAGGGAGGAGAGATGGGCTGGAGGTTGAATCAATCACCAATGGCCAATGATTTAATAAATCATGTCTATGTAATGAAGCCTCCATAAAAACACAAAAGGGGGCTTCCCTGGTGGCGCAGTGGTTGAGAATCCGCCTGCCGATGCAGGAGACACGGGTTCGTGCCCTGGTCCGGGAAGATCCCACATGCCGCGGAGCGACTGAGCCCGTGAGCCATGGCCGCTGGGCCTGTGCGTCCGGAGCCTGTGCTCCGCAACGGGAGAGGCCACAACAGTGAGAGGCCCGCATACCGCAAAAAAAAAAAAAAAAAAAAAAAAAAACACAAAAGGATGGGTTTTGAGAGATTCTAAGTTGATGAATATGTGGAGCTCCAGGGAGATGGCAAGGAACCTCTGTGTCCTTTCCCCATAACTTGCCCAATGCATCTCTTGCTTTTGCTCTTACTGAGTTATATCATTTTATAATAAATAGGTAATCTAGTAAGTAAAATGTTTCTCTGAGTTCTGTGAGTGGCTCTAGCAAATGAATTGAACCCTAGGAGGGGTCATTTGAGCCTCCAAGCTACAACTCGTTGGTAAGAAACACAGTGACAACAAGGCTTGCAAATGATGTCTGAAGTGGGAGAGGGGCAATCTTGTGGGACTGAGCCCTTAACCTGTGGGATCCAATGCAATCTCCAGGTCCATAGTGTCATAGTTGATTTTAATTGTAGGACACCCAACTGGCATCCAAGAACTGCTTGGTGGTGTGGGGTCTAGAACCCAAAATACATAGCAATAATCTATTAACAGAAAATAAGTTAGATAAGCAAAACAAAACAAAATTAACCTTAAGAGAATGATATTACTTTAAAATATCTTTAAAAATAATACCACCAAAGTCAAGCAGGAATTTTTTTTGTACCAGAAATCAATGTAGTGAAGAAAATACTCAAACCATTTGTGTTCAATTATGGCAAAAATCTTTGAGGTCATAGAAAATTGAATATTTAATAATGATGCAAGATAAAATAATGCAAGATAAAAAAAGAAATATCTTTGGGAAAAAATGGACCAGTATCAATACCCTGACAATTGCTAAATACATCAGCAATTGAGAGGCTGCTAGAAAATCAAAAGCAAATGTGTTTTTATTAAATAAAATATTTCTACAATGACTCATTCAGCTTTAAGTAAATTTTTGTTTTCAACATCTTTATAGTGAAAAAATATTTTAAAAATTAATTTTAGTATGTTTCACATATTCACGAATTGTTTCAGTATTCCACTATTTTATTAGAAAGAGTCTGAATATTTTGAAGACTTGAGTGAAGTGATGTACAATAAATGTTGAGTGAATTCTGCCAGTCTGTTAATATGAGACCCAGCTGTAAAATGTGATTGAATCACACATCTGCCTCCCAAGAAAACAGCACAATGGTATAACGGAAATTAAGAAACGGTCAGGACAAAAGAAAGAACTGAACTTGCCCATGTTGTGAGGTGATTTTCTGTGAGTCTCCTGCATGTCTACATGTCTTGTGAGTAGAGTCATTCACTGTATTTGTTGTGAACACTCTTTTCAGATATATTTGTATAACTAGCATCTTGGAGAAAAGAACTAGTGCCTCCCTGTAGAGAAAAAGGAAGGCTGATTTACTGTTCAGGATAATACAGTGTCTCACTCTAGTTCCAAAGTCAGGTATACTTGCTACTTGTTGTCTATTATAAAATATTCAGCTTTATAATGCTCAGGGTTCCCCTGCTACAATGTATCACAGTATGTGCAGCCATGAGCTTTTCCTCTTCATTTCGCCTTATGTGAATTGGGGCTCCAGAAACTGGTGAAAATACTAACATTGGCTACTGTTAGTTGCAAAGTCCTTTCCTTTTACCCAGAGGTCTTTTGTACTTTGTCATCATTTATGAAACTGTGGCAGGCAAATTTCACAGTGCTTGAGAGCCAAAGTTTGTTTTAATTGCAAAATGTGGTAGCATTGGGGAAAGGTATTAGGAGAAAAGAAAGAAATATTCATGATTGTACTGCATTTCTACAACCAGGCTACTTTATAACGGTAAAATCACCCAAAGGGGAACATTTTGGTGAATTACAAATGAAACCCACCCTCATAATCAGGTAGAGAATAAAATCAAGTGTGCTATAGAAGGGATAACTTTCAGCCAATAGTTGTAATATTTTAGAGACATGTTAGGTGTTGATAAAGGAGATACTTTCATAGTACACCATAAATCCTGCAGAATGGTAGGACTCGTCTTTGACAAAGCTTTCCAAAACTTGCTATTGCAAATATATCTAAATTTAAAAAAGCATATTCTTGAACACAAAATATACTTCATCAACATGAAGTTATAGCAATAAAAATCAAGGAAAAAAGAGAAATAGATAGTGTTAAAAGGTTAACTGAGGCACATTAAAAATTTGAATTAATTATTTGAGCAAACATTGATTTGAATTGGGTAGCACTAAACCAAAAGTTGTGAGGAGTGCTCCACCAATAAGAATTAGGGACAAGCTTTGTGTATAGAAGAGATGGAAGCAAAGCAAGTCAATTATTTGATTGGTTATGACTTACATGGTTGCCTTATTTGGGAAAGCCTAGTTGGCTGTTTGTGATTGGCTTTTCTTAAGCTTCACTTTCTTAGATGTGGGTGCGTTAACTCTGGCTTAGGTTTTTGTTTGTTTACATAGGCTACCAAGGCATTAGGGTGACAACAGTCTAAAGGTCACTGTGTTAAAATACTTTAATGATGAATAGATAGATGATTGATAAATACTTAGATTATGTAGATTGATCTATTTTTAAATTTATGTCCATCTATCCATCTATCTCTCTATCCTTCAATCTGTCATATCTCCTATAAAGTGATAATTTTGGCAACCATTAAGAAAAAAGTGAAATGAGACATTTTTCTGATTTTTTTTTTTTTTTTTTTTTTTTTGTGGTACGCAGGCCTCTCACTGTTGTGACTTCTCCCGATGTGGAGCACAGGCTCCAGACGCGCAGGCTCAGCTGCCATGGCTCACGGGCCCAGCTGCTCCATGGTATGTGGGATCTTTCCAAACCAGGGCATGAACCCGTGTCCCCTGCATCGGCAGGCGGATTCTCAACCACTGCGCCACCAGGGAAGCCCTCTGATGATTTTTCATATTTCCCTTTGCTTAGTATCTTATTTCCAAATAATGTAATGTATAGATTAATATTAAATAACCCAAACCTAGTGTTGAATACCTAAATGGAAAAAAACAGTGGTGTTCATTGGCATATTGAACTGGCCTGAGACTCCTGCTCTAAAATAATTATTAACATTATTGTTATTTTTTATTATTGTTTAGGAAATTATCAATCTTGACTTAATTTAAGAGAAGTTGAATATGAAAATTAAACAAAAATAACAAATGAAAAGCACATGACTCTAAAATTTGGTTTTGCACAATGAAGATTCTAATACTGTATAAGTGATAGAGAAAAAAGAAAACAGGAGAAAAACATAAAACATTGAAACACAGTTAAAAGAAAAAAATAAACCTACAAATATACATTTTTAAAGAATCAACTGCTGAAGGGAGCATAATGTAAATTGTGAATGCCAAAAGATGAGTATTTTAATGTAATTTATGAAAAGGACATGGTCATTTTAAAATAAGAGATGAAAAATTATCAATTCATAAGAATGCTTGCTGTAACAGAATTGATCTGGCAGCTCTAAGACAGAAGTTAACAATTCAAGCCCTGAAGTCAGATTATTTGGAATTGAATTCCAGTTCCTTCACTAAGTAAGTATGTGGTTTTAGGAAAGTTTCCTCATCTGGAAATAGAAATAACAGTATGTCTAATATATATATTACTGTTTTGCCCTCAAATATATGATTTATCTTAACACGGGTTCCATTCTTGATCACAAGATGACTGGCAAGAGTTCTGAAATTTGTATACAATACTTTCAAGATTATATCTGAAACAAAAACCTGTGAACCTGTTTGTCTTATAAAAATTTTGACTCACTCTTGATATTTTATTTTGCATATTCTTAATCAGTTTGAGCTGCTATAACAAAATACCTTAGACTGGGTAGTTTATAAACAGCAGAAATTTATTTCTCTTAGTTCTGAAAGCCTGAGAGAAGGATGTCAGCATGGTTGAGTTTGGTGAGGAACCTCTTCCTGGTTGCAGATTGTCATCTTCCTGGTGTATCTTCAGATGGCTAGCTCTCTGGCCTTGTCTCACAAGGGCACTAATCCAATTTACAAGAGCCTCAATCTAATGATCTAATTACCTCTCAAATGCCCCACCTCATAATCACATTGGAGATTGAATTTTAACATATGAATTTTTGGAGAACACAAACATTCTGTCTATAACACATGTTCACTACTGTAATATTTGTCTGTCTGCTCAAAAGAATTTACTATTTGGCTTTCCTTGTCTTAACACATAGACCTAAGGGTGAAACCTCCAAAACAAATCAGTGAGATGCCCCCAAATAAATTTTAGATTAGTAGGAAGGAGAAACTAAAGAAAGATGGATGTTGAAGAAGCAAATAACTTCATGCATGTTATAATGATATTAAAAAGTGTTCAAGGTGAGCTAATTATGCTTCCTGATCTTACAGGTTGTCCCTGAAGACACGTAAGATGTTATTGACTATATACAAGACTACTTACCTAAACTGCATGAACCAAATTGGGTAATTGAGAAAAACTGGCAGAAACTTTTCCCTAAACAGTCATAGAAAAATAATGTATGAACTATATGTATAATTTTTAATGCAGGAACCCCCTATCCATCTATGAAATATTGCCAATGAATATGAAATTCTTACAAAACAGATTAGAAACAAAGTAGGAGAAGAATAGGAGGATGATGAAAGAGAAAGTCTGGGCAAAAGGGAAAGAATTAAAATATGAGTGGAGGGGAGCAGTGTTATATCAAGGGGGGGACCAAAAGGGTATCACAGTGTCTAGAAAATTTTAAACCAAAATAAATCTTAGTACAGCTTATTAATAGTTTTTTCTAGTACTGTGTGCTGGGACTTCTAAATAACGTCTCCCCTTGGTGACCCACTGAAGGAAAAAAATTCTGTATTATTTCTCCTGATTTTCAGTCTTTTTTTTACCTAGTACTGAGTTAACCAATCTATAGCCAATCTGGGAGTGTATGGCCCGCAGAGATGAAGAATTATGCATCCTTCTTGAACTACTGAACCTGAGGTGTTTTCATCAGGCAGAAACAAAGCTACCTTAACATTCCTAGAGTCATTTCAGATACCACAATTTTCAAGTATTTTACTCTTCCAACAAGTCTAAGAATAAATGAGCAACTTAAGAATACAGCTGCAAAAAAAAAAAAAAAAAGAATACATCTGCAACCATCTCATTTCCACAAAACGATTAAATGAAAAACAATCTCACCATCTGTTATAGCTATCCTTGCTTCTTAGCAAGATTTGATGTTATCAGGTGGAAAGGTGATGGGCTAGAAAGTGAACAAAGCAGGAAATATTGATTTATTTTTAGTTCACCAGTAATTTAATAAGCATGAGAGTTGTCAACCATTTACCAACTTTATTTGAGAAGATTCACTTACCAAGAGTTTGTGGCACTGAACTGTCCATTTCCTAGGGGAAATTCCACCTACTCATATCATTCCATCTCTCAATGGGTAAAACACAAAGTGCTCCTATTTTGCAAATTTAAAAAGGTACTCTAACATGTGGTGCTATCCAGAAGTGTGCCTTGATGCTTATGAATTTTTCATGCTTTCAGTACTGGCAGTGGCAACAATCCTTTCTTGTATATCCTATAATGTAGCATTGGGACATAACTCTAGTTTTCTCTCTCTCTTTATTGAGAGTCTAGCTTAATCTTTTGCAATTCTAAGGTTAGTGGTATTGTTCCTCTTCTCTACTTGTCAATCATAAATTTATTTTTTTTCTGTGTTTGGGGAATTTTTCTTCCTCATGTTTCATCTCTTTTTACAGAGTCCCAAACATTTGTTTTCCTAGGCTCCTGCCAAAAGTATTAAATTTCCAAAGAAATTCTAAAGACCTTCAACTAATTAGTTGAGAAGTTTCATCCACTGCTCTTCCTCATAATGCCACGAAAATCTTCTCTGTATTCAAAGTATTTTGAATTTGCCTGGCTTCCTTTAATACCTGTTATTTTTTATGTACTTTCCCTTAAAGTCTTTATACAATTTTCCAACATGTTTCCTCATAGCATGTGCCAGGCTTACTTTTCTTTCCATAATAACTTAGTTGTAGTAAAATTCACCAGCAGGAGAGTACATGGGGAACGCAATCCTGAAGAGTTTTCTCGCTCACTGTGTCAATGACATATTGGGTCAGAGGCATATAAGTTAGGGAGTTTCATGTCTGATTATTACATGGCCAATTCCAGGGTTGTTGATGCCCTTCATTTCTCCTGCTTTTAAGGAGGTATTTTATTAAATAGTCCATGAAGGGAGGAGGTTCTTTCCTTTCTTAGTATTGACTCTTCTTACTTAAGCCTTCATCTACTCCAAAAGAGACATTGATACTACACTGCTAGTTACTCTTTGGTGGTGGTTTGGATTAAATAACCTCAATCTCAGTGAACTGACCTATCTCTTTCACATTGTAAGCCCTGTTTCACCTGCCCATCACCATGAGGCCCTTGAATGATGGCTTTAGTTATCAGTGGTCATTGATATGTGAAAGCACCATTAAATACAGCATCATTAAAAGTCCAACTGGGCTTTATGTTTACAATGTGAATTTTTTTTCTGTCTCATTCACAGGCCTTGGTGCTTTTTGCTTTATATCCTCTCAATTCTCTTTCTCTCCTCAAAGCATTTTCAGTTTCATGAAAACAGTGATTAGCAACTAAGGAATATATATTTTCCTCTGCTGAATCATCCCATTTTTCAATTCTCTGGGAGATTAGCCTTGGTATCCAGACTCCACTGGTCTTTATTCCTAGCTATGTTCAATTATTTGCTCCCCAAATAATTAGCAATTTGATGCCTTAATAAATCAACCTGTTTCCAGGCTTGAAAAGTTGAATCAACTGAACCACACCTTTACTGGCATGTTTCTGTCACCTGAAAAAGTAGAAAGTTTGCCTTTTTTTATCATTTTAACCAAGTGGAGGGAAGTAATATTGAATTTGAATGAATACAAAAATTTTGAGAAGTGATGCAAATGGATTCTTAGTTACTGGTATATCAATAAGTGTATAAACTATCAGCTAACCTTATAAACACCTCAAAACAACTATTTTGAATAAGGCTTTCTGACCCATAATCTGGCATTTGTTTTCAGGTAATACTGTTATCATTGAAGCACAGCTATCGCTTATTGAAAAGATATTGATAAGTTAAGATGGAATGGATTTTTTTAATAATTATGATAGAAAAGACTGCTCAAACAGTGGAGAATGTCACTTCCTTTAACCCCCACACCGTTGCTTTTGTTTATTCTATGCTTTACTTCCATCATCTCTTATTACTGGCTTTCTTCACACTTTCCTCAGCAGGCTAACCATTAATCTTTCAAACTCTGATATCACATCCACTTGGGGAAAAAAAAAAATCCCCCAAAACATTGGCTACTAAACCCATGACAAAAAGAGATTAGGTATCCCTACTCTTTGTTCTCGTAGTACATTGCCCCATACATGGATCTCAGCACTCATCACAATTAAGGACTTGGGTTTCTCACTTAGTTTTCTCCCCTAAGCATTAAAAATCCCTTGAGCAGGGCTTCCCTGGTGAGAGTCTACCTGCCGATACAGGGAACGCGGGTTCGTGCCCCGGTCTGGGAAGATCCCACATGCTGCGGACCGGCTACGCCGGTGCGCCATGGCCGCTGAGCCTGCGCGTCCGGAGCCTGTGCTCTGCAATGGGAGAGGCCACAACAGTGAGAGGCCCGCGTACCGTAAAAAAAAAAAAAAAAAAAAAAAAATCACTTGAGAAGTCTCACTTCTGTCGCAGTATTCCTAAAATCTAACCACGTACCTATCTTGTGGTATAAGTTCAAAGAATCTTGGTTAAATGAGTAAGTGCCCAAATTGATTTAGTCTTATGAATATTAGAAGCTGCTCAAGTATCTTGTAAGAATTACAGAAATAGGAACCATCCTATGTGGTCAGTGGATAATAAAACTATGCACAACTTTTCCTACTGCTACATAAACTTAACTTGAACTTAAACTTGAATCTGCCCATTGGTGTGCCTTTCATTGTAATATGATATGCAAAAGCTGAAAACATTAGTTTTATGTTCCAATGTGATATACAAGTTCATCAGCATATATTTTAAAAATAGCAAGGAAAGCATTAAAAGTACAGAGTTGTTTTTATATGTATTTAAAAACGATTTTGCATTGTAATAAAAAAAAAGAAAAACACTGAAACAATTGTCATAATTGTGAAATATCTACTGTTTTTCCAAGGCTGTTGTTTTAGAAATCAAGATGAAGAGTAATCATTAGGTCCCATTTATTTGTAGACAAGTTAATTTTATTTTATAAATATTAATTTTCTATTTGCCATATTTTGTTTTACCTAACTAAATTTGGAGAAATTAAGCCATTGAGCCACAGTAGCAAGAACATTAAGGAATAACAGAGGGAGAGGTAAATATGCAAGTCCTATAGGATGAGCAGTGTTGGAGCTCACAACTCTGTTTTGTAGAAGCCATAGCCTGAGTGGGAGAAACAGGCATCTCTAAAGCTTTTGACGTACATCTGATGTAACTGACTCTCTCTGTATGATGTGGACTTGTATATCTAACCTTTTCAGGACAACTTTATATTTCCTTACAAACTGACTGTACTCACTGGCTCTATATTTGTACATGCAGCTTCTTGCTCCTCTAATTTTAAATCTTTTTTGCCCAGGGTTAAATTAGAACATTTAAAAGATAATGCTCTCCCCATTCACAATTAAATTAAAATTTAAATTATTCAATTAAAGTAATTCTAAACAATAATAAATATATATAAAGAAGCAAACTGATGGCAGAAGTTTGAGTTAATTATATTCTTTAGTTCACAGCACATTATTACCTAGAATATTAAAACAAGAGGATTATGTGTGTTTTGAGGAGGAGTCTATATAACTTGTAAAATTTATTAATTAATAAATATTTAATTTTTAATATTAAACAATATAAAGTTAGTAAAGTACATTTATTAAATAAGTACTTAAGCTCCCACAGTGAATATAATTGTGACATACCAAAAACATCCAAAAAATTCTTTTGCACTTTCACTCTCATAAGTTTAACAATAGCACACAGGATATTTTAGCCCATTAATGAAACATCCAGTGATCCATCATTGTTTCTCTCTCTATGCTCCATTTTTGCCTTCCCTTATAGTCTTAATTCCATACATTTCTTGACCATGTTTCTTAGATTATAAAAATAATTCCTGTAACCTCACCCACAATAAAATTGTCACTTTGTAGTTTATCAAGCAATCTGTGAGGTGGTAATGCTGATATTCTGAATCTTTTCTCCTGAAATTTCTCTAGATTGGTTATACATATTTTAATCTTTTAGATGTACCCCTATTCCTTTTCCTCTGGATTTTTCAGTTCTTGCTTTAAGAGATCCCCTCTTCATAATTCCTGCCATCTGGTCACCTCTAAATGAATCATTTCAGTAAGTTATCTGAGACTCTGTGCCTCATGCTTGGTCTGATTTTCTTAGGGCCCCATCAGTTTGTGGTCTAGTAAAATCTAAGGCAGCTTCCCTTTGTTGCCTTCTTAAAAACAGTAAGATTCAGTGCATTTTATTTTATCTTTTATATATGTGTTTCAGGACCTTTCAGATATAATTTTCCCTTTCATATCTGAAGAGCCTGTCCTCTAAGATATAATGTATTATCTCAAGAAAAGCTTAATATCTTTTCTTCTAACTTAATTTGTATCCCCTTTAAAATTTTGTCTTTCTTCTCTCACTGTACATATCATCAGCCTATTCCATGTTCTCTTTGGATTCTGTAGAAACCGCAATTCCTAAAGACAGATTATTCCAGAGATTTTTAAATTACCCCAAATAGAAGAAAATACAGAGGGCCCTCTCTGCTCTGCCTATCTAGGCCTGGCACAGATATCTTAAAGTCAAAATTCACAGACTTATGTTCCTTACCTCACATGGGACTTACTTGCATTCTAAAATTTAGATATGGATAGAAAAAATAGTGAAAATTGAAAATGAATTTCATGCCCTTTTATGTACAGATGCACTATATACAGAAACATTGCTTTCCCCAATCGTTGAATCATTACTGCTTACAGGGAAAATAACACCTGGATGCTTTGAGATTTCCACAAAGCCCCATGCAGCTGGTGTATGCTGACTTTCTCACACTTGCCTTGGTCATGAGGAACCCAAATTTCTGTGTTTAGGTCCAGGTGGCCCAGACATTGGCTGAAAGATGTCTCCACAGGCAGATGAGAATGAGGACTTTTATGGATAATTCCTTAAACAGGAAAGAAGGAAGAAGAAAAGGGCTGAACAATTATTTGTCTATTCTACATCCAGAATCACTCATAACATTTTTTACTCTTTCTTCAGTCCTACGAGTGAGTGAGGATTCTGAGAGAGCCTGGAATTTTAACTGTGATAGGAGCCCCTCCCCAATAGAAATAGAACCACAGTACGCAGACAATTGATTGTGGGAGGCAAGTCAAAGACCAGCAACACATAATTTCCTTCCTAAGATGACTGAGGTTGATATCTATCTCACATCTGCTTTGATTGGCAAGACAGAATTCTATCTTATTACACTCAAATGTAAGAAACATTTTCTTTAGAGCTATTTTAGAACATTAGAAAACCACCTGTGATATTTTTTATTTCAAAAAGCACTGACACACTTAGCAGCAATCCTGCTTTTATCACATCTACATATGCTATGTATGTTCCCTGCAGGGAATTTTCCTAGGTAGAAGATTGCAAGCTACACCTGTGTGTTTGGGACTGGGATATGCAGTTTTATTGTCATAAGTTAAGTTTCTGAAAATCCAGAAAGTGACAGTAGCAATAAGGTAAGGCAGATTTACTTCAAATATTTTTTTAGTTATTTCTAAAACAAACAAGGGGATGTTAACATAGAAAATAACTGTGCTTAAAATATTTCAAAAAATGAACTTCATGTCATTAATTAGGTGGGAACCAGCTTATTTTCCTAATTTTATAACCAGCATATAGCTAGGGAATGGAAAGAGAGAATTGAGAGAGACAGTGGAAAAGGTAAAAGATTTTATATAAGAGAATACATGTAATGGATTAAAGGGAAACAAAGTGGGGTGGACTATGAAAAAGGAATAGAGAAAAAAAGAAGCCACTGGAAATGGTTACCTTAGGGAAAAAACAGAATGAAATGTGTCTTCGATATTAATATTCTATTATAAGAAAATAAAGATTTGACTTCTTTTCCATGATTATAGGTGTCAGAACTGATTGCAAAGATTTTCTTGCAAAGGGAAGAATTTGACATCCCTTTAAAACTCTATCATAACTCAATGGAATTTATGAAGTCTTGGAAAAATTTTAGATTTTGAATATGCAGATTAGAACTATGAATAATACTTGGGCTATTCATATATTGGACATGGACATATATATTTGCTAAATTAATTTTTTGTTTGTTTTTTTGTTGTTGTTGTACGTGGGCCTCTCACTGTTGTGGCCTCCCCCGTTGCGGAGCACAGACTCCGGACGCACAGGCTCAACGGCCGTGGCTCACGGGCCCAGAAGCTCCGCGGCACATGGGATCTTCCCGGACCGGGGTACGAACCTGTATCCCCTGCATCGGCAGGCGGACTCTCAACCACTGCGCCACTAGGTAAGCCCCAATTAATTTTTAAAGAATATTAAAAGTGAGTTCCTTGCAAAACTTCATTTCTATTAAAGTTTAATAGTATTTTTGATTAGCTTTTCATTTAAATTTATACCCTATCCTCTTCTTTAGACACCTTCCATGTTCTTCTCCCTTCTCAGTCTTTATGAAACAGGTAAACCAGCCTTAATTTACTCTCCAGATGTGTTCATTCTTCCTCTAGCTTCTAGATCCTCTTTTAAGGGGAAGTTAGTTTCTCCTTTGAGCAACAAAATTTACTCCAATTATTTTTTTGCAAGCCTAATCTATTTCTTCCTTGCTGGTCCACAAATACTATGCAGAAAATTACCAAATCTTATTTTCCTTTTATCATCCCTATTAAGATAAGTTGCTAGTTAATGATATTTTCTGAATTAATTATACATAATTCAAATGTGCTCTTCTTTGAATGTTCAAAACTAGTAACATACTTTAACATATTTTAACTTTCTGTCTCTCTCTATATATACATATATATGTATATATATATATACACACACACACATAATATGTGCCAAAGTTTCAGCTGTATATAGTTTTAATTTTATTCAGTCTTAGTTACTGTAGTAAAATGACATGCAGTGACTTTACGTTTTGTCTCTTCTTATAAAATGTTGGAATATGACATTTATCCATTCATATCTGTTGGTTATTAAATATGAGGTTTTATGGTCAGGCTTAATAGACCATTCTCCAGTTGCTATTTCCAATGTTATTGAAAACAAAGTAAGGTTGGATCATAATTGAGTGTAGAACAGGCAGTTAAAATCATTGACTATTGATGAATTGGGAGATTGAGATTGATATATATACACTAATATGTAGAAAATGGATAACTAATAAGAATCTCTGTATAAAAAATAAATAAAATTCAAAAATTCAAAAATAATCACTGACTACGATTATATATATAAAAGACAATTTTTTAATCCTTAATTATTGTTTCATGTTGAAGACTAGATTTCTATTTCCATATCTTCTAATCACTAAAATAGTTTTATTTATATTAGATATGAATTTATCTCAATTAATACTCATCAAAGTCAATATTTGATTTACCTTTAGATTTATATTGTTTTGGAATACCCTAAATTTCTGTTCTGATAATAACAATAAAATTATTTATATAACATTATGAATTAAACAAATTACACTAGTAGGATATAAAAATCAATGAGCCAGAATACTTTTGAGACTGGCAACATGACATGTTTCTCAAACTATAATTCATTATAGTATCCAACTGAAATTTTATGAGATAATTTAATGTATATAAGTGAATAAGAAATGAACATTCATTAAAAAATAATAACAAGTCATTCTTACAGTAAAAGGAACTTAATAAATTGAATGCCAGGCAAATTTTCCAAAATCATTATTAAGACACAAGTATATTTAGAAAATATTTCCATGTATTTATGTACAAAAGCTTTCTAATTCACTCTCTTTATGTTTCAAAATTATCTTTCACAAATTATCTTTCTTCTTTTTGTCTATTGCTAGATGTGAGCCTAAAATTTTAGAGGTTTTAATACTATTGCTATAAATACCCCCATTTTAATTTCTTAAGTATTGTATAAGAAATTTTTTCAGTTATGAAATCTTATGCTTATGATGGTTTTAAAATCAATGTCATAAAATTAATTCCTAAATATTAAATGATATTTAAAGCAAAAGCATTAGTAAACAATATTGAAAATATTAATTGAACAACTTAATGTTAATTGTAACAATCACTTGGGGGGTATTTATTACTTTTATTTCTTTTTAGTTTTTACTTTCTAATTTGTATTTAAATTCATCTTAGGCAATTAATAACTTTTTGGGATACTATTAAAGATACAGGGAGACAATTATCCTCTAGAAAATATAATTAATGTTTTATTACATTAAAATGGGTATAAATAAATTATTAACTTTATTTAAACTAGATGAGGAGAAACGTGACGAGTTTGTTAATTGACATAAGTGTACCCAGGAAGAAAAAAAGTGAAATTTGGAAAAGAGTAACCAGTTAAAGAAAGGTAGCTGCTGTACATAAAAATATTATTGTAAAGCTATATTACTTCACATTATGTTAAAAGTTTTAAGTAATAATAAAATATATATATATTTACATTTAAAAGTATGAATGGCTATTTAATTGAATGGGATAATCAAATATTTGTTAGTGAAAATAGATTATAGAAGTTTATATTGAACATGTACTTTCTAATGTTTATGCTGTTGAACACATTTTTATTTGTACACACAGAGTCAAGTAGGAAATTGCATGTTGTAGTTACAGAAATGTATCAAAATATATGTAAAAGAGATGAATGTTTCTAGGGAAAAAATAAATACAAAACAAAATTACTCAACCCCTGTACTTATCTCTATTCCTAAATGCATATGAATCTCATTCTTGTGAATTTTCTTCTATTTAAACTTCTTGCTTTGGCCCTGTCTTGGTATTGTATGAATTCCACTCCACTACATTTATGCCAAGATCACTAGTTATGTTTGTGTCTTGTTGATTCAATGATGCACAGTCCAATTATCCAGTATTTGGTCACTTTACGTAGTTAGCCTTGGTATCTTATGCAAATCATATAGTCATATCTCTAAATCTCGGTTCTTATCTGTATAATGGCCTTAATAGAGAAAATGCACGCAAAGTGATCAAATTTCTACCTGCCACATAATTATCCACAAGTTAGTGACTTAAAAACAAAGATGAGCAAACTGAACATTTACCTCTCAACCAATAAAATACATATATACTTTTGGTTTTGATATAATAATAGATAAAAATACAAGATAAAATATAACAAAACTATACAGTATTTCATGGAAGAAACTAAATACAAGTAGCATATAAAATAAACTTCACAGGGAAAGCAATGATGCAAATAAAGTGATAGTTGCCTTATTCTTAGAGTATTTGAATTAAACCAAAGTCAAACGGTCCTATGATCTTGTTGAATGTGTAAGGGAGTCAGCAAAAACAAAAACAAACAAACAAAAAAACAAAACAATAATGAAAGAATAAAAACAAGAGTGAAAGAGAATAAAAGTAGTTAATCTCTCATCTATTATATTTCATCAAGGAGACAATTTTATCCATCTTTTTATATAGACATGACCTTGCACAGCTTGGGTCAAAATAACATTTCCAAAATTAAAATCACCTAAATCTGTGGCTCAGTGGGAATAGAACTGTTTGAAGTGTTTGATTTAGTTTAATAATCAGTAAATATTTAATTTAATTATCAGCAACTAAATACTTGCCTACTTAAACTTTCAGTTCATTATAACCTTAATGGGCAAGCCTCATTTAAGTTAAAAGCCAAAGATAGAGAAAACATCAGCGCTCAAGAAAATCATGGCCATCATCTCAGATTATTGGCTTTGAACCAGGGAATCAAAACACCACACATTACCTCTTTCTATCACTAAGGTGGAGAACAGAGGGCAGAGCATGAGAAGTTAAACATCTCTCCAGATATAATTATTATGACAGTATATGAGAAATTGAATGACTATTGCAAGTCTTGAACTGAAATATTGACATTCTACAATTACATCATTTTAGATTTGTATAATGTCTTAATGTATCTATTATTATTGAAGCAAAAATAATAAAATAGACTTGTTCACTGATCATACACAGGTCACTGTGAAATAGGAAAGATGATAATATTTCATTGTTTCTTATTAAACTTTAGTCCTAGTAAGAAAATGCCATAATTCTATCATTTTACTTTCAGTGTCTTTGCCACAAATGACAGGATAGTGAATAATATAAAAACTATAATTTATATCCTCAGTTCTACCCAGTAACTTGGTTCTTCAGTACTTGAATTCATGGATGGTTAGGTGATTAAAGGCATAAAAATCTATGCAGTTTTAACATATATACTATTTTTTAAATAAAATAATCAGGTGGATAACAATTCTTGTACTTAAATTACAGTTGTTTTTCCAGCCAAAAAATTAATTTCAATTTCTTTTAAAGTCAAATATGCTATTTGTTTATTTAAATTAAAAGTAAAATGTGTAAACTAATAAGTTTATAAACTAATAAGTTATAAACATATTTCAGAAGAAATATGTTTATAAACTATGCACAACATATCTATAGCACTGGAAATATCTGCCATGCAACAGATGTGTGCCCTATTGCCATTCAAATAACTTGTGATTTCTTTTAAATTAGAGTATAATTCATTGAATTTAAGAGAAGGCACAGCCATCATATGGAAGTCATTAGTAAATATCATGAAGCATTGGGTTAAATTTTATGGACAACTATAAGAAAATCTCTCACTCTTCATGTATTGGAGTCTTCAACCAATCATAGGGGATCCTTTCAGATACCTTTCAAACCTTTTTGCAAAGGTACTTCAAGTCCTTAGGAGAGGATTTCTATACTTCTAACTTCTCTGTCTCCTCATTTACACATGCTTTTCTTGTGCCAAAATAATGCTTAGATAAAGAAAATTACTATCCACTTTCAAAATGGCTTGGATTATTGTTTGTATGTTTGTGTATTTTGTTTATTAGAAGTCCAGTAAAGAAAAATTTAACATACCTCAGAGAAAAACACCTAATAAAGTAGAATGAAAAACGTTCTGTCAATTTTGCTTTGCAAACAAGATAGTATATTCCAAGAAAGAAAATAATTCAGGTTTAAGGAAATCCACCATATCTTATGGGTTGAATTTTGGAACAAAAAGTTATTTCTCATAGGAATGGAATATATATACGCTAATGGCACTATACCTGCATTATTGTATATATATATATATATATATATATATATATATATATATATATATACACTCATATTATATATGTATATACATATATACATACATACATATATACATATATATATATGATAAAGGTTACCGAAAGAACGTCCCTTGATGCAAAAATGCAGCAGACAACTCTTTTAAATAACTTTTGGGAAAAGGAGTCTAACTGATTTGACCCCATCAACAGTGTCAGGGTATAAATGGAATACAATTTGTTTTATATTTTGACAAATCTATATTTATTGAAAAGCTATAACATTCAAGATTATCAGGATTTGTAAGTTTCCCCTCTTGATGATACTATCCCAGATAAACTATAATAATAATAATAATATTATCATTATTGCAAAATGGCAAAAAGGTGCTCAGTTTGGAAGGAGTACCATTTCTACTTCCATTCCCAAGCCCAGGAGCTCAAGTCTGGTTCATCGGCTGTTGTCATTGCTGTTACTCGCACAGGATTTTCCTATTATCTACGCATCTTGTGTCCCGAGGTGCAGACCAAGATGGCTTCATTGTTCCCCTCACCCTGACAAAAATTTAGACAGGTTTCTTTCTCAATATACGTCCCTTCCTATTCTTAGAGCATATATTTAGAAAATTTGGAATTATAAACTCTCTCTCTGTCCCTTGAAATGTAAATCTTCCCTCAACCTGTTGCCGATTTTGCAACCCAGGAATGCCTTTCTCAAGGACCTGTGAAGCATCCCTTTGAAAAGAAATCTCCATTGGAGGGTAGGATACTAATTTTGATAAGTGCCAATTAGCCAGTTAGCAAACACAGACAGTCTAATCGTATTAGCCAAGGCTCCCCCTAATGTTCTCCAGTGCTTTCCCTTTGGTTTACCCAAACACTTGAAAAACCTCCCACCTCTTGTTTCAGAGGAGTTAAACTAGTTCTAGATGGAAGTTTCTTTCCCCTACTGCAGTGGTCTGAATAAATTCTGTCTTGTTATTTTTTTTAACAAGTATCCTTTGAAATTTTTCTTTGGCAGTCCTTGATTTTATGTTATAATCTTATAAGATTATCTTTCAAAACCGTTTAACAGCTCAGGGAAGTTAGGATAAAGTTTGTATACGTATGGCAGACCTGGATAAAATTTCATAAAGAAGAGCTTGGTGAATTACTTTATGTCTTTATTTGAGTTTAATGGCTTTTTAAAATTTTTATTTTGTTTTATTTTCAAAAGTACATTTTATGTTTATTGGCTTATTATCACAGAGGAGGAAAAGAAAAATTCTGACATTGAAATATACCTTAGTAGTAAGTTGGATGGAAGGAAATGCTATTGTCAGGGAAAAGATCTCAGTAAAGTATGTTGGAAAGGCCACTGTACTTTCATTCTATTTTAAATCCAAAGCCATCTTAATGAGAAATTTATATGTTAAGTCAGATAGCTGAAAAAAGAGAGTTAGACGTTATCTTGAAGGTTGAGGAAAGTGAAACCTCTACGAAGAAATAATCTGCCAGCTTTGTTATACTCATGTAATTAATAGGAAAGAGTAAGTTGGCTATAGGAAAATTCTTAATCTGGGAGTAATTTCATTAAATGACAATTTTAAAAAATTATGAAACAAAATATATGGAAGTACTTGATAAAACAAAACTTGATAGGAAATATGATAATGATAATGATCATAACAATGAAAATATATTGATGATGTTTATAATAGTAATGCTGTTTATTGTTTACTAATTGCAGACATGTGGTAATGTAGGCATATACTGTCTCATTAAACCTTCATATCTGAAACTTCTTTTACCAATCTAGCTTTGGATGTAAAGGAATGTGGTGTGTAGATGACTCAGTGAGAATGTGTGCCTCCAGATTTCCAGAATGACATACTGTCACATAATGTCTGGAATGTTTCTGAATACAATTAAGTTGTTGACAGTGTTTTCTCCATGTTGTATACTAGCCTGTTCTTGACTTGGTGTAAGTAGTACTTTAATTTGTTGACATGTGAATACTATTTTGGTCCACATAAACTCTCTACTTGTTTCTTTGAGTGATTTATGTGTTTATTAAACTCTAACATAAATTTTAAAATAACAAATGATAAAGAAAATCCTTAAAACAAAAGCATACTGAGAACTTTTTTAGACCCATGAGGCTTCCCGCCTTATTTAATTACATATTTTAACAATAATCTGTAATTTACTTATGATTTTTGTTGTTGGGTTTTATTTTGCCTGTTGAGCAGATATAAATATCTTTGCTACTCATGCTTTAATAATGCTACAGATATTCAAATCAAGTAAGTACATTTTATTTGCATTTCTCTGATGATTAATAATATTGAGTACCTTTATATATACCTATTGGTCATTTGTATGTCTTCTTTGGAAAAATTTCTATTAAGCTCTTTTGCTCATTTTTAATTTTGTTATTTGTTTTTTTGCTATTGAGTTCTTTGTATATTTTGGATATTAACTCCTTATCAAATTTGTGATTTGCAAATATTTTCTCCCATTCCATAGATTGCTTTTTCATTTTGTTGATGGTTAATTTTGCTGTGCAGAAGTGTTATAGTTTGATATAGTTCTGTTTATGTATTGTTGCTTTTGGTGTCAAGTCCAAATGATCAATTGCAGGACCAAGGTCAAGGAGCTTATTTTTTCTTCTAAGATTTTTATGTTTCCAGGTATTACATTCAAGTCTTTAATACATTTTGAGTTGGTTTTTATGTATGGTGTAAGATAGGGGTACAGTTTCATTCTCTTGCATGTGGCTGTCCAGTATTTCCACCACAATTTCTTGCAAAGACTGTCCCTTTCCCAATGTATATTCTTTATTCTTTGTCATAAATTAATAAACCTATACGAATGGGTTTATTAACCATATATGCATGGCATGGCTTTCTATTATGTTTCATTGATGTATGTATCTGTTTTTATGCCAATACTGTACTGTTTTAATTAATATAGCTGTGACATATAATTTCACACCTGTTAGACTCTCTATCATTAAAAAAATAAGAGATAACAAATACTGATGTGGATATGGATGAAAGAAAACTCTTGTATATTGTTGGCAGGAATGTAAAATTGTAAAGTCACTATGGAAAACAGTATGGAGTTTCCTCAAGAAACTGAAACAGATCTACCATATCATCCAGGAATTGGACCTCTGAGTTTATATCCAAAGGAAATGAAACTATTATACCAATGAGATGTCTGTACTCTCATCTTCCTTGCAGCATTATTCACAGTAGCCCAGATATGGAAACAAACTAAGTTTCTGTTGATGTATGAAGGAATAGAGAGAGTGTGGTAAATATATATACAATGTATTAGTATATACCCTTACCAAAGAAGAAAATCCTATCACTTATAACAATATGGATGAACCTGGAAGACAATATGCTAAGTGAAATAAACCAGACAGTAAAACAAATACCACATAGTATCACTTATATGTACAATCAAAAAGAAAAAAGAAAAAGAAAGAAAAAGTAAAAGTCAACTCATAGAAATAGAATGTAGCAAAGTGGTTTTCAGGGGCTGGAGATGAAGGAAATAGGAAGAGCTAGGTAAAATGGTACAAACTTTCAGTTATAAAATGCATAAGTTCTGAGAATCTAATGTATAATACAGTAACTATAGTTGATGACAGTATTGTATAATTGAAATTTGCTAAGACAGTAGAATTTATATTCTCTCTCTCTCTCTCTCTCTCTCTCTCACACACACACACACACACACACACACACACACACACAAGGTAAGTATGTGAGGTGATGGATGTGTTAATTACCTGGATGTGAGGAAACTTTTCAGTATGCATACATATATTAACTCATCACATTGTATACTTTAAATGTCTTACAATTTTATTTGTCAATTTTACCTCAATAAAGTTAAAAAATACTAAGTCCATTTTGCTTCCTAATTAAATTGAGAAATATGACAGTTATCTTTATGGATGCTTTTCTATCAAAAAGATCTGGAGGGAAAAAATAGATATTTTCAAAAGAGGAGAAACATTACAAAATTCTAGTTATAATAGCCATAGTGAAATAAAATATCTCATTTTTATTTTTTATCTTTGTTTTAATGTACTATATTTAATATTATGATTTATTTTCTTTTAGAATTATTATGCAATACAATATTTTTGGTGTAAAGTTCTATGATTTTTGACACATAAATATTAATTTATGTAAATACTAGCATAAACAAATGCAAAACAGTTTCATCACACCCAAAACTCTTTTGTTATCCCTTTTTAATAACACCCTACATTCATCCCTAATCCAAGACAATCACAGATGTCCAACACTATACACTTTATAGCACTACAGTTTTGTCTTTACAAGAGTATATAAATAAGATCATAAAATATGAAAAAATAATTCCATAAAATATGAAAAATATTCATATTATGAAATAATATGAATAATAATTTACACTCCTTTCCCTCAGTGTAAGTATCAGTAGGTCATCCTTTTTTCTTGTTGAGTAACATTCTATTGTATGGACATATCACCGTTTATCCTTCAGCCATTGATGACATTTGAGTTATGTCCACTTTTGCCGATTATGAATAGTGTTGCTATAAACAACCACGTATATAATTGTATGTATACCCAAATTTTTATTTCCCTGGGTAAATGCCCAACAAGAGGATTGTTGGGTCATTTGGTAAGTGTATATTTAACTTTACAAAAATTACCAAACTACTTTCTGGAAAGGCTATACCATTTTGCTCTCCCACCAGCAATACATGAGAGATCCAGTTGCTTTACATCCTAAATTATGATTTTAATCTGTTTTGATCCTAAATAGAGTTGGCTCTTATAAATAAGAGAAAGCCATTGTTTACATAGAAATAGATTTTTTTTTTTTTTTTTTTTTTTTTTTTTTGTGGTACGTGGGTCTCTCACTGTTGTGTCCTCTCCCATTGCAGAGCACAGGTTCCGGATGCACAGGTTCAGTGGCCATGGCTCATGGGCCCAGCCGCTCTGCGGCATGTGAGATCTTCCTGGACCGGGGCACGAACAAATGTCCCCTGCATCGGCAGGCGGATTCTCAACCACTGCTCCACCAGGGAAGCCCAGAAATATATCCTTTATAGTCAGCAAATTCATTATATTTAAAAATATAGATAATATGATGAAACACAATTTTTACATTTCTAGCTATTAAGAAAACCAAAAAAGCTAGAATTAGCTTTTACATCATTCACACATTAGTTAAATTTCAAATTCGTATTTAAAAAGCATAATAAATTTTCAAACTATAAAAATATAGGTGTTTTTGTAGGCTGTTAGGACATCACAACTGATCTTGTAGAAATCTATTTTATACTAACAAATTTGACAATTTGGATGAATAGGAAAACTCCCCAAAATATACAATTTACCAAATCTAATAGTAGGATAAATAGAACATTTGAATAGTATATCTAGGACAAAAATTGCATCATTTAAGTCATTTGACAAAGAAATCCCAGGCTCACCTTGCTACTGGATGCATCAGGAAATTCTTCTAAATATTTAATCTTATTTCTAAATTTAATTCAATTTTATGCAAGTCATTAAAAGAATAGAAAAATTTAAAAATCACACCCAACTTTTTTGAGACCAGCATAAATTTGATTCTGTCTAACTTCCTATTAGACAGGGAAGAACTGACAGGATTTGTTTTGGAGTAAGAGCTCTGGTTTCAAACATCTGTACTGTCACTTCCTGCTATGACTGAGAGCAAGCTATTTTACCTTTTGAAAATCAGGTCTCCAAATATTTTTCTGATTAATAATGTGATTTTATATATATATATATATATATATATATATATATATATATACATTATATGTATGGAGAGAGAGAGAAAGAAAAAAGAGAATATAAATTATTCACACATTACTTGGAATATACTAAATGCTCTTACATGATAATTTTAATAGTAACATGTTTGCTAAGTACATCTATTTGATAATAATTATTATTACCATTATTATTTTTTTCAAATACAATTATATCTAGATGCAAGAAAAGTGATTCAAATTGTCCTTTAAAAAAGCTCCTCCCTTTTCTTTATATGTTTAATAACAGGCATAAGATGTATGAATAAAACTTCTTTGATAAATATTTCAGTCACTTATTTGGATAGACATTTTAAACATCTTACATCCCATCTGCTAATATTATATATTTATTATATTCTCTTATTTGAATTTTAAAAATCTATATTTGTAAATTAAGGATATATTCTTCCATTCCTTAAACAATAAACTACCCCAGTCCTCAAACAAATTTCATGAAGTTCTGATTATTATATGTTTTTGCTTGTCATCTTTCTCCACCCCTCCTGGAGGCTCTGTGACAAGTATTAATGATTTTTCTCTATGGAAAGGAAATGGTATGTAGTAGTTCTTTCTAGACCTGGAATCTATCAATATATGACACATGACTCAGATATTGTCACATGTGCTATGGTAACTATCTGAGTATAAACTGGAGATGTGTTATGGCCAAAACACCTCCATGTGTGTAAGTTTAATGAGCATTTATACTTCTTAGAGTCTTTATATGTGAATCTGGGCCAGAGTGCTTCCTGGTTTGGCCAGAAAGGACGTACAGAGCACTTTCGAAGTCTTGAACCTCTCTCTGCCTTTTTCTCCTCTGTCTCCTTGAAAGCTGTAGCAAAGTTTCTTACTGGCTAAGTCCTCTGAATTCTATGAGTCTGATATAACCACCTTATCCTTGTGCTGTCTCACATTGGCATTGTTAGCAACATTGTCTTCTAGACAGTTTTAGCTGCCCTAACAGAATACCATAGACTGGATAGATTATAAAAAAACAAATATTTATTTCTCACATATCTGGAGTCTGGGAAGTCTAAGATCATGGTACTTGCAAATTCATGTGGTGGCTGGTAAGGGCACACTTTCTGGTACATAGATGGAGCTGTGTCCTCGCATGGTGGAAGGGTCCAAGGGAACTCTCCTTGGTCTCTTTTATGAGGGCACTAATCCCATTCATGGCAGAGCTCTCTTGATCTAATCACCTCTCAAAAGTCCCATCTCTTGCTACCATCAATGTGGGGCAGAGTTTTAATCCTATGAATTTAGTGGGGGACACATTCAAAACATAGCACAGACCCATCAATCATAATGGCTGAGGTATTTTCTGTCAGACAAAGCAGGGGAAAAAGAGAAACATGGTCAGGACTTGATTCTAGAATGACTGTTTACACAATCTCCATATAAAGTGGCAAAGGCTTGGAGTGGATTATAGGTGATAAGTTTATGAAAATAACTTGGAAGAAATAGAACTAGACCTATCAGAGATGGGTAAGTGCAAGAAATGCAAGACAGATGTTAAATAAGAAAAACATTCCATTCCCTGACATTTGTTAAGAGCTCTGGTAAAAGCTAGATTTCTAAAATAAGAGGCTATAGTAGTTCTAGAAAAATCCTTTCTCTGGAAGCCTCCTTAAATGTTGGCTACCTAGGCAGATGGTACCTTAATTCACAAAGTAACTCAATTGAAACCATTTGAAATAATCTGAAACTAAAAAAAAAAAAAAAAAAAAAAAAAAAAAAAAAAAAACAACAACAACAACAAACAAACCAAACCAAACAAAAAAACTGTATAGGTAGGTGGAAACCATGGTCATGTAACTACAGAATGCAGAGAGTATCTTGTTATAAAGTTAAAATGTTTTTTTGAAGAAATGGTAAGGTGAAGTATGCTGAGTCATTACTGATTTCGTTTTAGCAATAACAAATAGGACCAAATTATCATATGGCTAATTCCAGATACTATTGAATGAAAAGGATTATTGGGGCTGTTGATGGGTCCCCAGGTGGCTGCAAATTTTATATGCAGAAAATTTAGCACGGTATGAGAATATTACTGCTGCAGAAGGTGAAGGTGGGGATTGGGAGGATCTACACTGAAGATGAAATTTGGCCCATTTCTTTGTTGACTTAAAGGTAGAATTTTATATTTTTTTTGAAAATTGATGGAAAAATGGAGCACAAACAGATCTAGGCTGGCTCTATGGTGGCTAATCTATCACAGTTATTTTCATGTTCATGACGAAGATAGTGTTAAAAGATTGTACATATCATGGACATGATGAAAACAGTAGAACCTGTATGCTACCATAGTTACACTTGAGAATGTCTTTTCACTAAGACACCCTTACCCTCCTTTTGGAGTTCTGATTTCGTAGGACTTGTCAGTAATTCTTCTGAGACTGTGCTTACCCTCTTCCATTAACTTTTTGTTTGTTTATTCTCCCTTTCTCTGCTCTCTTTTAAAATCTTTGTTCCATGTGATAGGTTTGAAGTAGGGAAATGTACATGTTGTGCTTTTAATATCCTTTATTTCACCAAATCAACTGGAGTCCAAAGAAAGACATCTTAATTTTGTTAGTAATATCCTAATTAATTAATGTCTACACTACCAGAAACACCTTTAGTGAGCACTTTATGTTCTCTCTGTCTGTACCCACTCATTTTGTATCTTTCCTCCTACACTCAATTGTATCAGTTTTAGATAAGAGACTTTCATAGTTCCTTACACATGATATGCCTTTAGAAGAGTTGATGAAAGTAATGAGAAGAGGGAGATAAATAAACCATAGCTTTTTTAATAGATCGCCTTATATGTGTATGTTGCAAATCTGAAGCAACCTCTTTCTGGCCTTCTTTTCCTACTCCTTTACATTCCAACTGTCCACTTGCTTCCTGGAACTGTTTTAAAGGTGAACTGTCTAATTTCTGAAATGTGATTTGCCGTGCTCTTTTCATTTTGTGTCCCTAAGCTTTAGAAGATGGGAGTGACTATGCTTACATTGCTAGTGGTGAAAAATACCATATTTATGGAGTTTTCAATTCTATTTCCCTAGAGATTCTCTACAGAATTTACATTGCCAGAACAGTCAAGAACTCCAATGAGATGGTGATCCTCTATGGCTGAAAATTTGGCTACAAATCAGTACAGTTGAAAAATGATTAGGGGGATGGTTTATTACTGTCCATGGAAAAGGGAACTGCATGATTTCTTTAATTTTGAAAAGGCTTTGGGAATTCCTTTTAATGTAACATTATCACAATTGAGAAATTAGAGTTAAGGAAGGATTTAATATATCATCAATGTCACCGACAAGGAATGCCTGGTTTTTACTTCTGGAAATAGCTTTCTTCTATTAATATCCCAGTGACTAGATTAAGTTTTTCCTGTAATGATTCACAGGAGACTTATGAATGGCACATTTTACTATTACATTAGTTGAAATGTTACATTAAAAACAAACTAATTAATCATGGAATTAAAATGCTTTTTATACCAAGGGAAATTATTAATATCCTGTTTTGTTTTACATTTTCTTAGAGATTATTCATAGGTTAAACTACACGTCCATCACATATAGACACCCACACCTATACGCACATCTACATATACATACAGTGAAACATTTTTGTGTTCATTAGCTTGTCTTCTGCTGACTGCTTTTAATGTCAGTTTATATCTGCTTTTTTTTAATGCCATATCTATGTAAAGCCAGGCAATTGATTTTATCCGTTTGCTTTGTGAAGTTTGAATTAGAAAAAAAAAAGTTGTGTTACTAAAGGGTTAATGGGAATTGACCAAAATGTGGTGTTTATAAATTTACCCAGTAATGGATATTATACTGTACTGCTTCATGTACAATGCTTGGTTGGACATTTAACATTATTTTGTTCTTGTAACCCTTATTTTAATATAATTCATTGGCTAATAAATACTTAACCTCCTGTTTTATTTTTTGTCCTCATTCTTTGAGACAAATAATTTAGATAAGTGAGGATGCCTTTATATGATTGTAATCAAGTCCTACTGCACAAGAATCTAATTTTAGCTTTAAGTTTTCTCTGGTTTATTTCATCATTTGCTAATTTTATAATTTAATTTTCAGAAGACCATCACTTATCCTTTATTATATAGCTTTTTGCAGTAAGTAGATCTGTAATTTTATATTCCAAATATCATGTATGTTTCATTTTGTCTTTTAAAATAATTCATATAAACTGTTTCCCCTTTGGAAGCTTAATGTAGTATTCAATGAAACAGCAGCTTTAATTCACATCTATATATCTTTTCCTGAACTTTTGACAAATTCTGAAGTTAAATATCTATGTGAAAGTTACTTATAATAGATATGAGATGATATTAACACAGACCAGAACAAAAGGTAGAGTTGTATGTGAATATACATAGAAATATACTGTCCAAGATGCAAATTATTTTATCCTAATTATTTGTAACTATGAAACATTTATTGACTGACCACTGCTGTATCTAAGATATCTTAGTGCACATTAAAGACATAAAAATGTGGGAAAGGGATCCCTGATTACAATACAAAAATACAAATTGGTTGTATTTATTTCTATAGACAGCAACATTTGTATTTACTTTTATTGCATTAGATAATACAAATAAAAACCAAATTTATAAGTAAGATGTCTAAATGTGGAAGTAAAGTTGAAGTTAGAAAATGCAATCTGAGTTTATATGTGATAAAGAAACTGCATTATTGAATGAGGAGAGATTTAGTGAGCCATAATAATATGTATGAAACATTTATTTCTCCTTACAATCCTCCTCAAAAAATGTAAAATAAAAGTAAATATATAGATACTATGGTTTAATTGAAAAAGCATCTATTTTGGAGAATGAAAGTCTGAGTTGAAAAAGTCCATGCTGTCAATTCCTTTGAGCACCATGCTTTAACATTTTGAGACTCAGCTTATGATGCTTAAAAGGTCATAATTATATTTAGCCCAATGCCTTGCCATGATTAGATATTACTTATATTCAAGCCCAGATTGCTCTTATTTTAAAAGGACAAAACTCCATAGTAACAATGGAAATTGCATAAAATTTAATTTTCTGCTAGTTTGAGAAATATTTCTTAATTAGCACACTGATTTGAAATAAATTGTAATAAGTAACAATATTTTCTTTTTTAAAAATCTGAGTCCTGTCTGGAATTATATTTGATCAGGTTCTGATGCTCCCCCAGATCTGCTACTGAAGACATTTTTCAGCCATACCACTCTGCCAGGATGCTGTTCACTGAGGGAAAAGATTTCTCTATTGTTTCAGCAATAATGAACTCGAAGTAAACATACCAGTGGGGAATAGACATGTAAAAGATATATCTATAAGATCAGAAAAGGAAGTCACCAAGGGAAAAAAGCCATTCTAGGGATTAGGAGTTTTTCTTTTTTTAAGTTTATCTGAAAAATCTTCATAATATCCATTCTGTCTGTGATTGCAATAGGGATGCTGTAGGGAACATTACCACAGTCCATTAAAGCCAAATTCAAAGAATTTCTGATTAACTCTATAAATGAGGGCATGTATTGTGAATGACTACCTTCTCTTCTCTTTGTTTCAGAGAGAAGGACTCCAGTTAAGTCAATGTGGACACAGAATAGATAAGCTGCCTGTTGTTAAGTGATGGGCCTAGAGAGAAGTCTTGACTCCTGCCAAGTTACTTAACGTTTATGGGTCTCTATTTCTCTGTCTGTTTTTTAGAAGGATTAAATGTACAGTCTTTAGAATAGAGACACATATAAAATGTTTTTTTAATCTTCTAGCTATTGCTATTCTTCTTATAATAGAAAAGCTTATATTCTATAGATGTTCCAAACTGTGTCTTGTAAGCCAAGTAGAGCATGCAGTTGGGTTTTGCGTAGTCTACACTGTTGGCACCACATAAGGCTTTTAGATTGAGTTTAATATCATCATTGATATTGGGATATTTCACTCACAAAAAAACATATATTCTGTTGAAAAATTGGATTATATATTAATTATATGTTCATAATCTTTTTTGTTAATATAATAGTCTAGATTTAAGGAAAAGCTGTTCCCAGTCTAGACAGGGATTGACAATCACCAGGTTTACATAGATCTAACCATTCACTGTTATCATTCGACTTAGAGGATGCTTATTTATAAAGTCTCCTACAACCCACTCTGTTGTTGAGTCTATGTTACCTTTTCTGGTCCCAGGTGGCATGCAAATATTGAGGCCTGGCACAAACATTTCACTTCAAGGCCCTTCCAATTATGCTTCAGCTATGATACCCCCTCTCACTTTTTTAACCTCTTGTTCTCTATTTTTACAGTTTTACATGTTGGAAACTATTTTTGTTTGACTATTGTACCACAGAAGGGGCTAGAAGGAAATGAGTTAACAATTCTGTCTCTGAACAGTTGAAAATATATTTTTAAATTATTTTAGAGGGAAATCCACCTATTGTTTTTCTTTTCTATGCATTTCTTGGGAGGGAAGAAATTTTGTTTTCATTTTCATCTTTGCAGCCTCTGCACTCTAGATATGCATGGGTAATTGGTGGAGTCAATTACATCAAACTCCTCTTGGTTCTGTCTGCCTGTTCTGGTTAAGCATATGGCATGTTATGAGTAATCAAGACTGCATTCTAAATTCAATCTTTTCTATCATTCATTTAATGGAAAACTTCTCCAGGCAAGAGCAAGCATTCAGTGTTTTTGCCAGACTTTGATTTTTCTATATTCTCAAGGATATTTTAAAGAGAGATGGAAAAATTTCGTATTTAGTAAATAAAAAAGATTGTCATGATGTTACTATTAGCAGAAATTATCTGTTTACCTGTCTATCTGTGCTAGTCTTTCTTAAATTCTTTGAGTTCTTGTCTTTGAGTCCCTAAAGCCTAGAACAGTTACTGACATACAAGAGCCCTTCAGTATATATTTACTGAATGAGCTTTACCTCTGAGAATTGCACCTGCTCTGAATTGATTTAATGTCTATCTTTGTGATGCTTGTGTTAGTCTGTGAAAGCAGTAAATATCTTAGATCTTCTAGATCAGTATCCCCAGGGCAATGTTTGATTTTGCTTTGTAAACAAAAGTAAAAGTTAAAAGATGTACAAGAAAACAAAGAAGGGAAACAATAATCAATGACTCCTTTCACAAAGAGGAGTTTGTGTTCCCCCTGACAAACTGTTACACTAGCTAGTCAAAGTTATCAAGTTCTTTTCCTGTAGAACATTGCATTGGTGTAATTGTCCAAATTTTAGTAAGGCAATATATTCCCTGAACTAGTGATAAAATACGAACTTTTAACAATTCTTAGGAAACTGGAAATAAAATTATTTCTGAAAGAAATTGAACTAATGTAGCTCCTTTCTTAATTTCCAAGACTAAAGATATATGTTTGCAATTTGTAAACAAATAAATGTTAAACTTCTCCTGAAAAACTGAGAATAACTTGGATATTTAATCAGAAGATAAAACTGGGAAATCATAAATCCAGAAAGGATGTTGTACACATTGCATTTATAACATAATGTAGCCAGCTGCTTTAAAACACTTGAAACAGTAATTCCACACTTTTATTTATTTTTTAATATGTTTATTGGAGTAACATTGCTTTACAATGTTGTGTTAGTTTCTGCTGTATCACAAAGTGAAGAAGCTATACATATACATATATCCCCATATCTCATCCCTCGTGTGCTTCCCTCCCACCCTCCCTATCCCACCCCTCTAGGTGGTCATAAAGCACCGATTTGATCTCCCTGTGCTATGTGGCTGCTTCCTAGTAGATATCTATTTGCATTTGATAGTGCATATATGTCCATGCCACTCTCTCACTTCATCTCAGCTTACCCTTCCCCCTCCCCATGTCATCAAGTCAATTCTCTACGTCTGCATCTTTATTCCTGTCCTGACCCTAGGTTCATCAGAACCACTTAGTCTTCTTAGATGCCATATATATGTGTTCACATACGGTATTTGTTATTCTCTTTTTGACTTACTTCACTCTGTATAACAGACTCTAGGTCCATCCACCTCACTACAAATAGCTCAATTTTATTTCTTTTTATGGCTGGGTAATACTCCATTGTATATACGTGCCACATCATCTCTATCCATTCATCTGTTGATGGACACTTAGGTTGCTTCCATAACCTGGCTATTGTAAATAGTGCTGCAATGAATATCGGGGTACAAGACTCTTTTTGAATTGTGGTTTGCTCCAGGTATATGCCTAGAAGTGGGATTGCTGGGTCATATGGTAGTTCTATTTTTCCTTTTTTAAGGAACCTCCGTAATGTTCTCCATAGTGGCTGTATCAGTTTACATTCCCACCAACAGTGAAAGAGGATTCTTTTTCTCCACACCCTCTCCAGCATTTAATGTTTGTAGATTGTCTGATGACGCCCATTCTGACCGGTGTGAGGTGATACCTCATTGTAGTTTTGGTTAGCATTTCTCTAATGATTAGTGATGCTGAGAATCCATTCATGTGTTTGTTAGCAATCTGTATATCTTCTTTGGATAAATGTCTATTTAGCTCTTCTGCCCATTTTTAGATTGGGTTGTTTGATTTTTTGGTACTGAGCTGCATGTGCTGACTGTATATTTTGTAGATTAATCTTTTGTCAGTTTCTTCATTTGCAAATATGTTCTCCCATTCTGAGGGTTGTCTTTTCATCTTGTTTATGGTTTCCTTTGCTGTGCAAAAGCTCTTAATTTTCATTAGGTCCCATTTGTTAATTTATGTTTTCATTTCCATTTCTCTAGGACGTGGGTCAAAAAGGATCTTGCATTGAAGTATGACATAGAGTGTTCTGCCTATGTTTTCCTCTAAGAGTTTTATAGTGCCTGGCCTTACATTTAGGTCTTTAATCCATTTTGAGTTTATTTTTGTGTATGGTGTTCTAATTTCATTCTTTTACATGTAGCTGTCCAGTTTTCCCAGCACCACTTTTTGAAGAGATTGTCTTTTCTCCATTGCGTATAATTGCCTCCTTTATCAAGGATAAGATGACCATATGTGTGTGAGATTTTCTCTGAGCTTTCTACCCTGTTCCATGAGCTATATTTCTCTTTTTGTGCTAGTGCCATGTTGTCTTGATTACTGTAGCTTTGTATAATAGTCTGAAGTCAGGTAGCCTGATTCCTCCACCTCCGCTTTCTTTTACAATATTGCTTTGGCTATTCAGGGTGCTTTTTGTTTCCATACAAATTGTAAATATTTTGTTCTAGTTATATGAAAAAAGCCATTTGTCGTTTGATAGGGATTGCATTGAATCTGTAGATTGCTTTGGGTAGTATAGTAATTTTCACAATGTTGATTCTTCCAATCCAAGAACATGGTATACCTCTCCATCTATTTGTATCATCTTTAATTTCTTTCATCAGTGTCTTATAGTTTTCTACATACAGGTCTTTGTGGCCTTAGGTAGGTTTATTCCTAGGTATTTTATTCTTTTTGTTGCAGTGGTAAATGGGAGTGTTTCCTGAATTTCTCCTTCACATTTTTCATCATTACTGTATAGGAATGCAAGAGATTTCTGTACATTAATTTTGTATCCTGCTACTGTACCAAATTCTTTGATTAGCTCTAGCAGTTTTCTGGTAGCATCTTTAGGATTCTCTATGTAGAGTATCATGTCATCGGCAAACAGTGACAGTTTACTTCCTCTTTTCCAATTTGGATTCCTTTTATTTCTTTTGGTTCTCTGATTCCTGTGGCTAGAACTTCCAAAACTTTGTTATATAATAGCAGTGAGAGTGGGCAACCTTGTCTTGTACCTGATCTTAGTGAAAATGGTTTCATTTTTTTCCCCATTCAGAAAAGTGCTGGCTGTTTGTTTCTCATATATAGCTTTTATCATGTTGAGATAAGTTCCCTCTATGCCTACTTTCTGGAAGGTTTTTATCATAAATGGGTGTTGAGTTTTGTCAAAATCTTTTTCTGCATCTATTGAGATAATCATATGTTTTTTATCCTTCAATTTGTTAATATGGTGTATCACATTGATTCATTTACATATACTGAAGAATCATTGCATTCCTGGGATAAATGCCACTTGATCATGGTGTATGATCCTTTTAATGTGCCATTGGATTCTGTTTGCTAGTATTTTGTTTACAATTTTTGCATCTATGTTCATCAGTAATATTGGCCTGTAGTTTTCTGTTTTTGTGACATCTTTTTCTGGTTTTGTTATCACAGTGATGGTGGTCTCATAGAATGAGTTAGGGAGTGTTCCTCCCTCTGCTATATTTGGAAGAGTTGGAGAAAATTACGTGTTAGCTCTTCCCTAAATGTTTGATAGAATTTGCCTGTGAATCCATCTGCTCCTGGGAATTGTTTTGTTGGAAAATTTTTAAACACAGTTTCAATTTTATTGGTTGTGATTGGTCTGTCTATACTTCCTATTTCTTCCAGGTTCAGTCTTGGAAGGTTGTATTTTCTACAAATTTGTCCATTTCTTCCAGGTATCCATTTTATTGTCATATAGTTGCTTTTAGTAATCTCTCATGGTCCTTTGTATTTCTGCAGTGTCAGTTGTTTCTTCTCCTTTTTCATTTCTACTTTTGTTGATTTGAGTCTTCTCTCTTTTTTTCTTGATGAGTCTGGCTAAAGGTTTAGCAATTTTGTTTATCTTCTCAAAGAACACGCTTTTAGTTTTGTTGATTTTTGCTATCATTTCCTTCATTTCTTTTTCATTTTTTTCTGATCTGATCTTTATGATTTCTTTCATCCTGCTAACTGTGGGCTTTTTGTTGTTCTTCTTCTTTCTCTAAATGCTTTAGGTGTAAATTTAGATTATTTGAGATTATCTTGTTTCTTGAGGTAGGATTTTATTGCTACAAACTCTCCTCTTAGAACTGCTTTTGCTGTATCCCATAGGTTTGGGGCCATCACGTTTTCATTGTCATTTGTTTCTAGGTGTTTTTTTAAATTTCTTCTTGATTTCTTCAGTGATCTCTTGGTTACTTAGTAGCATACTGTTTAGTCTCTATGTGTTTGCATTTTTTACAGTCTTTTTCCTGTAATTGATATTTAGTCTCATAGCACTGTCAGAAAAGATACTTAATTCAATTTCAATATTCTTAATTTTACCAAGTCTTGATTTGTGACCCAAGATATGGTCTATCCTGGAGAATGTCCCATGAGCACATGAAAAGGAAGTGTATTCTGTTTTTTTGGATAGAATGTCCTATAAATATCAGTTAAGTCCATCTTGTTTAATATGCCATTTAAAGCTTGTGTTTCCTTATTTATTTTCATTTTGGATGATCTCTGCATTGGTAAAAGTGGGGAGTTAACATCCCCTACTATTACTGTATAACTGTTGGTTTTCCCTTTTATGGCTGTTAGCATTTGCCTTATATATTGAGGTCCTCCTATGTTAGGTGCATAAATATTTACATTTCTTATATCTTCTTCTGGAATTAATCCCTTGATCATTATATATTGTCCTTCTTTGTCTCTTGTAATAGTCTTTATTTCAAAATCTATTTTGACTGATAGGAGAATTGCTACTCCAGCTTTCTTTTGACTTCCATTTGCATGGAATATCTTTTTACATCCCCTCATTTTCTGTCTGTAGTTGTCCCTATTTCTGAAGTGGGTCTCTTGCAGATAGCATATATATGGGCCTTCCTTTGTATCCATTCAGCCAGTCTTTGTCTTTTGGTTGGAGCATTTAATCCATTTACATTTAAGGTAATTATCAATATGTATGTTTCTATCACAATTTTCTTAATTGTTTTGGGTTTGTTTTTGTAGGTCTTTTCCTTCTCTGTGTTTCCTGACTAGAGAAGTTCCTTTAGCAGTTTTAGTAAAGCTGGTTTGGTGAGTTTGAAAAGCTTGTTTGAATTCTCATAGCTTTTGCTTGACTGTAAAGGTTTCAATTTTTCCGTAGACTCTGACTGAGGACCTTGCATCATAGAGTAATCTTGGTTGTAGATTTTACCCTTTCATCATTTTAAATATGTCCTGCCCCTCCCTTATGGCTTGTAGAATTTCTGCTGAAAGATCAGGTGTTAACATTATGGGGATTCCATTGTACATTATTTGTTTCTTTTCTCTTGCTGCTGTTAATATTTATTCTTTTTATTTAATTTTTGATAGTTTGATTAATATGTGTATTGGCATGTTTCACCTTGGATTTGTCCTGTAAGGGATTCTCTGATCTTCGTGGAACTGATTAACTTTTTCCTTTCCATTATTAGGGAAGTTTTCAACCTTAAACTCTTCAAATATTTTCTCCGCCCCTTGTTACTTCTCTTCTTCTTCTGGGACCCCTATAATCTGTATGTTGGTACATTTAATGTTGTTCCACAAGTCTCTGAGGCTGTCCTCAATTCTTTTCATTCTTTTTTCTTTATTCTGCTCTGCAATATCTTCCAGGTCACTTATCCATTCCTCTTCCTCAGTTATTCTGCTAATGATTCCTTTTACAGAATTTTTAATTTCATTTATTGTGTTGGTCATCATTGCTTTTTTTGCTCTATATTTCTTCTAGGTCCTTGTTAAACGTTCTTGTATTTGCTCCATTCTATTTCCAAGATTTTGGATCATCTTTACTATCATTACTCTGAATTCATTTTCAGGTAGATTGCCTATTTCCTCTTCATTTGTTTGGTCTGGTGGGTTTTCCCCTTGTTCCATCATCTGCTGTGTATTTCTCTGTCTTCTCATTTTGCTTAACTTAGTGTGTTTGGTATCTCCTTTTCACAGGCTGCAGGTTTGTAGTTCCTGCTGTTTTCAGTGTCTACTCTCAGTGGGAAAGGTTCGTTCAGTGGGTTGTGTAGGCTTCCTCGTGGAGGAGACTGGTGACTGTGTTCTGGTGGATGAGGCTGGATCTTCTATCTGCTGACAGGGACATATTTGGTAGTGTGTTTTGGGGTGTCTGTGAACTTTGCATGATTTTAGGTAGCTTCCCTGATAATGGGTACAGTTGTGTTCCAGTCTTGCTAGTTTGGCTTGGGGTGTCCAGCACTGAAATGTGCTGGTCATTGAGTGGATCTGGGTCTCAGCGTTAAGATGGAGAAATCTGGGAGAGGTACTGCCAATTGATATTACATGGGACTGTGAGGTCTCTGGTGGTCCAATGTCCTGAACTAGCCTCTCCAACTTCAGAGGCTCAGGCCTGACACCAGGCCGGAACACTAAGACATTTTCAGCCACCTGGCTCAGAAGAAAATGGAGAAATAAAAGAAAGAAAGAAAAATAAATAAAATTAAATAAACTTATTAAAATAAAAAAATAAAATTATTGAAATAAAAAATTAAAAAGTAATTTTTAAAAATTAGAGCAAACAAACCATTAAACAAATCCACCAATGATAACAAGCTCTAAAAACTACACTAAGATAAACATAAAAATCAGAAACAAATCAGTCACATACAGCAAACCCCAAGTCTACACTTGCTCTCAAAGCCCACAGCCTCAATTTTGGGATGATTTGGTGTCTATTCTGGCATTCCACAGATGCAGGGTACATCAAGTTGATTGTGGCAATTTAATCTGCTGCTCCTGAGGCTGCACGGAAAAATTCCCTTTTCTCTTCTTTGTTTGCTCAGCTCCTAGGGTTCAGCTTTGGATTTGGTCCTGCCTCTGCATGTTAGTCACCCTCTGGCATCTGTTCTTTGCCCAGACAGCAAGGGTTTAAAGGAGCAGCTGATTACTGGGCTCTGGCTCACTCAGGCTGGAGAGAGGGAGGAGTATGGAATGCAGGGTGAGCCTACAGCAGCAGAGGCCAGCATGACATTGCCACAGCCTGAGGTGTGTCATGTGTCTCCCAGGGTAGTTGTCCCTGGATCACGGTACCCTGGCAGTGCACAGGCTCCCTGGAAGAGTGGGGTCGATAGTGACCTGTGTTTCCACACAGGATTCTTGGTGGCTGCAGCAGCAGCCTTTTTGTTTCATGCCTGTGTCTAGTGTCCATGCTGATAGCCATGTCTTGTACCACATCTCTGAAGCTTGTTTAGGTTGTGATCTGAATCCCATCTCCTTACACACCCTAAAACAATAGTCTCTTGACTCTTAGGCAGCTCCAGACGCTTTCCCAGACTCATTCCTGGTTAGCTGTAGTTCACTAGCCCCTTTCAGGCTGTGTTTACACAGCCAACACCAGTCCTCTCTCTGGGATCTGAACTCAGAAACCTGAGCCTCAGCTCCCAGCCCCCACCCATTCCAGTGGGTGAGCAGACCAACCTCTCAGGTTAGTGAGTTCTGGTCAGTATCAGTCCTCTGTGTGGGAATCTCTCCACTTTTCCCTCTGCACACCTGTTGCTGAGCTCTCTTCCATGGCTCCGAAGCTTCTCCCCACACACCTCCATCTCTGCCAGTGAAGGGGCTTCCTAGTGTGTGGAGACTTTTCTTCCTTCATAGCTCCCTTCCAGAGTTACAGGTCCCATGCTTATTTTCATGTCTCTGTTTTATTCTTTTTTCCTTTGCCCTACCCAGGTATGTGGGTATTTTCTTGCCTTTTGGGAAGTCTGAGGTCTTCTCCAGCGTTCAGTAGGTGTTCTGTAGGAGTTGTTCCACATGTAGATGTATTTTTGAGGTATTTGTGGGGAGGAAGGTGATCTCCATGTCTTACTCCTCTGCCATCTTGAAGGTCCTCTGTAATTCCACACTTTTAAAGGAATGTTTGTGAAAAAGCTCCAGCAACAATTGTTACTTTGGTAATGCCATTGTGAAAATCCCTTGCAAGTTACACTTAATTTGGGGGGAAAATTTCCTGGGGGGGAAATGTGAAATTAAATCAAATAATTATTTTGATCCAAACCCCTTGTTATTATACAGCTTATTTAAATGGAATATTTTTCTTCTTTGTTAATGTCACTTAATATCAATATATTTGTGAGAAAATAAGCTTATATTGCAGTCATCAGAGATTCCCTTTAAGTTGTACCTCAGTAGTGATAAATGCTGGCCTGGAAATTTTTAAAAACGTACACCACCCCATGTGTTTATCAAATAACAGTGTTATAAGTGCTAATGTCATAAAGTATTGTTATTATACACATTTCTATGTCTGTGTGTGTCTACACACACAGAAAAACAACAAAATTTAGTAGTGTGATTTTAAATTCCTGAAATCTGAATCAAAACTTAGAACTCTTGGCAATTTACTGTAAGATCAGTTAAATTATTTGTAATCAGTATTATTTGCTATAAAAAGATCAACAATATACAACAAGTTTTATTTAATTTACATATTTAATGTCAGGGTCAAACAGGATAATATGTTTAAAATTCTTTTGAAAAGACTTAAATAATATTTGTTTGTAAGCATTTTTATAAAGCTCTTTAGATAAGTTATTTTTAATATTTCTCAAGTTGCTATGCTCCACACAAATCATACAAGTTACTAAATATAATTTTCTATATCTTTGTTAAACTTTCTCTTATTTCAGAGATCTTTCCAAAAAGTCTGTGATTGCACTGTAGCTGTACTTCCCTAGAGAAAAGTTAACACCTATCCTTCTGAAACTGTTACAAAAAATTGCAGAGGAAGGAAAACTTCTGAACTCCTTCTATAAGGCCACCATCACCCTGATAACAAAACCAGACAAAATTACCACAAAAGAAAATTATAGGCAAATATCACTGATGTACATATGTGCAAAAATCCTTAGCAAAATACTAACAAATCGAATCCAATAATACATTAAAAAGATCATACACTGTAATCAAGTGAGATTTATCCCAGGGGTGAAAGCACTTTTCAATATCTACAAATCAATCAGTTTTATACACCACATTAACAAAGTGAAGAGTAAAAACCATACGATCATCTCAATAGATGCAGAGAAAATTTTGGTAAAATTCAACGGCCATTTATGATTAAAAACTCTTTAGAAAGTGGGCATAGAGGGAACTTACATCAACATAATGAAGGCCGTACATGACACTCCCACAGGTAACATAACACTGAACAGCAAAAAGCTGAAAGTATTCCCCCTATCATCAGGAAAAAGCATGCCCACTCTTGCCACTTTTATTCATATTTTTGAAAGTCCTAGACACAGCATTCAGAGAAGAAAAAATAAATAAAAATAATTCAAAAGAAAGGAAAAGAAGAAGTAAGACTGTTACAGTTTGCAGATGAAAGGATTCTATACATAGAAAATCCTAGAGCCACTACCAGGAAAATACTAGAGCTCATCAATGAATTCGATAACATTGCAGGATACAAAATTAAACACAGAAATCTGTTGCATTACTAGACACTAACAACAAAATATCAGAAAGACAAATTAAGGAAAAATCCTACTTACCATCACATCAAAAAGAGTAAAATAACCAAGAATAAACCTACCTAAGGAGGCAAATATGAGTACTCTGTAGACTAAAAGACACTGATGAAAGAAAATGAAGACCTCACAAACAGATGGAAAGTTTTACTGTGTTCTTGGATTGTAAGAATCAGTATTGTTACAATGACTCTATGGCGGGGTGGGGGGGGGGGAACCTGCAAGATGGCAGAGGAGTAAGACATGGAGATCATCTTCCTCCCCACAAATATCTCAGAAATACATCTACATATTTAACAACTCCTACTGAATGCTGGGAGAAGACCTCAGAATTCCCAAAAGGCAAGAAAATACCCACATACCTCCGTAGGGCAAAAGAAAAAAGAAAAAACAGAGACAAGATAACAGGGATGGGACTGGCACCTCTGGGAGAGAGCTGTGAAGGAGGCAAAGTTTCCACACACTAGGAAGCCCCTTCACTGGCAGAGACTGCAGGTGTGCAGGGGGGAAGCTTTGGAGCCACAGAGGAGAGCACAGTAATGGGCGCAGAGGAAAAAGTGAAGAGATTCCCACATAGAGGATGGGTGCCGACCAGCACTCACCAGCCTGAGAGGCTTATCTGCTCACCCACCAGGGCGGGTAGTGGCTGGGAGCTTAAGCTTGGGCTTTGGAGGTCAAATCCCGTGGAGAGGACAGGGGTTGGCTGTGTGAACACAGCCTGAAAGGGGCTAGTGCACCTCAGCAAGCCAGGAGGGAGTCCAGGCTAAGGTTTGTATCTGCCTAAGAGGTAAGAGACCATTGTGTTGGGGTGTGTGAGGAGAGGGAATTCAGAGCAGCACCTAAACGAGCTTCAAAAATGGGTGTGAGCCATGGCTATCAGCTCAGATCACAGAGACAGGCATGAAACACTAACACTGCTGCTGCAGCCACCAAGAATCCTGTGGGCAAGCCCAGGTCACTATCCACAACCCCACATCCCTGGGAGCCTATGCCACAAATACCAGGGTCCCATGATCTAGAGGCAACTATCCCGGGATAACAAACAGTGCACCTCAAGCAGTTGCAATGTCATGGTGGGCTCTGCTGCCAAAGGCTCACCCCATATTCCAATTTTAACTACCATACCCCTCCATCCCCCAGACCTGGGCATGCAAGAGCCCCACAATCAGTTGCTGTTTAAAACCCCCCTCCTGTCTGGATGGGGAACAGATGCCTGAGGGCAACCTACATGCAGAAGTGGGACCAAAACCACAACTGAAACTGAGGAGTTGTGCAAACAAAGAAGAGAATGGGAAATTTATCCATGCAGCCTCAGGAGCAGTGGATTAAATCTTCACAATCAACTTGATGTATGCTGATTCTGTGGAATGACTGAATAGACAATGAACCATCCCAAAATTGAGGCAGTGGACATTGGGAGCAACTGTACACTCGGGGTTTGCTGTATGCGACTGATTAGTTTCTGATTTATATGCTTGTCATAGTTTAGTTTTTAGCACTTGTTATGATTGTTGGATTTGTTTATTGGTCTGGTTTCTCTCTTCTTTTTTTAATTACTATTTAAATTTTTTAAATTTTAATATTTTTAACAACTTTTATTTTCTTTCTTTCTTTCTTTCTTTCTTTCTTTCTTTCTTTCTTTCTTTCTTTCTTTCTTTCTTTCTTTCTTTCTTTCTCTTATTTTTCTCACTTTTCTTCTGAGCTGTGTAGCTGACAGGGTCTTGCTGCTCTGGCTGGCTGTCAAGCCTGAGCCTCTGAGGTGGGAGAGCTGAGATCAGGAAACTGGACAACAACAGACCTCCCAGCACCATGTAATATCAATCGGTAAGAGCTCTCCCAGAGATCTCCATCTCAATGCTAAGACCCAGCTCCCCCCAACGGCCAGCAAGCTCAAGTGCTGGATGCCCTATGCCAAACAACTAGCAAGAGAGGAACACAGCCCCATTCATTAGAAGAGAGGCTACCTAAAATCATACTATGTTCACAGACAATTCAAAACACACCACTGGATGCGTCCCAGCCCACCAGAGAGAAAAGAACCAAACCCACTCACCAGAACACATGAACCAGTTCCCTCCACCAGGAAGCCTACAAAACACACTAAATCAACCTTACGCACTGGGGGAAGACACCAAACACAACGGGAACTACAAACCTGTAGCCTGTGAAAAGGAGACACCAAGCATGGCAAGTTAAGCAAAATGAACACAGAGAAATACACTGCAGATGAAGGAACAAGGTAAAAACCCACCAGAAAAAAAACAAATGAAGAGGAAATAGGCAGTCTACATGAACAAGACTTCAGAGTAATGATAGTAAAGATGATCCAAAATCTTGGAAATAGAATGGAGAAAATATAAGAAAAGTTTACAAACACCTAGAAGAACTAAAGAACAAAATAACAATGATGAACAACACAATAAATGAAATTAAAATTTCCCTAGGAGGAATCAATAGCAGAATAACTAAGACAGAATAAAGGATATGTGACCAGGAAGATAGAATAATGAAAATAACTACCACAGAGCAGAATAAAGAAAAAGAATGAAAAGAATTGAGGAGAGTCTCAGAGACTTCTGGCACAACATTAAATGCACCAACATTCGAATTATAGGGGTCCCAGAAGATGAAGAGGTAAAGAAAGGGACAGAGAAAATATTTGAAGAGATTATAGTTGAAAACTTCCCTAATATGGGAAAGGAAATAGTCATTCAAGTCCAAGAGGCTCAGAGAATCACTTACAGGAGAAATCCAAGGAGAAACACACCAAGATACATACTAATCAAACTATCAAAAATTAAATATAAAGAAAAAATACTAAAAGCAGCAAGGGAAAAGCAACAAATCACATAGAATGGAAGCTCCTTGGGGTAAACAGCTTATCTTTCAGCAGAAACTCTACAAGCCATAAGAGAGTGGCAGGAATATTTAAAGTGATGAAAGGGAAAAACCTACACCCAAGATGAACCTACCCAGCAAAGTTCTCATTCAGGTTTCATGGAGAAATCAAAAGCTTTACAGACAAGTGAAAGTTAAGAGAAATCAGCACCACAAAAACAGTTTTACAACAAAGCTAAAGGAACTTCTCTAGGCAGGAAACACAAGAGAAGGAAAAGACCTACAAAAGTATATCCAAAACAAATTAAGAAAGTGGTAATAGGAATATACATATTGATAATCACCTTAAATATAAATGGATTAAATGCTCCAACCAAAAGGCATAGACTGGCTGAATGGACACAAAAACAAGACCCATATATAAGCTGTCTACAAGATACCCACTTCAGACCTAGGGACACATACACACTAAAAGCGAGGGGATGTAAAAAGATATTCCATGCAAATGCAAATCAAGAGAAAGCTTGAGTAGCAATTCTCATATCAGAAAAAATAGACTTTAAAATAAGACTATTACAAGACACAAAGAAGAACACTACATAATGATCAAGGGATCAATTCCAGAAGATGATATAACAATTGTAAATATATATGCACCCAACATAGGAGCACCTCAATATATAAGGCAAATGCTAACAGCCATGAAAGGGAAAACCAACAGTAATACAATAATAGTAGGGGACATTAATTCTCCATTTTCACCAATGCAGAGATCATCCAAAATGAAAATAAATAAGGAAAAAACAAGCTTTAAATAACACATTAAACAAGATGGACTTAATTGATATTTATAGGACATTCCATCCAAAACCAACAGAATACACTTTCTTCTCAAGTGCTCCTGGAACATTCTCATGGATAGACCATATCAGTCACAAATCAAGCTTTGTTAAATATAAGGAAATTGAAATTTTGTCAAGTATCTTTTCTGACCACAACACTATGAGACTAGATATCAATTCCTGGGAAAAAAAAAAAAAAAAAAAAAAAAAAAAAAACTGTAAAAAATGCAAACACATGGAGACTAAACAATACGCTACTAAATAACCAAGAGATCACTGAAGAAATTGAAAAATATGCAGAAAAAATGACAATGAAAACATGATGACCCAAAACCTATGGGAAGCAGCAAAAACAGTTCTAAGAGGGAAGTTTATAGCAATACAATCCTACCTCATGAAACAAGAAAAATATCAAATAAACAATCTAAATTTACAGGTAAAGCAATTAGAGAAAGAACAAAAATACCCCAAAGTTAGCAGAAGGAAAGAAATCATAAAGATCAGATCAGAAATAAATGAAAAAGAAATGAAGAAAATGATAGCAAAGATCAAGAAAGCTAAAAGCTGGTTCTTAAAGAATATTAAAAAATTGCTAAACCATTAGCCAGACTTATCAATAAAAAAGGGGAGAAGACTCAAATCAACAGAATTTAGAAATGAAAAATAAGTAACAAATGACACTGCAGAAATACAAAGGATCATGAGACATTACTACAAGCAACTATACGCCAATAAAATGGACCTCTGGAAAATGGACAAATTCTTAGAGAAACACAACCTGAACCAGGTTGACTGAACCAGGAAGAAATAGAAAATATAAGCAGACAAATCACAACCACTGAAATTGAAAGTGTGTTTTAAAATCTTCCAAAAGGCAAAAACCCATGACCAGATGGCATCACAGGCAAATTCTATCAAACATTTAGAGGAGAACTAAGAACTATCCTTCTCAAACTCTTCCAAAATATAGCAGAGGGACGAACACTCCCAGAAACATTTTATGAGGCCCCCATCACCCTGATACCAAAACCAGACAAAGATGTCACAAAGAAAGAAAACTACAGGCCAATATCACTGATGAACATAGATACAAAAATCCTCAACAAAATACAAACAAACAGAACCCAACAGCACAGTAAAAGGATTATACACCATGATCAACTGGGGTTTATCCAGGAGTGCAAAGATTCAATATATGCAAATCAATCAATGTGATAAACCATATAAACAAACTGAAGGATAAAAACCACATGATAATCTCAATAGATGCAGAAAAAGCTTTCGAAAAATGTCAACACCCATTTATGATAACAAACCTCCAGAAAGGAGGCTTAGAGGGAAGTTACCTCAACATAAAAAAGGCAATATATGACAAACTCACAGCCAGCATTGCTCTTAATGGGGAGAAAATGAAACTGTTTCCACCAAGATCAGGGACAAGACAAGTTTGCCCACTGTCACCCCTATTATTTTACATAGTTTTGGAAGTTTTAACCACAGAAATCACAGAAGAAAAATAAATAAAAGGGATCCAAATTGGAAAAGAAGTAAAACTGTCACTCTTTGCAGATGACATAATACTACATATAGAGCATCCTAAAGATGCTACCAGAAATCTACTAGAGCTACTCAATGAATGTGGTAAATTTCCAGGATACAAAATTAATGCACAGAAATCTCTTACATTCCTATACACTAATGATGAAAAATCTGAAATGGAAATTCAGGAAACACTCCCATTTACCACTGCAAAAAAAAAGAATAAAATACCTAGGAATAAACCTACCTAAGGAGACAAAAGACCTGTATGCAGAAAACTATAAGACACTGATGAAAGAAATTAAAGATGATACAAACAGATGGAGAGACATACCATGTTTTTGGACTGGAGCAATCAACATTGTGAAAATGACTATACTACCCAAAGCAATCTACAGATTCAATGCAATCCCTCTCAAATGACCAATGGCCTTTTTCACAGAACTACATCAAAACATTTACAATTTGTATGGAAACAAAAAACACACTATATAGCCAAAAAAATCTTGAGAAAGAAAAACAGAGCTGGAGGAATCAGGCTCCCTGACTTCAGACTATACTAAAAAGCTACAATAACCAAGACAGTTTGGTACAAGCACAAAAAAAAGAAATATAGATCAATGGAAAAGGATAGAAAGCCCAGAGAAAAACCCCAGAACATATGGACACCTTATCTTTGATAAAGGATGCAGGAATATACAATGGAGAAAGTCAACCTCTTCAATAAGTTATGCTGAGAAAACTGGACAGCTACATGTAAAAGAATAAAATTAGAACACTCCCTAACACCATACACAAAAATAAACTCAAAATGGATTAAAGACATAAACGTAAGGCTAGACACTATTAAACTCTTTGAGGAAAGCATAGGCAGAATACTCTATGACGTACATCACAACAACATCCTTTTTTACCCACCTCCTAGAGAAATGGAAATAAAAGCAAAAAACAAACAAATGTGACCTAAAGAAACTTAAAGGCTTCCATACAGCAAAGGAAACCATAAAAATGATGAAAAGACAACCCTCAGAATGGGAGAAAATGTTTGCAAATGAAACAACTGATAAAGGATTAATCTCTAAAATATACAGGCAGCTCATGCAGCTCAATATCAAAAAAAAAAAAAAAAAAAAAAAAAAAACCCAAAAACAGCCAATCCAAAAATGGGCAGAAGACGTAAATAGACATTTCTCCAAAGAAGACATACAGATTGCCAACAAACACATGAAAGATGCTCAACATCACTAATCACTAGAGAAATGTAACTCAAAACTACAATGAGTTATCACCTCACACCAGTCAGAATGGCCATCATCAAAAAATCTACAAACAATAAGTACTGGAGAGGGTGTGGAGAAAAGGGAATCCTCTTGCACTGTTGGAGGTCATGTAAATTGATACAGCCACTATGGAGAACATTATGGACTTTCCTTAAAAAACTAAAAGTAGAACTACCATATGACCCAGAAATCCCACTTGTGGGCATCTACCCGGAGAAAATCATAATTTAAAAAGAGACATGTACCACAGTGTTCATTGCAGCTGTATTTGCAGTAGCCAGGACATGGAAGCAATCTAAGTGTCCATCGACAGATTAATGGACAAAGATGTGGCACATATATACAATGGAATATTACTCAGCCATAAAAAGAAATGAAATTGAGTTATTTGTAGTGAGGTGGATGGACCTAGAGTCTGTCATACAGAGTGAAGTAAGTCAGAAGGAGAAAAAGAAATACCATATCCTAACACATATATATGGAATCTAAAAAAAAAAAAAAAAAGTTCTGAAGAACCTAGGGGCAGGACAAGATAAAGATGCAGAGGTAGAGAAGGGACTTGAGGACATGGGAGGGGGAAGGATAAGCTGAGACAAAGCAAGAGAGTAGCATGGACATATATACACTACCAAATGTAAAATAGGTAGCTACTGGGAAGCAGCCACATAGCATAGGGAGATCAGCTTTGTGCTTTGTGACCACCTAGAGGGGTGGGATCGTGAGGCTGGGAGGGAGATGCAAGTGGGAGGGGACATGGGGATATTTTTATATGTATAGCTGATTCACTTTGTGATACAGTGGAAACTAACATACCATTGTAAAGCAATTATACTCCAAAAAAGATGTTAAAAAAATTAAATCTCACTACAGAGCTACAGTAATAAAGACTGTATATGTACAAGGTTAGACATATAAATAAATGGAATAACACAGAGTACAGAAATAAACCCTCATATTTATGGACAGTTAATTTTCAATAAGGTTGCCAAGACAATAAAATGGAAAAGAATAATCTGTCAGTAGATGATGCAGGGAAAACTGAGTATCCACATGGAAAAGAATGAGGTTGTGTCTCTTCCTAACATCACACAACAAAAGTAACTTTAAATAGATTATAAAGCTAAATGTAAGCATTTAAATTACAAAACTCTGAGAAGAAAACATAGGAATAAATCTTCCTGACATTGGGTTAGACAATGATTATTCAGTAGAATTCCAAATCCACACGTAACAAAAATATCAGTAAATTGGAATACATCAAAATTTTAAACTTTTGTGCTACAAACAATATCATTGAGAAAGTGAAAAGACAATCCACATAATTGGAAAAGTATGTAATATTTGGCTTTTATTCAGAACACATAAAGAACCCTTACAATGCAAAAATAATCAATTAAAAATGGGCAAAGACCTTTTTTGATCAGAAGAGATGTTTCTCCAAAGGATATATGCAAATGACCAATAAGCACAGGGAAAAATATTCAACACTAAGTAAATGTAAATCAAAACCACAATGAGATACCAGTTCATACCGACTATGATGACTATAATAAAAAAGGCAAACAGTAAGAAGTGTTGGTGAGGATATGGAGAAATTGATATACATACACCTTTGGTGGGTAAAATGTAAAATGATGTAGCCATATTGGAAAACAACTTGGAAGTTTCTTTAAATGCTAAACATAGTTTCTATATGACTTAGCAAAAAGCACTCCTAGGCATATAGCCAAAAGAATTGAAAACAGGCATTCAAATGAAAACATGTACACAAATGTCCAAAGCAGAATTATTCATAACAGTCAAGAAGTAGAAACAACCTAGATGTCCATCAACTGAGGAAGAGATAAATAAACTTTGTTGGGATATTTAGCCATAGAAGGAATGAGGTATTGATACCTGTCACAACATGGATGAACCCTGAAATGTTATGATAAGTGAAAGAAGCCAGTCACCAAAGATCACATATTGTATGATTACTTTTATATGAAATGTCTAGAATAGGAAAATCTACAGAGGCAGAAAGAAGATTAGTGGTTACCAAAGGCTGGTGGGCTAGGAGAAAGGAGGAATGACTGCTAATGCACATGGGTGCATCTTTTTGGGGTGATGAAAATATTCTAAAATTAGACGATCATCCAGGTTGCCCAACTCTGTGAATATACTATAAACCATAGAATTGTACACGTTAAATGAGTGAGCTGAATGGTATATGGATTATTTCTCAATAAAAGTGTTTTGTTAAAAAATAATGACTATACTACCCAAGGCAATCTACAGATTCAATGCATTCCCTATCAAATTACCAATCACATTTTTCACAGAACTAGAGCAAAAAAAAAAAAAAAAAAAAAAAATTCACAATTGGTATGGAAGCACAAAAGACCCTGAATAGCCATCTTGAGAAAGTAAAACAGAGCTGAAGGAGTCAGGCTCCCTGACTTCAGACTGTGCAACAAAGCTACAGTAATCAAGACAGTATGGTACTGGCACAAAAACAGAAATATAGATCAATGGAACAGGGTAGAAAACCCAGAGATAAACCCACAGACATATGGTCACCTTATCTGTGATAAAGGAGGCAAGAATATACAATGGGGAAAAGACAGTCTCTTCAATAAGTGGGGCTGGGAAAACTGGAGAGCTACATGTAAAAGAATGAAATTAGAACACTCCCTAACACCATATACAAAAATAAACTCAAAATGGATTAAAGACCTAAATGTAAGGCCAGACACTATAAAACTCTTAGAGGAAAATATAGGCATAACACACTTCAAAATAAATTGCAGCAATATAATTTTGGGTCTGTCACCTAAAATAATGGAAATAAAAACAAAAGCAAACAAATTGGACCTAATGAAACTTAAAAGCTTTTGCACAGCAAAGGAAACCATAAAAAAACAACATACAGAATGGGAGAAAAGTTTTGCATATAATGTGGCAAACAAGAGATTAATTTCTAAAATATACAAACAGCTCACATAGCTCACTATCAAAAAAGGAAACAACCCAATCAAAAAGTGGGCAGAAGATCTAAATAGACATTTCTCCAAAGAAGACATACAGATGGGCAGCAGATACATGAAACAATGCTAAACTTTGATAATTATTAGAGAAATGCAATTTAAAACTACAATGAGGTATCACCTCACAAAATGATGATGGCCATTTTCAAAAAGTCTACAAATAAGTGCTGGTGAGGGCATGGAAAAAAAAGAATTCTCCTATGTTGTTGGTGGGAATGTAAATTGGTACAGACACTATGGAGAACACTATGGAGTTTCCTTAAAAAACTAAAAATAGAGTTACCAGAGATCCAGGGATCTCTCTCTTGAGCATATATCCAGAGAAAACTATAATTCAACAAGATACATGCACCCCAATGTTCATAGCAGCACTATTCAGAATAGCCAAGACATGGAAACAACCTAACTGTTCATGGACAGATTAATGGATAAAGAAAATATTGTATATATACACAATAGAATATTATTCAGCCATTAAAAAAGAATGAAATAGTGCCTTTTGCAGCAACATGGAGAGTACTAGAGATTATCATACTAAGTGAAGTCAGGCAGACAAAGACAAATGTCATATGATAATGCTTACATATGGAATCTAGGGGAAAAAAGATCCAAATTGTCTTATTTATAAAACATATACTGACTCACACACAGAGAAAACAAACTCATGGTTACCAAAGGGGAAAGTGTGGGGAGGGATAAATTAGGAGTTTGAGATTAACATATACACACTATTATGTGTAAAATAGATAAGCAAAAGGGACCTACTCTACAGCACAGGAACTATACTCAAGATTTTGTAATAACTTATATGGCAAAAGAATCTGAAAAAGAGAAGATATATATATATATACTAATTGGATCACTTTGCTCTAAACATGAAACTAACACTATATTGTAAATCAACTATACTACAAAACAAATGTGGCAATGAAAATAAATAAATGAATAAATTGAAAAATGCATATATTAATTAAATATATATATTTAAAGCTTTATATATTTATATATTAAATATGTATATATATAAAATCTTAATTTAACTTGATTTAGTGCTATTTTACCATTTTTATTCTTATATACACAATAAAAAAAACATTTATTAATCATTTATTCTTTCATCAACCTTGCAAGCATTCATTTATTCAACAAAAGAGTTATTGGAGGACAACACTGTCCTAATCTCAACACTAGGCATTACAAGTAAAACTGTGAATAAGGCATCTGCTCTTTCTTATCATGATGTTTACATTTTAATGGGTTAGAAAGTAGACAGAGGATTAAATTATTTCCTTATGTTGGGGACATGAAAGAATATATCCATGAAGCATTTCAACTAGTGTATGAAAAAAATGCCTTTGACATATTTAAATGTTGTTTACAAGGCAAAGAAATAATTAAAACAGTGTAAGAAATAGGAATACACATCAATAATAAGTGTGCAAAGAGCACATACACTAGTAGATTTTAGTTGAGGATAGAGGTAGAAATGTGGTTTTGGACAGTCTTATAACACCCATCAAAAACAGATGTTTTGGTATTCTTCTAAATATACATGGGTTGGATAGCTTCAAGATAGCGGAGGAGTAAGATGTGGAGATCACATTCTTCCCGAAAAATACATCAAAAATGCATCTACGTGAGGAACATCTCCTACAGAACACCTACTGAATGCTGGCAGAAGACCTCAGACTTCCCAAAAGACAAGAAACTCCCCCACGTAGCTGGCTGTGTGGCTGACAGGGTCTTGGTGCTCTGGCTAGGTGTCAGTCCTGAGCCTCTCATGGGGGAGAGCCGAGTTTGGGACATTGGTGCACCAGAGACCTCCAGGTCCCATGTAATATCAAAACTCAAAAGCTCTCTCAGAGAACTCCACCTCAATACAAAGACTGAGCTCCGCTCTACGACCAACAAGATATAGTTCTGGTCACCCTATGGCAAACAACTAGCAGGACAGGAACAGAACCCCACCCATTAGGGGAGAGGTTGCCTAAAATCATAATAAGGTCACAGACACACCAAAACACACAACTGTACATGGTCCTACACACTAGAAAGACAAGATCCAGCCACATCCACCAGAACACAGGAAGTTCCCTCCACCTGGAAACCTAAACAACCCACTGAACCAACCTTACCCACTTGGGGGCAGACACCAAAAACAAGAGGAACTATGAACTTGCAGCCTGCTAAAAGAATACCCAAACACAGTAAGTTAAGCAAAATGACAAGACAGAAATACACAGCAGATGAAGGAGCAGGGTAAAAACCCAGCAGGATGGGCTTCCCTGGTAGCAGAGTGGTTGAGAATCCGCCTGCTAATACAGGGGACACGGGTTCGAGCCCTGGTCTGGGAGGACCCCACATGCCATGGAGCAACTAGGCCTGTGAGCCACAACTACTGAGCCTGCTCATTTTGAACCTGTGTTCTGCAACAAGAGAGGCTGCAATAGTGAGAGGCCCGCACACCGTGATGAAAAATATCCTCCGCTTGCCACAACTAGAGAAAGCCCTCACATAGAAACGAAGACCCAACACAGCAAAAATAAATTAATTAATTAATAAACTCTTACCTCCAACATCTAAAAAAACAAAACAAACAAAACAAAAACCCAGCAGGACAAACAAATGAGGAGGAAATAGGCAGTCTACCTGTAAAAAGAATTCAGAGTAATGATAATAAAGATAAACCAAAATCTTGGAAATAGAATGGAGAAAATACAGAAATGTTTAACAAGGACTTAGAAAAACTAAACAGCAAAGAATGATGAACTACACAATACAATAAATGAAATTAAAAATTATCTGGAAGGAATCAATAGCAGAATAACAGGCAGAAGTACAGATAAGTGACCTGTAAGATAAAAGAGTGGAAATAACTACTGCAGAGCAGAAAAAAGAATGAAAATAATTGAGGACAGTCTCAGAGATGTCTGGGACAACAATAATGGCACCAACATTAGAATTATAGGGGACCCAGATGAAGAAGAGACAAATAAAAAGGGACTGAGAAAATATTTCAAGAGATTATAGTTGAAAACTTCCCTTATATGGGAAAGGAAATAGTCAATCAGGTCCAGGAATAACAGAGAGTGCCATACAGGATAAATTAAAGGAGAAACTGCCTAGACACATATTAATCAAGCTATCAAAAATTAAATATAAAGAAAAAATGTTAAAAGCAGCAAGGAAAGCAACAAATATCATACAAGGGAATCCCCATAAGGTTAACAGCTGATCTTTCAGCAGAAACTCTGCAAGCCACAAGGGTGTGGCAGGACGTATTTAAAGTGATGAAAGGGAAAAATCTACAACCAAGACTACTCTATCCAGCAAGGATCTCAGTCAGATTCAATTTCATTCTCATTCAAGTAGGGTTTATCCTAGGAATGCAAGGATTTTCAATATACTCAAATCAATGTGATAAACCATACTATCAAATTGAAACAGAAGAAGCCTATGATCATCTCAATAAATGCAGAAAATCTTTTGACAAAATTCAATACCCATTTATGATAAAACCTCTTCAGAAAATAGGCATAGAGGGAACTTACCTCAACATAATAAAGGCCATATAAGACAAACCCACAGGAAAAAATTGAAAAAAAAAAAAAAAAGTTTACTACAGAGGAGTTGATCCATTCTGTCAAAATGCCAGATATCTCTTACTCTTTGCTTCATTAAATCTTGCTTCCAGGCATCCCTATCTCTTCCTCATTTTCCTTCTCTCTCTTTGTCCCAGTCAACTTGCTGGCTGCATTACTCAATTACTGGACAAATGTAACTTCCTGTCCTCTGCTCAGCTACTTTTTAACAACACTAACAGATGCTATCATTAAGACCCTCAGTGGTAAATCATGAACTAAGTATATTCTTTGCCCTTCTTGCTTTTCATTCTTCTTTAAAATGATAAGCCATCTGCTTTAACCCTCCAAAAATTTCAAGTTTCTTTAAACATCATTCTTGCATTTATCTTAATAACAAATAGATATTTAAACCCCAAGTTAGGAAGTTTAATTTGCATAGAGCTATTTGTTGGTACTGAAATAAATTAAATTTGAGCATCATAGGCTATATCTCATTTTCTGGTCATAATATCATATTTTAATAATATAAATATAAATGATAAGGATCATGCTTATCAAATTTTACTTATGTAATTTTAGCAAAAACTAACCTCTAAAAATATATTGTGGAATGATTCTGAAAACACTAAATAAATATTATGTTTATGAAAACTTCAGGCATAATAACATTACATGGGCAATTGGAAATACTAATTATCTTTATATTCACATATACAAAATATCAGTGCTAGTCTATTAGAACTAAAATATCAAGCTGAACTAAAATATAGGAACATGGAACTTAAATATACATAGTAGATTATTTAAAAAAAGGAAAACCTCATTAATTCAGAATTTTTGATATGCATTAACCCTTGTATTTTGTATTCTTTTAACACCATTAATATACAAAAATATCTTTAAAAGAAAAGATAGTATTATTCCTTCACATTAATGCTGTGGGTCCTGAAAACAATAGTACTTTTTCTATGAAAATGAGCTAAGAGCTTTGAGGGTAGGGTATAGAAAGAAGAGAAATTACCAACTGTTCCGACACTTTTTATTACTGTAACACCCATGCAATAGCTCCAACAAAATGAGAAACTTGAATATATTTCTTTCAGCAGTAATAAAAAGAATTTTATTCATATTATCCACTCTTACGATGGTAAAAAATCTCAGTTCCCCTCTGCCTCTCCTTTCACTGCTTTCTCTCTGTCACTTCTTCCTTTTCTTTTGAAACTCTAAATCTGAGAGGGCCCCAGGGTTTCTTTACACCCAAGGACTGACCCAGGGCTATGGCAGTTCCTAGGCTTTTGTCTTTAAACATACTAATAATTCAAAAAATTTTATCTCCAGGCAATGTTTCTCTGCCTCCAAAACCCACTCTTTTTATTCTTGTATGCCTTCATAAAATATAACTTTATTAATTTTCATGTTATTTTGTTTTAATATTCTTCAGAGCTATTATCACCTGATATATTAGACATTTGTATGTTGGTTTGATCATCTCCACTATAGCCCTGAGTCTAAAAGGGAGTTTAATGCACATTTCTAGAATGAATAGAAAATGAGAATAAGAATGAAAGAGTGCTGATTACACAGAAGTCAATAAAATGCAGTACTATATCATTTTTCTATGCCACTGTAACAAATTACCACAAATTTAGAAGCTTAAAGATGACTTTTTCTGTTTTGATTTTGGATCTTGCATAGCAATTCTATAGGATAGAACTGATTCTCAACTTCCACCTTTTTTTTTTTTTTTCACTTTTAATGTCTCTTGTGATCATATTGGACACACTTGATGCCAAAAACTCAGCCTCTGTGCACCGTGTTGAATCAAATCTTAGAGACAGAGTTTTGGGTGAAGTAGAAAAAAATAATAATTTTATTGCTTTTCCAGGCAAAGGGGACGATGCGGTGAGGAGTTTTATAGCAATAGTTCTAGAGCAAGGTTGCCAATAAGATTAGGGTGTGTACAGTGCCAGCTCTCCTTTAATCTGGTCCCAGGAAATCTCTTGAGTTTCTCTGGTTCCTTTAATCTGGCCTCCGGTGGTCTTCTCTGGAATGAAGAATGCTCACTCCATTTGTTGGGGGTTTTGGTTCTGTAAACAGATCAAATATATTGTTATGTGTATCCTTTGAGGCAGAACCAGGAAGGTTCTGCCCCAAGGCTGCACTATTGTTTCTTGGCTGCTCCTCCCGGGTCTCTGCATCCCCTCCCTTTCTTGATTAGCAACTGTTTGAACATGCCCTTTGAAACTCAGGAAAGGTCACAGATGCTGAACAGAAAGTCTTCCTGCCCAGGAGTCCCACAAGGCTCTGCTCAGTTTCACACCTGGATAATAAGGAATGATCACCCTATTTGCAAACTTAATTCCTTCTACAACTTTCATTCTCCTTTATTGTGAAACCTAGAATATTCACATGTTCTGGGATTAGAATGTGGACATTTTTCAGAGATACATTTCTGCTTACCACAAATATCCAAGAACCTGATCCCAGTAGGACATATAAAATTTAGTGAATAAGAGAGTTGGATTTTAAACAAAATTTGGGGGTAAGTTTTTCCCACTAAAAGGAAAATAGTACAAGTCAGATTATTACTTAATGAAAAATCTCAAAATAAATACCGGACTAGAATTATATGGGAAAAGGGGAAAAATGGAAAAATCATTCAAGAGTATATTTACAATGCTTGGAGTTTAACAGACTATTCAAAACATAAAAATTAATGGATGAATCATAAAGAGAAACTTATAGAATGCATAAAATAGAAATTTAAGCAACCACAAGTATATACATAATTAAAAGGCACAATCACAAATGGGAAGTATAGCTTTAGACAAGATGTTGAAAACTTTAATTTATAAAGAATTCTTGAAGTTTACAGGAAAAAATACTAAGAAGAGAAAACATATACCAAAAAGGAAAAAAGTAAGTTATAGAAAAATAAATTAAAAACAAAATTAAATGAATGACGAAGTTTACCATCAAGGCAATGAATTTAATTTTTCTTTTTTAAATCTGCCTTTTTCATGGCCTTTAAATTATCAACAGTTTAAATATGACAATACTACATACTCATTAGTACAACAAAAACCAGGAATTTAATGCTGAATTTTTAGTAGGATTTCATGAAATATAAAAACATTGTAAAACACGTTTTTTCAAACCAGCTGTATTTTTTTATACCACTTGGTAAATTGTTATCATTATGGTAATTATGGTTGCTATAAAGTTCTAACGAATATCTCAGATGGTGCATAGGTGAGGATGGTTTTGGATTAGTATCTATGCTTTTCTCTATTCTGGGAATTGCTCTCAGAAAAGAATCATAAAATTCATTACTATGATAATTCTTAGAACTGCAAGAACAAGAAGTAACTGAAAGGAAGATGGAAAGAGAAGGAGTGTGGAGACAGGGGGTATCACCAGGAGCCCTGGGCTCTGGGGCTACTTTGGGATGCTTTCTCCAGCTGCAGTATCAAAGCAGCCAGCTTACAGAGAATGATAGACTTATGTTGCTTCCTGCTAAGTATCAAAATAAATAAATAGAATTAATTTTAAATAACAAAAAGATCTAAAATGCATGTAAATGTCATCATTGAATCCAGAATAATGTCTCCTAAAGTTTTTAAGAAGATTCTTTTATATTTAAAAATAAATTAAACTAACTTTCCTCACTTTCATCAAACATGTTTCAGAGTCTACATATTCTGCTATAGTATTTGGGGTTTTATTGGCCAAAAACCCAGTAAACCTCATTTTAATCCAATTTTATCTCTATAAAAATAATATCATGTTGAGAAAAATATATAATTTGCCCTAAATTAAATTCATTTTAGAAACTTCATAAAATGTAAATGATTATGGAAAAGAAATACTTTTTCATTCAAGTCAGACATGACTGGAAAAAATTGTTAATAAATGTCAATTACCTTAATAATATCTGTCCAGTTCCTCTTGCTTGCTTTCTTCCTTCTCTATCTGGTACAATTTATTCTAATTATGAAATCTACCTTTCCAGGATCACATTTTTTCCGTGGCATCTGTGAAGAACTGAAATTCATGTTGAGAGCTAAGAATGCCTAGAAGTCATAGACAGATTTAGATAACAAGTTGGGTATTTTGTCATTTTCCCTGTTATTTATTACTTTGCCTTTATCTTCCTGAGTAAAATAAAGTGCATTGCTTGAAGTTTTTTCAAACACAATGAGAATGGATAAAGATTTCTAAATAGTATGTTCCCTAATAATTATGTTAGAAGAGATTGGGGGGGTTGTTTGTTTATTAGGGGTGATTATTGCTGTTATTTTATGTTTGTTGAGAAAAACATGAGATGAAAATGGCAAAAAACAGAAACAAATTGAATTTTTGGACTTTAAGAGGTGCACCCAGTCCAAGTAGTTATTGTTAGGAAACTTCTGAATTCATCCAAGCATAATCAGTTGTCTATGATATGCCTATATGTGATACATATCTGTTGATATATTTTATACATATATTACCTTATAACTTCTTAATAATTAGGTAGATAAATATTTATGATGCAGGAAAGGAAAAAATTCTATTCCCCCTTCCTTTCTTTCTGGTTCTTTTGGTTGGCTGAATAATTAATATGACACAAAACAGATTAACAGAGGAAAAATGTATTTAATTCCTTATGTATGGGAAACCAACATACTTAAGTGGTTCCAAGACAGAATGTAAAATGAAGTATATATGCCAGCTTCTTCTAAGAAATAGAATAGGGGCCTGGGTTTTCCAAGGACAGGAAGGTCATTCATAGAATGATAAAAAGAAGTGAATATGTTTGGTAGGTATATATTTGCCCTGCCATACAGGTGGGGCCATTTAGATAAAATTTTTCTCTGGCAGTAATTCTTTTTCTGGGAAAATATTCTTATTTAAATTCTTCCAGGTATTTAAGGGAAGGGGTAGTTTCTCTTGAGCCCCTGGGGTCTCCATTGCCTTTAGCTTAAAATAATTTACATGCCAAAGCGGTACATCTTGGGGAGACCTGTTCTGAACCCCTACAATATTTGCTACTACCTTACTTTTGTTCCATCTTTACACTAAAACATGTGGATTAGTCCTAAACTAAATGAATACTTCAATCTTTCACTTTTCTGGGCCTTTCTAAGATGCAAAATTGTGAATGAGACCAAGAGAAATTCAGAGAGTACTAGGTATGTGAAAGAGGCAAGTGTCCTTAGAGAGGAATGTCCCACAGTTCACGGAAGTTGTTTGTACCTCTGGCACAAGTGACTTTCCTTTGTATTTGTAACTGAGAAAGATGTCAATGAACTTATATTTTTTCTTACAAATGCAAAATAATTCTTCGGTTTTATTTCCTTTTTATTCCAAAAGGAAACTTTGATTTTTTTTTTTTTTTTTCATATTACACATACCTATGAAAGCAACTTTTAAAGAAAAGCTACTGACAAGTGTTTTCATATGTTTTTTGTCTGAAAGTGCTTTATAGGTAGTAGAGATAATGATCAGATAGGTGGATTTTTGCACACTCCCTGGGTGACTGTTCCCTGATGTTCGGAGTGCTATGACACTCCTAACCAATTGATCCTGAGGTACTTGACTTATGAACCAGCATCTTTCCCCTCATTAGCCTTCTACCCTGCAGGCTTATCACCCCCACCCAAGAGGGCTAAAATAATCATTATTACACGTCACTGACTATGTCACACGTGCTTTAAACTGGCTTGCATTCTCCCTTCAGATCAGATTTGAATTTGTCACCAGGAAAGCTAGGATATCCCCAGTGATTGTTTCTGGCTATCTCATCTTTCTCTATGAATTTCTCAAATAATGAAAGAATGATTTACAGTTACTAGCAGATTTGTTCTCCAAATTATTTTATAATCTTTGTTATTGTCAGGTAATTGCATTCACTCTTCAAAGAAGAGATAATAATACTGTTCATTCTTTGTCTTAATATAACATTTATTAAAATATTTTTTCTCCAAAATGCTCAGTATAATAGGCTTTTTATGTGATGAACATGGTTTAACATATTGTTCTCAGGGGGCACACACAGGTACCCTACCCATAGGCCAAGAGATGCCTTTTCTTTGAAAAACCAAATTCACTCTGTGCTACTACAGATAACCTTTTTGGGTCATCTAGAAGCAGTTAAAATGTCAACTTTCTTTAAAAAAAAAGGCTTCAGTTATGCAAAGGTCAAGTTACCTCTGCATTTAGACAGAATAAATAAAACATTGTACCCATTAAGTTTATACTGCTGAAACATTCAGCCTCTGAAAACATTTAGTTAAGGAAAGGAAAAGGTATAGAAGACCCTGATGAAATAATAACTATTTATTAAGGATTTCTTTCACTAAAGTATAAAGTATATAAAGGTGAATGCTATAGATAAAGATGAGATAAATATTATAAATTATTTACAATGATACTGCTGTAGGTATACAAATATAGTAGAACAATGGCATAAATATGCATATGGACATAGGTGTATATTGAAAGGGTGAATAAGTTAGAATTACACAGGGATATTTTAGAGATATAAAGAAAAAGGGGAATAAGAAAGAGCAAAAAGGAGAGGAAAAGAACAACAACAAAATGTGTGTGTTAAACTAAACTTGATAGAGGAAGAAAATATTTTTTTTTCTCTCTTTTCCTAAGTTCTATGCCGGAACCCCCCTTAGTCAAAGATTCATAAGAAGAACAAGAAGCAGAAGTTGATTAACATGTGTACCTCCTGTATGCATGGCAGATACCCAGAAAAACTGAGTAAAACTCCCTTAAATGGCCCAAACCACCACCTTAAATACCATCCTCAGCTAAAGATGAAAGAAAGATGTTGGAGACCAGTTAAGAGAAGGTATATCAGGAAAAGGACAGTGAACAGAGGTAAGGCAGGTATACAGATTTAAGGCTGAGCCTTCTCCATTGATGAGTTTCTTATGATTTAGAGTCATCCTATTACCAAACTGGTCAACCAGATCCCCACCAGGGTCCTAGTCTGACCAGAGACCTCCTGTCTCAAATAGGGAGGTTCTTTTTACAATTGGATGCATGCAGCCAATAATGAAACCAATGCTGAGACAGGAACAGCAGAAGCTTTATTCAATGGCCAAGAATGGAGAAGCTGGAACCTTTTTGGTAAATCAACTTCTCAAACCAATTTGGGTGGAAACATTAAATATATAGGAGGGTTGAAGTAAAATTAGGGCTTTGAAAAGAGTGGGAGGAATATTCATGAGTTATCTGAGAAGAGGGGTGTGGTTCACACCTGGAACTGATGCAGCTCTTCTTTTCAGTCCTTGTATGGGCTTTTCTGGTTGTTGCCATGGCAATCATTAAGTGTCATGGCGCTGGTGTGTGTGTCATTTAGCTAATGTATTACAATGAGTTTGTAATGAGGCTCAAGGTCTACTGGAAGTCAAATCTTCTGCCATCTTGGGCCTAGTTGGTTTTAATCAGTTCTTGTTTTTTTCTCTTTGCATCTTCTTCCTGAAACTAAGATAAGAGTAGTTGGTTTCTATTTGAGGAAGGGACAGGGGTATGATCGTGGGGCAACAGCCTTGGTACAGTGAGGAAGACACTCTTAGAAATGGAAATTTTCCTTACCAAAGGGTAAGTTCTACTCTTTTTCCAGATTCTCCTGTGTCTATAGTTTTACAAAAGATATCAGCTCAAAATAATCCTTATGCCAATACATACCAATCCTTATTTTGTGGTGGCATGTTCTTCTATCTTTCAACCTTAAAATTTTATACATAAAAAAATAGGGGCAAAAAGTGATAAGACTTGGTACAAGCATGTCTAGGTAAAGGCCAGCAGGAGTACATTTCTGCAGCACACTGAGTGTTTTAAAATCAAAACAACACAACCAAAATGGAGTCGCTTATGCTAAACTCCATGCCACCAAACTAAGACTTAATTATTATTTCAACTTCTTCCTGTAATGGGAGTCAATCAGAAATCACCTGGTCAGCATTAGTGAGGTCATTTGCCTGATAGGCCCCTTCCATTCCCTAAAGGAAAGTGAATTTGCCACAACCAATCCACTTTTTTCTAGTATAGCTTTCTTTTCCAGCTCCCTTCTGCCTATAGAAGTCTTTCAGTTTGTACAACTCCTTGGTGCTCCTTTCTGTTTGCTAGATGGGATGCTGCCTGATTCATAACTTGTTGAATAAAGCTAGTAAGATCTTTGAATTTTAGTCAACTGAATTTTATTTTTTGTGTTTTTTTTTGTGTGTGTGTGGTCCGCGGGCCTCTCACTCTTCTGGCCTCTCCCGTTGTGGACCACTGGCTCCGGATGCGCAGGCTCAGCAGCCATGGCTCACGGGTCCAGCTGCTCCACTGAACGTGGGATCCTCCCGGACTGGGGCACGAACCCGCATCCCCTGTATCGGCAGGCGGACTCTCAACCACTGCGCCACCAGGGAGGAAGCCCTGAATTTTGTTTTTTAAAAAGTGTAGTGTAAGAGCAGCAATCCTGAAAGCCAGCTTCTAGAGCTGGAATCATGACTGACTCCACTTAAAGCACACAATGTTTGCTAATATAATTTTCAGCCAGTTACTTAACCTCTTTATGCTTCCTTTTCCTCATAAAATGAGCATTAGAGCAGCACACTTCTTACATGGGAATGTAAGGAGAATTAAAGCTGTGAGAGGCTGAGTGTTTCTGGCCTTTGGGGCACACCCTCAATACTGTCTGCATTAGTTCTCTGGACACCTGAGTCCCAACCTACTCTTTATACCACTTTAAGGAATACAGCTTCTCTATGTAGTTACATACTTTTTTCATCTAGAACCCAGCAGAGGATCAAAGTACTGAACTGAACAAAAATCACTAAAGGTTTGATTTAACATTAAGCAATATTAATCTTAAAATATGTAAAATAAACTTTTTTGAAATGACATTAAGAAAAATTACTATTTTCAGGGAAATAAAATTTACATTAACAGTAAATCATATTTATATGTTGCTAATTTTATGTTATTATATCCCAAATTGATAGTTTTCAAGTTTAATTTTGTTATATTTTTCAGTGTTTGTTAGCAAAGGCTTAAAATGGTCAGAATCATCATGAACTACTATCATATAGAGTGATAATCTGGGTTCAAACCTTTCTTTTTAAGTGTTTCTTTTCCCTTTTCTCTCTTTGCCAGCATCTTTTAAGATGAATAATACTTTCTCTAAGGCACTATTTCTACATCTAAAGTCTAATAGACCTTTCTCTTTCCTCTGTACTCTTTGTTAAAAGCCTTTATAATGGAGAGTACCTTTCTTTGTGTCCAGCATTTTCCCTTATTTGAAGAGAAGGCTGCCTGCAGGCATTCTCTTTGAGTTTTAGGAGGTTGCTATAACCTTCTTTGTGATTAGATTACCAGCAATCTGCTTCTATCTTGCATAATGCATTTCTAAAACACTAATGAAAGAAAAATGAGCCAAACAATGACTTTTCTTAGGTTGAGCTGGGGTGACAGGTGGATCTTTGTTCTGTACTTAGAGAGAGAGAACACAGACAATATCTCACTTTTACTACAGTATTATTTTGGAGTATTGTATGTGGTTTTACTTTATTTTAGTTTTCTTTTACTCTAGGAAATGCAGTGGACTAGTTTAAAAAGAATGTCAAATTAAAGCTAGAAGATTGCCAAAGTTGTTAATCTTTGACAGAATTTTTTTAGTTTGTGGACTTTCTCTAATATTTGTATCATCACTGCTTAATCTTTAAAATGTTTTTTTCTACTACTTGGTAAGAGTTAAAAAATGCAATATAATACACAAATAATTTCATGGTACATAATTGTTCTACCAAAAGTGTCAAAACCCAAGTGTCACTGGTTTGTGGTGAAGGGGACATAATACCCCCAAATATGCCTCTTTGGCATAAGGATTATTTTGATATGATTATTTTTTAAAAAACAGCAAACATAGGAAAAGCTCTGAAAACAAAGTAGAAGCTAATTTTTCTATGGAAAATAATTGTATTTATAAGGGAAATCTTTATCGGGAAGGATGTCTCCCTCTTTGTACCAGGAAGCAAAGGGAAACCAAATTCCTAGAAACTGTTATCAATGGAGAAGGCAGCTACTTAAATCTGTATAACAATTTTACCCTTGTTTACTGTGTTTGCCTGATAACCTCCTATAACTGGCTCCTCCCTCCCTGCTAGCTATGACATCTTCTTTAGTCTTTAGCTGGAGATGGTACTAAAGTTGGTGGCTTGGGCCACTGTGGGGGAGTTACTCACTCTTCCTGGGTATCTCCCATGAATACAAGAGGTATGTATCTTACTAAACCTGTGTTTGTTTTTCTCATGTTAATCTTTGTTATTATGTGGGGGTCTTAGCCAAGAACCAGAAGGGTAGAAGGAAAAATACTTTTTGTTCCCCTACTGTTGTACCATCAAGCTAATATACAAAATGTTAGTTTTCCAGTTGATACATTAATATTCAAATTCTGCTTATGGAGGGTTGAGAAGTGAATGCTCAGATGATGCATTTGGAGTGCAATTCCAGGAATAGTAATAGTGCCAGTTGTAGAAGAGAAAAAACCCAAAAACTAAAACTAAATTTTCTTGGGTCAGATATTGTAGGTTCCTTCTGAGTATGAAAAAGAACTTGAATTATATGGGATAGAACATAGAGATGAAGAAATTTATAAATTGTTTATAAATATACTACTCTATTATGTAGAATGTATGTAATAAAGTTTAATTTACTTTATTGTTGCTGCTATTGTCATTGTTTTACAAACAATGGTGAAACAATTTAGGTGAAGATGGCAATGGAATAGATAAGTATGTATTTGAAGTAGCACATAAGGTACCAAAAAGAACAAAATATTCAGATGACTCTAGTATTGTATATAATCATAAACAGTACAGATAAGTAACTGCCAATGGCATCCCAAATGCAGCAGTATAATGGCTCTGTGTGTGTGTTATAAATATGTATTGAACTCTCCCTCCTTCTTTACATTCATCACATCATTTATCTTGGTTGATTCTCTATCCCTCAAACATATTTTTCATAGTGTCCTCTTGTAGACTTTTCATACATTTAGGTTTAGCCTTTCTGAACATCATGATATATCACTGAAAAATACTGGTAATAATTTTAATTGTCATTCAGACTATTTTCCAAATACTGCGCGTACTCTCCCTTTCCATGGACATGTGTTTCATGGATTCCTTTTGATTGTTTGAATATCTTAATAGTTGTAATAAGAAGAAACATTATTGTCTGGAAGGCTGAAGCATTTAGTCGCTACTGTGATTCCCTACAAAACTCTTTTCTCTCTGATGTGGTAATAAGTAATATTCAGGGTGGCACATGCCCTATCCACAGGGGTCTCTGAGAAACCAAGATGAAAATAGCCCTCAGGGATGTGGTTTGAGGGAATAAATATTGAAAATGAGTTGTGTGAGTTAGTGTGTGTGTATATATATATACATATATATATATACACATATATATGTTACATATGTAATGTATATTTATGTATAAAATATGTACTGTGTGTAGAATATAATATGCATATATAATTTTATATAAATATGTATAAAATCAGTGGTGTCTTAGGAAATGAGTTTATGATTACTCTGCTGCACACATTATCACTTTAAGTGAGTAAAATTAATTTCCTACAAATAAGTATATTCCACATAACTTCAGGTAACAGTGACTTTCTGTCACTATGTAACTAGAATTCATTGCCTTTAGTTTCAAATAAGATTTTTCTCATTATCCTGCTTAGCCTTTACATATAACATTTTCAAAGTTCAAAATTTTATGGTGTGTTCAATGCACTTAATGCTTTCATTAACACTCTCCTCAAAATTATAGCTTTTCCAGATTCTGACTGCAGCATGATTTCAAAGCTTACTCCCCCCATTGTAGTCATTTCTTTTGGCAGTTCCCAACATTCAGGTGCCAAATTCTGTATTATTTATTCATTTCCATATAATAAATTGCATCAAAACTTAGTTTTACACATTTATTTTCTCACAGTTAATCAGTTATCTTGTTCAGCTTATCTGATTGCTTCTGGCTCAAGAAAGCTGTCAATTTGGTATGTGGTCTCTTCTGAAAGTTCTACTGTAAGGAGAGGAATCCTCTTCCAAGCTCATTTATGTAATTATTTGCAGATCACAGTACTTTGTCATATGAATCTCCACAAGGCTTTCTTCCAACATGGCAGCTGGGTTCTGCCAGGGTGAGTGACCCAGATAGAACTTGAGAGTATGTGAAAGCGGAAGCAGAACTCTTACTAAACTAATATTGGAAGGAGCATACAATATGACATCATTTCTATCATATTCTACTAGTTTCAAGTGTGTCAGTAAGTGCAGCCCATACTCAAAGGGAGCAGATTGCACTAATATGTAAAAATCAGGAGTATGGGATCATCAGGGGTCCACTTTAAAGGCTGTCTACTACAATCTTAATATAATTTTGATTAGAAACGTAATGTATAAACTAATTTGTGAAATACTGACATCTTAAAAATACTTTTTTCTTCCACCTAAAGGTAAGGATTTGTAAATCATAGAAACATTTCCTAAATTTTCTGTGATTTCTCAGTTCATTTATTTTAAACATTCTGTAACTCTTCTTAAGGCTAAAAAGCTCTAAAATTGCTCATTTCCCAATCTTCCTTCCCCAGTTAGTACTTCTGGTCTAACTGCTGAGTTAGACCAGAAGTACTTGTTTTATGGTACTCTCCCTCATTCATTTTTCTCTATAGCTACTAATTTTCTAATTTGTTTCCTGTCATATGTGACAAATCCAGAAAATAGACTGTACTATGGGCTTCCTCTAATTATGTGGAAAAGGGTGCAATGTGAGCAAAGGAAAAAAAAAACATAAACATTTAGAGTGAGCCTGGTAAATTGTCTGTGCATATACACACATGGTTACTCTGTTTCCCATAATATGCAGTGAGTGTTCACAGAGAAACATAATTTGTGGTTCCAATCTGTAGTAGAGACTTAGATTCTGAAGACATTGTCAGGAACTAAAGACCTACAAGTATCAGTATAGTTTCTAACATACAAAGGAATAAATAATATCTTTATATGATAGAAAAAATTGATTTCAAAGTCCAAGAGTCATGTAAAACCATCATATGGAAAGCCTCAACAATTAATTAAAAGGTTAACCTATCACACTAAAAAGACACCCACTAAACAGGAAGTATAATAGCTTTGTATTTATTGACTCATCACAAATGTCATAATTCTAATTTATGTATAATTTATAAAATAATGTGTTTTATAATAATTTAATTAATTTATTCATAATTTATAAAATGATTTTGTCATAATAATTTAATTTATAAATCATAAATTTAAATAATATAGTTTATTTAATTTCTATAATTTATTAATTAAAAGGGCTTATCTAAAATGGCAAGCTATTTTGTTATTCAGTCCTTAAAAACTAATGAGGTTGAATTCAATAATTTCTCCTTTTTCATTTTAATGACATGTTTTTAAGTTCAGATCAGTTACAAGTGAAATTAATTGCTTATAATACACATACAATTGGATTTATTCCACATTTTTCTATTTTTTAAAATGAGTTTTAAATTATGACTTTTCTAAAATAATTTGAAATCAGTTTCCCAAAAGAAGTTTAGTTCACTAAAAATTTTGGAAGAAATATTTTTCTATTACAGCAGTATTTTATCTTTAGAAAGATCCCTTAAAGCTTGTTATGCAACAGAATCCCAGTGAAGTTAAATCAGTTTGACAAAGTCACATACAGGATTATTCACAATCTAATACTAAAAGCAGAACTTTCCATTTATATAGCTCTTCCTAGTACATACTGTTATGTGTATAAATTTATGTGTAATTATTATGAGGAAATAACAAGAAAAAGTAAATGTTTCATAAATCACTTTATACTGTCAGGTGGCAATATATTCAATCAGATGCAAGCAATAAGAGATAAATATCTTGTCATACGAGTGGGTAACACCATTTGATATAGAACATGGAGTGTCTTTGAAAGACCCTCCTATAGTGTGTGGTGTAGGCAAGGGATCCCCAACCCCCAATCCCCCATGGACCAGGACTGTTAAGAACGAGGCTGCACAGCAGGAAGTGCACGGTAGGCAAGAGAGTGAAGTTTCATCTGTACTTATAGCTGCTACCCATCTCTCGCTTTACTACCTGAGCTCCACCTCCTGTCAGATGAGCAGCGACATTAAATTCTCATAGGAGCGCAAACCCTACTGTGAACTGAGCATATGAGGGAGCTAGGTCATGCACTACTTATGAGAATCCAATGCCTAATGATCTGAGGTGGAGCTGAGGCAGTGATGCTAGCATTGGGGAGCGGCTGAAAATACAGATTATCATTAGCAAAGAGGTTTAACTGCACAGAGACCATAATAAATCAGTTACTTGCAGACTCATATCAAAACTCTATCTGTGAGTGGCAAGTGACAATTAAGCTGCATCTTATGGAGTAGACTGGACATAAGCAACACACTTCAGGTGTCACTTTCTCCCATCACCCCAAGATGGGACCATCTAGTTGCAGGAAAACAAGCTCAGGGCTCTCACTGATTCTGCATTATGGTGAGTTGTATAATTATTTCATTATATATTACAATGTAATAATAATAGAAATAAAGAGCACAATACATGCAATGTACTTGAATCATGCTGAAAACATGCCTACCCCAGCCTGTGGAAAAATTGTCTTCCACAAAACTGGTCCCAGGTGCCAAAAATGTTGGGGACCACAGAGGTAGGCCATTATCAGCCAAACCAGAGACTGTAAACATCAATGGATACTAGAAATTTCAGAGATTTTCTGTTTTGGAAGTATGGATTCCATCATTATATTCTATATACAATTTCCAAAACACATTCTTTTAAAAACTGTAACCTATAGACGATAAACACTGTAAACTGTAGACTTTAAAAAACAAGTAAGCCCTGCAACTACGATATTTATTATGGTGTCAAAGTTGAAGTTAATATTTAAAAAATATTGTCAGACTGTATAACAATCCTACATGCTTACTGGATATGGTTCAAGACATGGGTTATGTTCTGCTAATAAGTAAATTATAGAATTAAGTCATGAGTCTTGAAACCTCAATTTTCAATTTCATATTTTATGTCTCCTAATATTAGTAAATACTTCATGATTGATAGAGAGATGTGGTAACCTTTACTAAATTAAATTAAACTTCCCTTTCTTAGAAAGAAAATTGTATTTTGTTTCATAATATGTAAATAAAAAGAGAAAGCCTTATTCTTATTTAGAAGTCATGAGTTAGAATTTTCCTTAGCTGGGAGCAAATAAACAATTTATATTTTTTGTTGTCCACCAACCAAAGCAAAGCTATTTAGACCTGAAAAATATAAACAAAAAGATATGTACTTTTAAGTACCTTACAATGTAATGCATTTTCCTTAAAACTAAAGAGCATTTTCCATTTTCTTCCTGCTTACCTTTTCTTTTATACTTACTATCAACTTAATACAGAGTATAAAGACTTTATTCTTTCCCTGGGAAAGATAGCAATATTTGCTGCTTATTTACACCCTAAAGTTGTATTGTCATGTTTGATGTACTCTTTAAAATGCTCCTTACAAAGCAGAATCACGTGGATCTAGTTTCAACATACCTAAATCAGTGGGTGAAAGATGTGAAGAGTGATGACTGCACAGTGTATTCAGTTTCAAGAAAAGTACCTCACTTGTTTTAACATCAGACACTTGGTTTCTCTAACAGCTGTCAATTTCCAAATTGTACTTATTGACTGGACAAAATGAAATACTTTCTGTTAAGTTTGCTTTAAGAAATATAAGATGGAATTTTATTAAACTGAAATTAATGTGCTCACTTGATTCATTTAAAGCTCAGTTAATATATTTAGTGGTATTTGAAGCTAAACTTTTTGAATAAAACAAATTTTGATAACATCTGAACAAGGGAATGACATTCCTTTAGTCTGAAATAAATTAACAGCTGTATTTCTGAATAAGATAGTAATGTCTTATATATCTTTACCTCTTAGGATCTTTCCTCACCTCTTGAAAACATTCTTTAGCTAATAACAGCACTAGCAGTTAAGAACAAATTAACTCTAGAATTTGACACTTTAAGTTCTTTTGACCTGGTCCTGCTTATGACAGGCTTACAACTCAACTACAAAAGAATATTTCAAGCTCAATTACAAAATATAGCACAAGTTACATCCACCCATGGAAGGCAATCATGGAAAAAGCACATAAAATAAGAGTGAGAAAGAGTTCCAGAGCCAAAGGAAAAATGAAATGAAGACTAGAGATAAATAAAAATCTACCAAAACAAGGAAGCAGCCTGTAATGGAACAGTTTTAACAAGTTGAAAGACCTAAGGTGAGAAGATCCCATGGGAAGGAAACATAAGAAGCAAAGAAGCTTAGAAGAGCTGAAATTCTTTAGTAGAATGATGAATTGACATTAATGTAACCAGTTCTTACCGAAGCTGCATCAATCTTTGTTTAGGAATTTGTTCAGTGGGGATTTGGATTAGTAGCAACAAGCAATGAGGCGGGAGATTTAACAAGAATCAAGTGATAAAAGTCTGGTTACTTCTATTAGGTTTTGATGGTAAATTAAAGCCACTAGAGGATTTTAATATTTTATATATTTTGAAGTATAACATTTATGTTCACATTTTAAATGTGTATAATTTAGTTTTTATGAAATTGATACATAAATTATATTAAAACAAGATTTAATAAATAACTTTATAATGAAAATAATAGTATCCTACCCCATCAACTCACCTCTGCTCTCTAGAAGAATATATTTTAAATTATTTTATTATTTTTTCATTACCTCTATTTTACTAAGTAATATGCTTTACCATTATATAATTTGTCTGTTATAATAAATAAAAATTTAGGTCATTTTAACACAATTCACCACACCCAGCCAACACAAATTTCAGGAGAGATATAGAATTAACTTTGCATCTTATACTAGCTCCTTTCCAAATTTAAGGAACACATTCACATGTGTTTCTTGTATCTACAATACTGCCTGGTCTTGTTTTATTAAGAGCAGAGTTGCCTGTTCAGATAACTGCTGTACAGTGTTTTACAACTGTATCTTGGGTAGCTTACTCTACTTCATTTTGCCTCTGTTTCCTCAACTGTGAAGAGTGGCTGTTAGAATTCTATTATTTTATGCATTAAAAAAAAAACAGAATTGGCACATAGGAGGTACTTAATAAGTGTTAGTTATTGTTAGAGTTTTCACTCTTTTTTCAATTCTAATATGCATGTTTTACTATTGATCCTGGATCATGTTTCAGCTGCTAGTGTTTTCCTCTGTGGTATGTGACATAAGGTATATCTAACAAAAGTTTAACTTTGAATTCCATTATATAATTGTGTATCTTACAATTGATTGACTCAAGTTTCTGTGAATTCTTGTGTCATTATTATTGATATTATTAAGGCTCTATATTGAGTAAAATTTGAAATTAAAAATCATTATTAATATTGTCACTATGTAAATACAGTTTATGTAAAATTATTTTAAATACTATGGTTGAATTTTCTTTTACCTTGTACTTTAAAAATCTTTGTACTTTATTTCAAATTCTGAATCTTTAGAATGTCCTTTTCCTTGGGAAAACTTCCTCCTGGAATTCTTCTATAATTCTGATATAATTTTAACTTCATTCTTATTAAGTGAGCAGCAGAGAGGAACTCATGAATCACCATTTCACTCCTGCTCTCCTGATTTGATCCTTTGTTACTTCAATTCCTTAAGGAAATTTTTATATTGCTAAAGGATATTATTCATAATATGCCAAGAAATGGGTTGTGGAAATATTTTCTAAGAACTTCTTTATATGTGTAAAAATGTCTCTATTTTGTCAGCATTATTCAGTAATTTAGCTAAATTTAATATATCTATATTAAATATCGTTTTCTGATGTTTTTATTGCTGTTTATCATTAGTGTTGCTGATGGGAAGTCTAATTCCATTTTGATTATTACTTATTTTCACAATAATCTGTTTCATAGTGGGTTATTTGGAAGATTTTTTGGTTTGTTTTTATGTTTTCTTCCAGGAAGCTTTTATAATTATTCTTCTATGTGTTCTGAAATGGCACAATATATGGTTAGAGATTTTTGTGTGTGTGTGTGTGCCTGTGTGTATGTGTTCCATGAACTGATCACTTTTATATAGAATTTTATCTTTTGGTTTTGTGAAATTACCTTGCATTACCCTAGGTATTTTCCTCTCCTCTGTTTTTTCTTCTTCTTTCTAAAAACCTGTCTATTTAAATACTTTTGGACCAGATACATTTGTGTTCTATGTATATTATTTTTAATATCTATTCATTTTTCATTTTACTGACTGTTTCACATAAAGGAAATTTAATAAATCTGTGGGTTTTCATTAGGGACAGACATGATCAAATTTGTGCTTTAAAAATGTAACTGGTTGCAGTGTAGCCCTTTTAACAAAGGGTTTAGCAGGAGAATGGGAGATAGCCAGAGAACAAGCTCAGATTAGTTTCATCCTTCATAAATCTTCCTTCTTTCCCTTTCTAACTCTGAGAACATTAATTCTTGCCCCAATGATGAAAACTTTCCCAAGATTCAATTTATATAAAGTGCTTCTGACAGACCTAGAAATTGTATATATAACTTAAGCTAAAAATGATCTCTGTTATACTATTAAGAATGTATCTATACATAAATATGTAAGAAATGTGTGGCTGATAATTATCTCAGTTAAAATAACACTTTAATACTATTTGAATATTTAAGTAGGAAAAGAGAAGCAATTTTATTAGAAATCTGCAATAGAAAGTATTATATTATGCTGGGAATAAAAGGAGTATGAAAATCAAGAAATTCATAGTGTATTGAGGCACTGGATATGTGAATGAATAAGTTTAATGTGATATTAAAGTGACTTAAAAGAAATATATAAAACTAATACTGAAATTCAGGGAATTAATGCAGATGATTTCCAGGTTTGGTTTGTAGGGTTCAGTTAGGAGGTGAAGATATGTTTCTTAGAAGAAGCAACTTCTGAATTGATTAGTCATTTATGGATTGATAGGATTGTATATGAAGCTGGAAATCAGAAAACCATGAATCATATAATTTCTATGGTAATCATAAACCCTATTAATTGAAAAAGTATAGCAAGCTACATATTTTTTAATTATCCAGGTTCTTTCACGATGGGTTTACAAAACATAATGTTGAAAATTGTGTTTGAGAGTAAAGGTGGAATGAAATGTTAATCATCCTTGAATGTCAGGCTAAAGACTGAATTTTATAAAGTTGAAAATATTGAGGTAAGTTATAGCAGTTTTCTTTCAAGAAGTGTGATATTATTATATCTAGAGTTGGGAATTAAGAAATCCATAAAATAACTCTATATCCTAAATATTTCCCCTGTATTATTTTAACTTACTACAGGAACAATGTAATTAAAATTACTTCTAAAATACAATGTGCCATCCATTCAGCTTCTATTGCAAAATCTAAAGAGAATAAGCAGCATAACACTAGAAATATGCATGCTGTTGACTTTGATCTTCAGGTGGAACTGCTAAAATGATTTTGATGGTTAGACCTCTCTTTAAATAATTAGAATCAGATTAGAACCATTGCAAAGGATGCCTAAGATGGTAAGCTTTTATTATTGTCTGTGAACCATATGGGAGTTTCACTCTTTCTCAGTAGAGTTGACTTATGCCAACACATTAACATCATTTTCCTAAGTGTATTTTTAAAGAGGGTTGCCATGTAAGGCATTGCTAGAATTCATCTCTGGAGAAGAAAGGCAAGTATCAAGGAAAATGCTATAGAATTGACAGTATCAGGAAGAAAATATCATTGTTCAATATGTTATTGCCTTACTTTACCAATAGATTTCATATGGAGATAACAAGAAAATATAATTTACTACAATTTTGTAACTGGATGTCAGATGGCATTACTTGGGCTCATCAAATATGATTTTATCTACCTACTGTTTATTCCATCTGTTTGCATGGTTCTTGGCATACATCTTAGCATGTGAAAGCCACTTAATTTTTTTTTCTTTTTTAAAAAAATATCTTTATTGGAGTCTAATTGCTTTACAATGTTGTGTTAGTTTCTGCTGTGTAACAAAGTGAATCAGCTATATGTATACATATATCCCCATATTCCCTCCGTCTTGCATGTCCCTCCCACTCTCCCTATCCTGCCCTTCTAGGTGGTCACAAAGCACCGAGCTGATCTCCCTGTGCTATGCAGCTGCTTGCCACTAGCTATCTATTTTACATTTGGTAGTGTATATATCTCAATGTTACTCTCTCACTTTGTCCAGTTCACCCTTCCCCCTCCCTGTGTCCTCAAGTCCATTCTCTACATCAACGTCTTTATTCCTGTCCTGCCCCTAGGTTCATCAGAACCATTTCTTTCTTTTTTTTTTCTTTTTTTAGATTCCATATTTATGAGTTAGCATGCAGTGTTTGTTTTTCTCTTTCTGACTTACTTCAGTCTGTATGATAGACTCTAGGCCCATTCACCTCACTATAAATAACTCAATTTCAAATCTTTTTATGGCTGAGTAATATTCCATTCTATATATGGTGCCATATCTTCTGTATCCATTCATCTGTTGATGGACACTTAGGTTGGTTCCACGTCCTGGCTATTGTAAATAGTGCTGCAATGAACATTGTGGTACATGACCCTTTGAATTATGGTATTCTCAGGGTATATGCCCAGTAGTGGGATTGCTGGGTCAAATGGTAGTTCTATTTGTAGTTTTTTAAGGAACCTCCATACTGTTCTCCATAGGGGCTGTGAGGCATTATTTAGGGTATCTTATTTAAAAAGAGAGTATTCTGCCTTCGAGAAGAGACCTCTTCTGTGAGATAGAATGACAGAGTTCTCATAATGTTATTGAATCACTGGATCCAGCCATATATGAAGCTAGCACCACACCTCAACTTTTACTTAAATGAATTAATTTTTTAACTTATCCCTCCCAACATTAGTTGGGATATTTTTGCACCTTAAATAAAAATATTTAATATAAGGCCCTGAATGTACATAGGCCTATATAAATTTTTAGCCTCAACTTTTGCCTTTGTAACTCATGGTCTTTCCAATTCAATTACATTTGTGTTTTCCCTGTTGCATCATACCTCACCGTGTCATTTCAGGACCTTAACTCATGTGCTGTTTTATTCACTTGGTTTTCTCTCCTTCCCACTTTCTCGTAGACAATCCCTAGTTATCATTTATTTTTCACTTTGCTGTCACTTCTTGAAAGTGCAGACTAAATTGGATAAATATATACTTTTGGATCATTTTAAATTTATTCACAAGAGAATCACAAATGAAGTAAATTAATATTATAATGACCATTAACTTTACTACTTAACTGAAAGTTCTATAAATGTTTATTACTATGTCTGCAATTTAACTTCTGTACCCTCTGAGCTTGACACACAGCTATTCAATAAATAGTTGAAAGCAAAATAATAATAATAATAATAATCATATAATTGTCCAAGCTCTGCACTTAAGGTGAACGCATAGAATATGAACAAATTCAGAATGTCAGAGATGATTCTCATTTACTAACAAATATATGGCTAAGATTTAGAAGGAAGCATCAGAATTAGTAATATTATTACTTGACCAGCATTTTATTAACCTTCAGAAAACTGGAAAATCCAAATGTATAGTTAAGATCCCAGGCCAACAGCTCTTTCTAAACTCAAGGCAAATTCTTAACAATTTTGTGAAATGCTTTTTCTATATATTTTTAAACATATTTATTGGTATATAATTGCTTTACATTGGTGTATTAGTTTCTGCTGTATAAAAGGAGAATCAGCTATACATATACTTATATTGCCATATCCCCTCCCTCTTGCATCTCCCTCCCACCCTCCCTATCCACCCCTCTAGGTGGTCAAAAAACACTAAGCTGGGCTTCCCTGGTGGCACAGTTTTTGACAGTCTGCCCGCCGATGCATGGAACGTGGGTTCCTGCCGCAGTCCGGGATGATCCCACATGCCACGGAGTGGCTGGGCCCATGAGCCATGGTCACTAGGCCTGTGTGTCCGGAGCCTGTGCTCTGCAATGGGAGAGGCCACACAGTGAGAGGCCCACGTACTGCAAAATAAACAAACAAACCAAAAAACCACTAAGCTGATCTCTCTGTGCTATGCAGCTGCTTCCCACTAATTAAAATGCAGCAGGATGAGCAGTAGAATTGTAATTCAGGCCCTGAGTTAGCCAAGTAAATACACAGAATGTGGCTCCTTTCTTCTTTTCAATAGTTAACTTACACAGTTAAATTCCCTGAATTATGAAACGGGAGAATACCTAAAATATCAACTAGATTTTTTGTAACAGTAGTGTTTTCTTTGTTGTTTTTCATATCCTACTGCTCTGAATCTGAGGGTTTGTAGAAAGTAGTAATTATTATAGTCTGTCAAGTGTAACAGAGGGCAAATAAACAAGAGAAATAGCTCTCCTAAGATTTTTTCATTCAGGTAAAGGAGGATTTCATTTTGGTAACGGTCACCAAAATAGGAGTCATTGAAGTTTCTCAGGGTTTTTAATTCCCTAATTAACTTTTACACTGACTATTAAATTACCCTCTGACACTAATTTTGTCTATCAAATTGTTGTTAAAATTATCCCACCAAAAATTTTGGTTTTAAATGCTAACATAAACAACAAACTAAAACATCTGTTTTTTTGTTTTGCTTTGTTTTTCTTTTTAACATTTTTATTGGAGTATAATTGCTTTACAATGCTGTGTTAGTTTCTGCTGCATAACAAACTGAATCAGCTATACATATACATATATCTCCATATCTCCTCCCTCTTGCATCTCCCTCCCACCTTCCCTATCCCACCTCTCTAGGTGGACACAAAGCACCGAGCTGATCTTCCTCTGCTATGTGGCTTCTTCCTACTAGCTATCTATTTTACATTTGGTAGTGTATATATGTCCATGCAACTCTTTCACTTCATCCCAGCTTAACTTTCCCCCTCCCTGTGTCCTCAAGTCCATTTGCTACATCTGCGTCTTAATTCCTGTCCTGTCCCAATGTTCTTCAGAACCATTTCTTTTCCTTTTTTAATTTTTTAGATTCCATATATATGTGTTAGCATACAGTATTTATTTTTCTCTTTCTGACTTACTTCACTCTGTATGACAGTCTCTAAGTCCATCCACCTCATTACAAATAACTCAATTTCATTTCTTTATATGGCTGAGTAATATTCCATTATATATATGTGGCACATCTTCTTTATCCATTCATCTATTGATGGACAGCTAGGTTGCTTCCATATCCTGGCTATTGTAAATAGAGTGGCAATGAACATTGTGGTACATGACACTTTTTGAATTATGGTTTTTGCAGGGTATATGCCCAGGAGTGGGATTTCTGAGTCACATTGTAGTTCTATTTTTAGTTTGCAAAGGAACCTCAACACTGTTCTCCATAGTGGTTGTATCAATTCACATTCCCACCAGCAGTGTAAGAAGGTTCCCTTTTCTCCACAGTCCCTCCAGCATTTATTGTTTGTAGACTTTTTGATGATGGCCATTCTGACCAGTGTGAGGTGATACCTCAATGTAGTTTTGATTTGCATTTCTCTAATGACTAGTGATGTTGAGCATCCTTTCATGTGTTTGTTGGCTATCTGTATATCTTCTTTGGAGAAATGTCTATTTAGGTTTTCTGCCCATTTTTGGATTGGGTTGGTTTTTTTTTGATATTGAGCTGGCATGAGCTGCTTTTATATTTTGGAGATTAATCCTTTATCAGTTGCTTCATTTGCAAATATTTTCTCCCATTCTGAGGGCTGTCTTTTCATCTTGTTTATGGTTTTGTTTGCTGTGCAAAAGCTTTGTAGTTTCATTAGGTCCCATTTGTTTATTTTTGTTTTAATTTCCATTTCTCTAGGAGGTGGGTTAAAAAGGATCTTCCTGTGATATATGTCATAAAGTGTTCTGCCTATGTTTTCCTCTAAGAGTTTGATAGTGTCTGGCATTACATTTACGTCTTTTATCCATTTTGAGTTTATTTTTGTGTATGGTGTTAGGGAGTGTTCTAATTTCATTCTTTTACATGTAGCTATGCAGTTTTCCCAGCACCACTTTTTGAAGAGGCTGTCTTTTCTCCATTGTATATTCTTGCCTCCTTTATCAAAGATAAGGGGGCCAAATGTGAATGCATTTACCTCTGGGTTCTCTATCCTGTCCCACTGATCAATATTTCTGGTTTTGTGCCAGTATCATACTCTCTTGATTACTGTAGCTGTGTAGTTTCATGTGAAATCAGGGAGCCTGATTCCTCCAGTTCCATTTTTCTTTCTCAAGATTGCTTTGGTTATTCAGGGTCTTTTGTGTTTCCATACACATTGTGAAATTTTTTGTTTTAGTTCTGTGAAAAAGGCTTTTGGTAGTTTGATAGGGATTGCACTGAATCTGTAGAATGCTTTGGGTAGTATAGTCATTTTCACATTGCTGATTCGTCTAAACCAAGAATGTGGTATATCTCTCCATCTGTTTGTATCATCTTTAATTTTTTACATCAGTATCTTATAATTTTCTGCATACAGGTCTTTTGTCTCCTTAGGTAGGTTTATTCCTAGATATTTTATTATTTTGGTTGCAGTGGTAAATGGGAGTGTTTCCTGAATTTCCATTTCAGATTTTTCATCATTAGTGTATGGGAATGCAAGAGATTTCTGTGCATTCATTTTGTATCCTGCTACTTTACCAAATTCATTGATTGGCTCTAGTAGTTTTCTGGGATCATCTTTGGGATTATCTAGTATAGTATCATGTCATCTGCAAACAGTGACAGTTTTACTTCTTTTTTTCCAATTTTTATTTCTTTTATTTCTTTTCTTCTCTGACTGATGTGGCTAGGACTTCCAAAACTATTTTGAATAATAGTGGTGAGAATGGGCAACCTTGTCTTGTTTCTGATCTTAGTGGAAATTGCTTCAGTTTTTCACCATTGAGAATGGTGTTGGCTGCCCTTTAATCTTTAAGGTTAAATGCTGGTTTTCCATTTAGATCTTATAGAGTACTGTCATGCATGGATTGTTAAAAAACAATGTGTGTGTGTGATAAACATTTATCGAAGACCTTCGTTTAAAATTTATTCTGCCAGAGGACTTTTATTCAACATTTTAAAAAATTTATAGCATGCCACCTATATGCCAGGAACTAGGTTTTTTGAGGAAACAAACAAACAAACGAACAAACCAAAAACTCTGCTTCATGGTTGGGAAAATAATAGTTCCATTCGGTCATAATACCTAGAAATTTACAAAGCGAATTTCAGCTACATTGTCTATTTAATTCTCAGGACACCCTTGTGATTTAAGTATTATTTTGCACTTTTCTAGGTCAAGAAAATGAATCTCAATGAGTTGGAAAAGTCATGAGTAAATGATGGAGATGACCTTTCAATTCAGAGTTCCCAAATTTAATGCTATTCTTATTCATATTTACTTTTGAAAAATATAGGGATTTTAAAGTATAAATTTCCTCATTCAGATATTCCTTACAAATTTTATTAAGAGCTCTTTATAATGAGGGCATGGTTAGAATTGTGAAGAGATACCAAATTATATGAACTGTAATTCTAACATGAATTTTCTTATGTGATGTAGATATAGTGCACATATTCAAATATGAAAAGTCATTAAAAAAAAAAAAAAAAAAAAAAACAACTTGGCAGGTAGGTTTAAAATGATGACCGTGCTCCGCATCTTCTGTGTGCTTCCACCGCTGCCTCAGCTTCGCCACTCCTGCCTCTCCGGGGCTGCATAGCCGGCATTAGCCACGCGAAGGTTAACAGAGGGGACCGACGGAATGTGCGTGCATGGGGGTTCCCACAGTCCCAGCAGTTCCTCTCGCGGGTGGACTGCGAGGTCAGCAGCAGTCGGGGGAGGCCATAGACTGTGCCATGTCTGCGGGTGGCGCATGCCCGCAGGAGCCGGCGGGGGCCCATGTGGCACCTCATGCGCCATGGGGGTCTCCCCCAGTGGGTTACTCATGTTCCGGTGGCTGGAGGTGCTGGAGAAGGAGTTTGACAAGGCCTTCCTGGATGTGGATCTGCTCCTGGGTGAGATCGATCTGGACCAGGTGGACATCACTTATGAGGAGAGACAGAAGATGACCAGCCTGAGCTGCTTTGTGCAGCTTTGCCACAAAGCCCAGACTGTGTCCCAAATCAACTACAAGCTAGAGGAAAGAGAGCTTGAAGCAAACAAAAAAGAGAAAATGAAAGAAGCTCAACTTGAAGCTGAAGTGAAGTTGTTGAGAAAAGAGAATGAAACCCTTCATAGACATATAGCTGTTCTCCAGGCTGAAGTTTATTAGGCAAGACTAGTTGCCAAGTACTTGGATAAGGAACTGGCAGGAAGGGTCCAACAAATACAATTATTAGGACGAGATATGAAGAGACCTGCTCATGATAAGCTTTGGAACCAGTTGGAAGCTGAAATTCATTTGTATCATCACAAAACTGTTATCAGAGCCTGTAGGGGGTGTAATGACCTGAAGCGACCAATGCATGCACCACTAGGCCATGATCAAGACTCTAAAGAAAAGCCAAGGTTTTGGTCCAATTAGAAAAGTTCTCCTCCTTAAGGAAGATCATGAAAGCCTTGGCATTTCAATTACAGTAATAAGGTGGAAAGGAACATGGTGTTCCAATCCTCATTGCTGAGATCCACCCAGGGCAACCTGCTGATAGATGTGGAGGGCCACATTTTGGAGATGCTATTCTGGCTGTTAATGGAGTTAACCTAAGGGACACAAAGCATAAGGAAGCTGTAAACATTCTTTCCCAGCAGAGAGGAGAGATTGAATTTGAAGTAGTTTATGTGGAACCTTAAGTGGATTCTGATAATGAAAATGTGGAATATGAAGATGAGAGTGGACATTGTTACCGTTTGTACCTTGATGAGTTAGAGGGAAGTAGTAATCCTGGTGCTAGTTGCAAAGACACAAGTGGGGAAATCAAAGTGTTTCAAGGATTTAATAAGAAAGCAGTAACTGATGGACATGAAAATGGAGACCTAGGAACTTCAAGTGAAACTCCACTCGAAGATGGTGCTTCTAAATTAGATGATCTGCACAGTCTGTATCATAACAAATCTTATTAAACTGACTATCTCCAGACAAGATTGTTAATCAGACTATTCTGAATTTAGGGCACTAAATGAAGATGGTGACAAAGACTGTACAAGATCAAGGGAGGCTGTTTGTTTCCTAAATGAAATGCGGGTACCTCAGGGCTTCATGTGAACAATTCTAAATGCAAAAACTCCCTGTTTTCTGTGGTATACCATAATTAGCTATTGCATGTAAAGTAATTTTGATTTTCTTAAAATTGTAAAGCACCAAGGCATGTGTTTCCCAAAAGGATAGTACTAGGCTCTTAAGTACCAAATGAAGCCCTACTGCTTTATTTGATTCATTTTCCATTTAGTAGAAGGACAGTGCTAGCTGGAATTTTTTAAAATAAATAGCCTTTAAATATAAGAGAATAAATGAATTCATATTGTAAAAAAAAAAAAGAATTCATTTAACTTTCACTAACTCAGAAGTCACAGAGCATCAGACTGAAGTTTCCTTAGTTTTCCTGTGATTTAACTAAATGAAATAAATCAGTTTGCCAGACAAGATGTCAATATTTAAGAGAGGTATATTTTCAATCAACTCAAACATTGTGATTGCACCTGTATTTATAAAATCGTTATGTCTAATTACAAATTTGTTTTCAAGAGTTTCTAAACCATAAACCACTAAGGAGCTCTCCCAGTTACTATCCTTTGAGAAAATAACAAAAGAACATTCCTATCGTTAGGTAGTTAGACATTAGTAGCAAGGAGGTGACAATGGAGAGAAAGACAAGAAGAAATCAAGTCACAGACTCTCCCTGAACCCCATCCAGAATGGGTGAAACTATGGTCATGTGGTGGGCAGCTTATCCTGATAAAGAGGGCCACAGTAACACGAGGGGACTTCCCTGGGCTGCGCATGCCCAGACCAGACAGGCGTATAACCTATAGTAAAACCAAACTCATTATACCGTAATTGTAATAAAATCGACATGTGGTCTTGTCCCCCTGAGTGGGTGTTTCTTAGCGAGTCAAGGGTGAGAGCATGCGCAGCAATAAACTTGTTACATAGCTTGGGACCGTCAATCAATTAATGATCACCTGTCACTCACCCCCGCCTCCCTGCAAAATGCTCCTTAAAAGCGCCCTTAAGCCTGTATAGGAATGCTACTTTCAATTCGAAGCAAGAGCCGGCTCTCGCTCTCTCCCTCTCTGAGAGTGTACCTTTGCTTTGATAAACTTTGCTTTGGGCTTGATTCACTTCTCTCTCTCTTTCTCTCTCTCCGTCTCTGAGAGTGTACTTATGCTTAAATAAACTTTGCTTTGTGCTTAAGCTTAACGTGGTAATTTGTAATTCTTTGCTTACTTTCGTGGAACCGAGATTACTTGTGTGGACCTTCCGTTGACCTCCTCAGTCGAAGCTATTTTGTTACAATGCACGTCCACCTGGTGACGCTATAAGCAGATTTTTTAATTAAATCAACTTGTGTTTTCCTGGACCAAATGTGTTTTCTTTAATAAATGAATGATGTAATGTTTCTATATTCCCCAAATAAATTAAAACATTAATCCTTTCCTTAATTCAGTATATAGTCCTGCAGAACGAGAAAATAAAATAACTACTTTACATTTTTTTATGCAAATAAAAATAGTGCTTTTTCCTTTCTATTAGGTCAGTAGGAATCCAGCATTAAAAAAATGTTTAAAATTCACAGTTTCGTTTTTTTCCATCCATTGCCATAACATTTAAACTGAGTTTACTTAAACAGTTCAAATCTCAGTCACTACTATGTAAATGTTAGGTGGAATTCTTATTTTTATATGTGTACTACAGTCTAAGTTCATGATGATTATTTTCCAGTTCATAAGATTTTCATGACATGTTATTATGCTTGCATCAATATAATAAATTGAGTTAAAATGCAAATATAAACTAAAGTGGGACAATTAAAAGGACTTTTAAAAGTAAAAGTTAAGAAAATTCACATAGTTTTATAAGAATTGACTATTTCATGGCAATTACTGAGACATGTTCATGTGGTACAGCCTATTCGTATATCACCACTTTCCTTCTCTTCTCTAACCCCCTGCATGCCTGGTTTCCTTAATACTGTCCGTATTTTGTTTTGTTTTTTCCCAATTCATTTGTTTTCTAATACAGTAGGTAAATTATCTCTATACTATTTTCACTGTTTATTATTTGTCTCCTTTGTCCTACTAGAATATAAACTCCTCAGTCAGATTTTTCTTTGGTTTTAAAGGCCAAAGCAGTACTAGCCCCTTGCAGAAATCCCTCTATTCATAGTTTGGAAAGAAGGGACGAGTGAATCTAGTATTATTTTAAGGGAAAATACCTGTTGTGCTATCTTTCTATGGGTTTATAAGTAAGTAAGAAGGAAATTGCTTTACTCCTTAGGAAGTTTCATGCTGAGAATAGTTCAAAAGGGGAAGTTTGAGGCTTCCAATGTAGAAGATACATCCACATTTATGTAGTCATTAAACAAGCATAAATTCACATACAGTGTGCCAGATGAAATTATAGGCACTGAGCATACGGATTTTAAAAGCACAATTACTCCTTTGAGGAACTAAAAATGTAACCAGCTATTTAGTTAAGAACATGACATTTGGAATAAAGTCTGACTGTGAATCTGCACACTCTCTTTTTCTTTTTTAACTGGGTGTGAAACCAAGTTAATAAAACTAGAAATGTTTGATTCCCCATTTGTTATATAGGGGTAATAATAAAAGGTATCTCATTGAGCTTCTGTCAAAAATTGAATGAGATAAACTATACAGTATGCTGGGCATAGCATAGGTGCTTAATAAATATCAGTCAGAGGTAATGTTGTTGTCATTTTCTTGCCAAATGCAAGTTCATGTGCCCAGCACACAGTGAGGCCAAACAGACCAAACCGTCAGAGTTTGGAGCAAAGAAACATTTACTGCAGGGTCAAGCAAAGAGAATGGGCAGCTCATGCTCAAAAGACCCAATGGTTTTCAGGGAAGAGATTTTATGGATAAAATGTGGAGTGAGGGTTGCATGATGTGTGATTTTCTTTTGATTGGTTGGTGATTAGGTAAGAGGGTGGTTTTCTAGGAATCTTGTGCTCAGCCTGAAGTTACCATCCTCCACCTGGGAAGTAGCCTTAGTTCCTTCAGAAAGACTCAAATATATATAGTTTTGTATATCCCTTGAGGAAGAACCGGGACCCTGCATATTGTTTCTTGACTGTTCCTCCTTTGTTCCTTCCCTAATTAGTAAGTTTTGAATCTGTCCTTTGGAACTAAGGGAAGGTCTAGGAGGTTGAAGTCTTTTCCTACAAACAAGAAACGGGGGACATGGAAAGGTTTTTGTACCCTGGAGGTCCCCACAGGGTCCTGTTCAGTTTCAGTTGTAGTAAACTTTGGTTATTAGAGATTCCATTACAAAAAAAAAAAAAACAGTTTTATTTGTTTTTAATTCTGTTTTCTCATACATTTTTAGACTTACATGGTTCATCTCTCAGTAGTTTTCATAGGAAATGGTTTTTGGTCTCTTGTAAAATGCCAAATATCCTCTCTTCTATGGGAAACATTTATTTTTCCCTTGAGGACCACTGTTCTAAGAGAGCATGAACTGCACAAAACTTGTATCTGCCTGGCATTTCTTCTTTTGGAGAATCGCTCCTCTCTCTTATACGGACCTGGTGGAGCTGTCAGTCATGCTGCTCAGTGCCTTAACACATTCAAAGAGTGAGCATTTTACTCAAGACTGTCTAATGGTGTTGTTACTGAACTCAGGTTCAGCTGCTCATGCTTGGAAGCCAATACTAGAGCAGCAAGTGTTGGTTGGAAAAGGAAAGGTTGCTTTACGCAGTAGGCCAGCAATATGGGGAGAATGTGGACTCATATCCAAAAACTGGCTCTGAAGACCCTACTCAATTATTAAAGTTTTTAAAGGAGAATCATTAGGAGAAGGAGTGAGAGTCTGTTATCTTCCACTGTTATCTTCCACTTTGTTATCTTCCACTGTGATCATATTCTTTGTTCCTTGTAGTTGAACAGTGCCTGAAGCCAGCCTCAGGCATCTTAGATGTATGAGGTAATCTTGAGGTAGATTTCTGCTGCAGAGATTTCTATCAAAACACTGAAATTTCCCAAGCAATCATCTTTCTCTAGGGTCTTGCCCTACAGTTAATAACTCTGTGTTCATTCTTCCTCTCTTCTGCTTTAATATCAAAAGAGTAAACAGGTCCCCTGAAAATACTCTAATCTTGGGAAGTTTTCTTCCCAGAGGGTTAAATTATGTAGATGTTGGGGAGAAAGAAATTTTCCTCTACACTTCTAGGTTCTTCTGTCTGGTCTAATAATTAAATTGACATGATACAGATTAATAGGAGAAAATCAAATAAAATTTAATAACATGTATATATGAGAGAGACTCGAAAAAACTGAGTAACTCATCAAAATAGCAGAAGCCTTCACCTTAAATACCATCCTCAGCTAAAGACAGAATAGGATGTTGAGAGTGAAGATAGTCATTTATGGGAGGTTACCAGGAAAGGCACAGTAAACAAGGATGATTGTATTGCAGGTTTAAGTCATTGTCTTCTCCACTGATGAGAGTTTCTAGATATTTGGTCATCCTCCTGCTTTAGGTACAGAGATTGAGGCACTCCATGTTTATGGAAATTTCTGTTACAAATGTAAATGTTTCTTACAGAAAGGCAAGTCCTACTTGGTTTTCAGAGCCCTTCCCTGTCTGCTGTTTCTCAGAAAGTAACCAGCTTAAAAGAATATATGCCAAAGAGCCATATTTTAGGGTGGTAAATTCTTCTACCCTACAGAGACATCCACTCAGCCATCTCTCCTAATAGTGTTCAAATGGGCAAGGCCTAGGTACTCAATAAATTTAGAATATGCTTGCCTCAACCTTTGAGGTACTTTTAAACACAATGTTTTTATGAATTATTCTAATATTCTAAGTGCAGATGTGTGGGAGTTATTTATAGATCATTGTGTATAAATTGGAAAAGCTCTTTTCCAAATCTACCATTTTTCTACAAATTAATTTTAAGAGAAGTTTGGACAGACCTTCCTTCTATTTTTCCCTTTGGATAATTTTCTATTTAATATTCATTATTCATCTAGGAGCTTCAATACTTAGGTTCAAATTTAGATGATGTTCATAAAAATCCTATTTCAATTTTATAAATTATACACATATATGCATATATAAAGAGAGCTGTATATTACTCTAAATTTTTGAGGGAAAGTGTTGAAGTCTTTCTTGAATATTCAGGTTTGTTGTTCTGAGAAGCAATTATGTAATAGTGCTGAAATTTCTGCAGTTAGAGCCTTGAGGTTGACTGTGCAATGTGAGACCACTCAGCCTTGTGCAAAATCATCTCAGATTGTTGCTTTTTGCATTTTGTGTTCCCCTCTTTTTCTTGTCAGTAATCATTTCCTAATTGTGCATAGTTTGTTTTCTCTCAGAATTTCTTCCTTCCCCTTATTATTTTCCTTAGTATCATGTTCATGTGACTGGAAACTGAATTACTAAACTAATTAGAATTAACTTTAAGTTGAAAGTAAATAAGCTTTAAGTGAAAAATTAAGGAATAATGGTATGATAAAACTGTTTATGCTTTAGTAAATCAGTATTAAGACAATTATTTTGACTTTTCAGAATTTTTTTAAAGCTGAGTTTATGTGGGTGACATGTTGCCACATTTCATGTCTCATATAACTATTTACATTCAAATATATCTAATGATATAACTCTCTGCTTACCATTCCAGAAACTATTCCTCTCAGTGCTAGTATAAATTATTAGTTTATCTCTAGTTTAACACACTTAATAAAAAGTAAATAGCTTTTGCAGGGATGTTTACATTTCCTCATCTTTTCATTCCTGAGATTATCAAGGATCCATTATGAGTGTTCTCATATTTTGATTTACTTTTGCATGCACAGCAAAATCCTCAGGAGTATTAGAACTGGTCTTCAGTCAACAAGCACAGGTAGATAAGAGCCACAGGTTCAAAGCCACATAGCACTTTTATTTACTGCAAATCATCCTTTCAAGGTGTTTTTCCCTCCTTATTTTCATCAACCTTTCAAAATGTGTAGGAATCATAAGTGCTGATCATACTTATTAGAGATAAGTTACATGCTTAAGGAGGGGAAGGGGAAATGAAGACAGGTTGTAGGAGAGCCACACATCTTGTTGCATTTGGGTCTTGCCATTATATGACAGTCTGAATTCTGACACTCATGTGCAATATTAAAAATAGAAAACAAGCACCAGCAAAAATCAAAAGTTAATGCTGCTGCTTGCATGTTGCCAGTTTGAGACATACACTGCTGAGCCATTGGCCTCTGAGGTTTTTGAATGACTATAGTGTGTGGCATTGCTTGAAGGAAAGTCCTTCTAGGATAGATCTTTACTCTCCACTGAATTACTTAGAACTGGAGATATTAAAATTCAACACAGGATTTTCATCATTCACTGATACATAGAGAATTATCTAGCTGTGATTGGCTCTGAAAAATACAAAGTGAACACCAAAGCACTACTTGATCTAACAAAGAATTTCATGAGAAATGCAGGAAATGAAGTTCTACAGATAAATAGAGACTACATTTTTTAATATCTACATATTAATAATGATATTTTAAGCTGATTTTAGAGATGTACTTATATCTATAGTGTCTATATTACTTAAAAATAAATATTTCAAATAAAGCTACAGTAGAATGCAAAATGACTAATAAGAACATAGGTTTAATACAGGAAGTAACATTTGATCAATTGTTTGCAAAGATTTATTTACATTGTTGACTTGCTGAAAATTATCTTTTAATAATCCAATTTTAATTTTCTACATTTTTAGTAATGTCTTCAAAGTCTGAAAATGTATTTCTTAAAATATTCAAAAAGGTGAGCCATAAACATTCTAAAACAAAAAATTATTCTGCTTAATGGCTATACTTATTCACATAATTTTATATGCTTAAATAACACATTGCATATTTAATCTTTTTTATCACTAACAATCATTATATGTAAAAGTACCTTTTGAACTAATTATATGAGAAACAGTACTTTTTGAAAATAATTAAACTCTGAAAAGTCTTTGCTTACAGACAGCTTTCAAGCTCAAGTTTTGTCACTTGATTAAAGTGTTGCATGTGGACCACTTCTCCTCCTCCTTTATCGTTGTTTTCTTAACTTCTTGGGATGGAAAATATCATCTCCCATCAAAAGTAATTTTTCCTTTTAGTGCACTGGATTTCTCTCATTAAAAAAAATAAAATAAAATAACATTGATAACTGAAAAGTCCCTGTTACTACTTCATTTCTCCTTAGATGACATTTTGAAATTTTAATATTACCTTTTTCCTGATAATACCACTACTATCAGTCTTGATATATCATTGATATTTCCAATAACTGGTAGCAATCTATACTGTAAAATATTCATTTATATCAAATATCATTGAATTTGAGACATAAGAGCAATGTACCAACTCACCACTACATTTAGTCTACTGCTTTCCCATGTCCAAGTATAAAAGGAAGTCCTTTACCTTCTCAAGAGATAAAATCTGATATCTTTACAAACAGCCACACTTGAGTGTATTGCTATACAACATCCTCTAAAACATTTTTATAAGACACTTTTTCTTGTGACCCTGTTGAGCACAGCATAGGCATAATTATACATGCTACACTCTTCCAAATTTAAGGTACCATTCTTTAATTTTTCTATTACTTATTCTTCATGTTCATGACCAAGATTGTTAATGACCTTTCTTTGGGAGAATACATTTAAACTAAAGAAACTCAATTTTTCTTATATTAAAAAGATCAAGGTGAATGCAGAACTGCATAGAATTCAATAACACTTCACTGCATTATGTAAGCTATATAATTAGTTACATATACTTAACTGTCAAGCTTGCACAAGATTCACATTCATCTCTCAGTAACATCCCAAATAACAATAAGCTATGATCATTTGGGGTCATGAAAATTGAGTGTGAAACTGTGTATTCAATCCCAAACTGTCCAGATATCATTATATCTTTATCTTATGATAGTATTCACACTACCATAGCCATGAAAGGAAAATTAAACCAGTATTAGCTTGCAAAGATTTAAATTAGATCTTATTCCCCCTTGACTATTTCTAAATTATATTTTCTTCCAGAGGTGGAAGAGACCAACACAGCTGAAGGCAAAAGAAGCCCACCATTAACTACCCAAGCACTGACCGTCTGTTGATTTCAGCCTACTGTGAACCGTGGACCAGTGACTTTGGTACTTGTGTTTTATCCTAGCTCTTCTCTGCTTTGAGGATTATATTTTTGCCATCTTCTCAGTGGATGCAGAAGATTAAAAGAGCTCCTGTGAGATTTGGCTACAGTACAATGGTTGAACTACATGAGCTGAAAAATTTGTACAACAGCATCAATTGTAAATTTAGAACATCATTTGTTGGTTTTGGGGTCTTATTTTTTTATAACTCAGAATAAGCAAAAAAAAAAATACTTTATTTTGTCTCTTTCTTGGTTCTTACAAAGTTTACTAATAGACACATTTATGAAAATTTAGTATAGAATATTTAACATCTTAGTAATATTTTAAAATTTAAAATTCTTAAATATTAGTTAATAATTGGTTTTAAGTAATAGTAATACATTTTAAATAATAAATGAATAAAAGATAAGTTAAGTCAATTTTTATTCTCCAAATTGAAATAAATGAAAACTGATGCTTTTTCATTTTTGCCAATTTCTTCATCAAATTGCAAAGATTAAGTTTTATCACTGTTAAACAATTCTCACTCCCTAAACATGCAAAAACTACATTCTCCAGAATTTGAATATGATAAATTTTCCAAATGAGATAAATTCAGAGAATATATTAATAAATTTGACAAAATAAAATCTAGTCCAGAAATTATAGAGACTTCCCCTCCAAAGCAATTCAATTTGTAAGTAAACCTGTTTAAGTAAGGGAAGACTTTCTATATAGGATTAAACAACAAACTCAATTAGTTTTAATCAGTAATGCAAGTGAAGCAGATTTTAATTTAATTAAAGCTAGCAGAAGTAAAATGCCTTGTAAGATAATGGGAGATAATGGAATTTGAATTCCTCTTCCTAGCAGTAATATGACTAGGACTATCTGTCTGATAGGAGACTGGTACAAAGGCTTTAATAGTTACTCCGGTTGTTCTAATAATTAAAAGCAAACGGATACCTTGAATATGCTAAAGAAAGAGGTAGCTAGTTCCTAGTTAGTGCTTAAAAGTCACCAATTAATGTGATTGCTCTTGTCACATTTTTACTAATGAAAGAAATAGCTTTTGTAACTAAAATACATTACACATAATATACTACTGAACAAAGTTCAACTTGTAGTTGTGATTAGGTGAAACCACATCAGCTTTGGATGTTTTGTCATTTTCCTTAAAAAAAGTTATAAAGCTTTATCTCTCTCGTATGTATTTATGAAAATAAAAAGACTTCAAAATAACATAGCAATAATGTTTGACTATTAACAAAATGAATAATAGTAACTATACCTTACATTTATTTAACACATCATGTTTTCCAAACCTCAAGCAGGTAGAATTAATATGTTTATCTTCATTTTAAGTATAAGAAGATGAGAGTCTTAGAGAATTTTATTCAAATTTTCAAAAGAAATAAAAGCCAACCTTTATTTTTTTTACTTGTATTTTGTTAATTGATTTATCTTCTCTCTTGTATTGCTGCTCTGACCAACTGGCAAGACATTTCAAGGAGAAAGTTGTTAGTGATTTCATCATTTTCATGTATGGGTGAGATGAGATATATAAAAGTCACTTTGCTTAACCTGGGGATAAATCAAAATAGATATTTGAGTATTTTTGAGAAGCTAAGAGTATTTTTTTACAAAATTAGAAAATATGGAAAACTATATTTTGTGGGTAGATAACATCCAAGAATGCAGTCATATGAAAGGGACTCTTCAGACAAGAGAATTTACAGTACATAGAGAATGGAATAAACCAATCTTTTAATTCACTGTAATATAACACATAAAAGTAAACTTGCCCCAGCATAAATGCAACTTCTGCTATAGCCCATAACATTCTCTGTTCCATCTTAGTAGGTAAACATGTGAATAACTATAGCCTGGGCTGAATGAGTCAGGGCCATTCTCTGGGAAAATTTTATTCTATCTGCCTACTGAGGTATAACAAATTTGTTCCAAGACAGAAGTAGGAAAATAAACTTATGTGATGTTGCCCCAGAGAGATCAGATGGAACCATAATTGCAAAAACAAACAAACAAACAAACAAACAAACAAAAAAAACAGTTATGTTGAAACAAGTAAAACTCCAAACTGTGTAAGAAAACAAAATTAAACATAAAAACAAAATGAAACATGTTCCTTTATGTAACTGTACCTTTTTCTATCTTGGTTCTTGACTTTCCAGTTCTCAGTTTCAGCATCTTGTGAAACTGACTGTTCTTTTTGCTTTGGTTTAGGTTTTTGTGAAATATCCATGTATCTTCCCAATAGAATCTTGTCTACCATTCCACCAATGTTAGTCTGGTTTGAATAGGTTTCTATTTCTTGTTTCAGACTGACTACATGTCTATATAGTACAAAGGGCAGCAATGTAAATAGAGTCTAGAATTGCACATAAATTAATGTTTTAAAAAATTCCAACTCCCCATACACTTTGCAAACATATCTGTATACTTACTATATGTTTATATTATATATATTATATATTACAGCATTTCTTTTAAAATGTGGTATTTATTTGTTAATTTTTCCCATAACATTAGGACATAGATTTGTTTTTTCCTTCCTTCCTTCTTCAAATATTTATTGAACTCTTACTGATTGCTAGCCACTGTTAATAGGTATTATAGAAATAGTAGTGATTATAAATGTCAAAATATCTGCTTTCATTGAACTTTCATACTTAGATAGCAGAGGAAAAATATTTTTTTAAAAGGCAACATGTCTAATATGTCAGTGTAGACCAGTGCTATGGAGGAAAATAAATAAATGGAAAGTTTTCTTTAATGATGGAGATGGTTTCTGGGTCTGCATGTAAGAAGTTTGAAAGTTGCCACTATGTCCTTACAAATAAAAAGCTGAAAAAACTGAAAAATTAACAACCCTTCTTGGATCTATAAGAGAGGGGCAGCAAACTGCTGCCCTCCAAGCTGGAGAAAGAGGCACATACAGAGTCATGGTGTACTGGAGCAGAAGCTCATGCGCTGAAACCACCAAGAGAACCAGAATTGGAGTAGGAAAACCTGAGCTCTAATTGACAAATAGCTAGAGGCCCAATGTGGACAACTCTGAGTTGTACAAAATGCTCTGGTGTACATACACAATTCAAAAAACTTTGAATATCTTTACCATTCTCTTTTGTTGTAAACATAGTTATTTTAAATAATATTTATGTTCTTATTAGTCTTATTATTTTTTAATTATAGTAACATAATATAGAATGCTACTTCTTCCTGAGCAATGAGTGCAGCAGATTTTATTTTCCAAAATGCCCACTGCAATATGTCTGGTCCCTCAAGCACTTCCATAACTTTGTCACTCACCTTTCAAAAAATAGATACAATTGCCTTGCCTTGTACTGAACAGGCAGCTCTTTTCCACTGCAGTGGAAGTGACACAATATGACTACTAAGGCTAGATATAAAAGCCAATGTGGATGGACCTAGAGGGTATTATGCTCAGTGAAATAAGTCTGATAAAGACAAGTACTTTATGATAACACTTACATGTAGAATCTAAAAAAAAAATACAAATGAATGTATATGCAAAACAGAAACAGTTGTTGATATAGAAAACAAACTAGTGGTTACCAAAAGGGAGAGAAAAGGGAGGAGGGGCAAATTAGGGTGTGGATTTAAGAGATACAAACTACTACCTATAAAATAGATAAACAATAAGGATATATTGGATAGCACAAGGTGTTATAGACATTTTCCTGTAATAACTTTTAAAGGAGTATAATCTAAAAATACTGAATCACTATGCTCTAATCACTAATATAATGTAAACCAACTATACTTAAATTTTTAAAAATCATTACACTTATTATTTAATAAAGGCAATGTGAATTTCAGCTAGTTCTTTTTCTCTCAAGATGCTTACCATTAATCTAAAAAAAATGGTACTGATGAACCTTGTGGCGGGGCAGGAATAACGCCGCAGACGTAGACAATGGACTTGAGGTCACAGGGATGGGGGAAGGGGAAGATGGGAAGAAGTGAGAGAGTAACACTGACATGTATACACTACCAAATGTAAAATGTTTGGCTAGAGGGAAGCTGCTGCATAGGACAGCAGCTCGATGCTTTGTGACGACCTAGAGGGGTGGGATAGGGAGGGTGGGAGGGAGGCTCAAGAGGGAGAGGATATGGGGATATATATATATGTATAGCTGATTCACTTTGTTGTACAGCAGAAAATAACACAACATTGTAAATCAATTATACTCCTATAAAGTTATTTTAAAAAAATGCTTACCCTTGAAATCTAGTTGCTATGTTTTAAGGAAGCCCAGACCAAATGGAAAGAATGCATGAAGGTGTTCTAGTCAACAATACCAGCTGACAACCAGCATCAAACATTAAACACACCAGGGAAAAATACCTTCAAATGATTGTAAATTCATCTTTAAATCTTTCAGCTGAGGCCTCAGATATCACAGAACAGAAACACAGCAATCTGTCAGAATTCCAGGCCCAAAGAATCCAAGAGCATGAATGGATTGTTTTATACCAGTAAGTTGTATAGTTCTAGAAAAGGGAATCACAATTTTGTGTTAATTTCTAGACACTAATAACTTTTCACCTGCTCATACATTTCTTTCTTTCTTTTTATTTTATTTTATTTTTGCTGTTAGAAAGTTGACATAAAAATGTGTAACATCCTTCGGGTTAATGGTACAATTCAGCTTTTCCACGTGTTAATCTTTCCTCTCAGTTAGTCTGCCAACTTAATATTCCCTTTGTTTAAGTCTCTCAGATATGAAATATTTTCTTGTAGGCAGAATTGTAAAAATGTACTCTTTCCTGAAATTTTACACCCTAATCCTCAGAATCTGTAAATATAATGACATATCACTCCCATGATATGCTACATGATACAGTTAACCTTAAAATAGGGAGATTATGCTGCTTGGTCTAAACTAATCACATGAGCCTTAAAAAGCTGAACATTTTTTTACAGATTGTGGCAAAAGAGGAGGTAGATTCAAAGCAGAAGAAGGACTTGACACAGCTTTGCTGGTTTAAAGATGAAAAGAGCCACAGAAGAAGGAATGCAGGTGACACCTAGGAGCAGAGACCAGCCCCTGGCTGACAGCCAGGAAGAAAATAGGGAACTACTTCCTACATCAGCAAGGAACTGGATTCTCTCAACTTGAATAACTTGGAAGTGGATTTTTACCCAGAGCACCAGCATAAGTTCCACAACCTTGATATTGGCCTTGTGAACTACTAAGCAAACAATCCAGTTAAGTCATGCTGGACTTCAGACCTACAAAACTATGGATAATAAAAAGATACTTTTTCTTTTTAAAACCACTAATTTTTGTGGTAATTTGTTATACAGCAAAATAAAACTAATCTATGTGTCATATATTCATTTTCAACTGTTAAATTTTCTGTAAATCTACTTGAGAAATGTATGTAAAAACAAAAATTAACAACTTTATATTAATACTTTTACTGGCTTAGTCTCTTCCCTGAAACAGAGAATGCAATGTATAGCCATGGGCAAAATACAGGCCACTACCCATATTTGTATGGTCCATGAGGTAGTTTTTACATTTTTATGTAGTTGAAAAATATCAAAATAAGTATAAAATATTATAATACATGAACATTATGTGAATTTAACAGTTCAGTCTATAAAATAAAGTTGGAACACTGCCACATTCACTGGTTTACATATTGTCTATTGATGATTTCATATCCAATAGAAGGATTTCATATGCGATGACAGTGATTTGTGTAACAACATCCTTTATGCTCCCCTGCCTCTGCAAATTTTCATTACTTTTTAAATTCAGAACTTGTTTTAAATTCTACCCACCCTTTCATTCAACTTAAATTCTATCATCACCATATATCTTCCCTGAGGAACTTATCCATTTGAGATTGCAAGATCAAGGTAAGTATGTAACCATCATTTGACACATTAGATTTTTGATATTATTATTGTTTCCATATCTTATTTCCCCAACTTGTAATCAAATTACAATTTTCTGGAAACCAAAGATTATATCCCACAATTCTCTGGAAAATCACAGTGCCTAGCAATATTGTATACTTGATATTGGGAATAATAAAGCATTCCATTTAGTTGTTAAAATTGTCTTTTAATCTGCACCAAATCTTTTTAATTTGAATTCTTTGATAAGGGAAGTAATAATGCAATATCTGAGCTTATTTTTTTTTGTTTGTTTAGTGGGGATGTGAAAGATAAAACATATTTTTCCCCTAAATGAAAGGCCTTCCTATTTTCTATAAGTAGCCCTGATTTTCCTCAACAACTCTGCAAAAACAGATTCTTCTCAAACAGGAACTTGGCTAAACAAAGTTTGTCAAGTAACATTTTAGATATTACTCTTCCTATACTTCAGGTGTAGTTTGTGTCTGTTATAGAGGAGTAAAATATTTTGAAAGTGAAGTATTAAGATCAAAGAGAATTAACTTTAGAATCAATAATATGCATTATGTATTAAGTTAAAAAATGATTTCTGCTTATTGAAGGCAGAAGTGATAAAAGGAAACAGTAATATTTGGAACTGGAATATTCTGATCATGTAAATGAACACCATACCCTGATTCTTTGGAAAAGCAAAATGTTTTCCCTCCTTTTACCTTCTTAGTTTTCTACCTGGATTCAAGCTTATGACTCATTCTAAAATGGTAATGTAAAAAATGATAAACAATATTTTCTCACCTTTCTCAAAGTTATGAAAAAGGCTCCAAGGATGAGAAAATGAGTGCCACAAGCCTATATTTTTTGCTAAGAAAGGCTGAACTGCCTCTGCAGGACTTGTTCAGAGATGGCCCATCTGGACTTTTACCTACCTACTCCATTGCCTCTCCCTCTGTCCTACACCAGCATCCTTTTCTTTCCAATCTACACACAAGGGAAGCAAGAGGTTCATTGAGATTTTTTAAAGGAACCTTATACAAAGAGAGAACTTGCTGTGAAGATGAGTATATTTCCCCTCCCATTTATGCTAGATGAGATTTCTAGCAGAAAAACACATTAAAGGAAGTGATAGGCATGATCTGTGGAGACTGGCTCCTTAACTCCAGAAAACTGTCCCATCAGTGCTGTGTAAAAAGATGTCCTAGAGCCAGTTGGAGGCAATTGGGAAAGTAAAGCTGTTTTCTGATTATACTCTACACAGCCTAATCCATTCAGCATCATAGATATTGAAGACCGACACGACAACCGGAAGCAGCACATTTAGTAATAAGTTTGCGAATTCCAGATGCTTTATTTTATCTGTTGAATAACAATTTTTGTGTCTCAAGAGTGGTTGATATTGTGGGTTTTATATTTGTACATCACTCCACAAATAAGATATGGTCACATCTTTACAGGATGTTGATTTCTGATTACATATTTGGAGGTTTAGCCTAATCCTTGGTAAAGGACATGGATTAGAAAATTTCCCGCAATCTCACTCTGAGTAAATGGAGAATGGGTTTCTTATTTATAACTGATGATATGGTAAGCCGTTTTCTACCTTTCCATATGTATTGGTAATGGAATAAGTACATCAGAAAAGTTGATTATTGGTTAGAAAACAAAAAAGAAAAACACACATACATTCTGACTTATTTTGTTTGCAACATGCATGCCCAGTGACATATTAGTCACTTATGAAAAAATTAAAACTGAGCCAAAAGTCCCCTAGTAACACCATTATTATTGATTACACAAAAACTAGATTATTATTAAAGAAGTTTACACCCAGCTTAACACATTTACAGAATAATCAAATGAAATCCATATTTATGGAGAGTTGAAATCCTAAGTAGAATAGATATTTTTTTCTAAAGCCACTGTAACATTGCACAGAAGAAAGATATAAGTATGTGATTAATATATATATATAAATATCTCAAAGGGTAGACTTAGTTGTTCAAATTATCATTCAGGGTCAATATGACAATATACAGTGTGGAAAATATGTATAAATGATAGGAGGTATGACTTTTTTTTTAACAGAAGAGTACACAAACCTTGAAACTACAAATGGCATTTTTGACCTCCACATTGTCCTCAGAGGTCTACATCCTGCTTCTTTCTTTATGGAAAGAAATCTGCACTGCAGCAGTAACTGATTAGTTCAAGTGGATTTCTGATGGTAAGTTATAATAATAATAATAATAATTCACACCTCAACCTTTTGTCCTTAGAATATGAAAACACCACATTTTTCTCAAAGAGCTCAATAAAACTTTTATCTAGTGATGGATAAAGTTCCAAATGAAGTAGATACCCTCTCAATTTTACTTTTAGAATTATGAGGATAACACTGGGTATAGAATTTCTTTAAATTATAAAAGACTAAAACTATAAAAGCTCTAATTGTATTTTTCCAAACTATATTTTTTGGTAAAGGCAGGGTTCCCGAGAGAAAAAAATTTAATATGATAACACTTTAGAAAATAATAAATTTTTAAATAAAAACAAATACAAACTTAACCTTATATGATTTCACTGTGTCACTTCAAACAGCACAGGAAATGTTCTATAGATCATTAATCCATTGTATAGTAACTCTCCTAAATTTTGAGACTGGTCTTCAGTGGTTCTATACTTTGGCTCAAATAGAGTGGAACTTGGAATACTTGGATAAACTATTTTTAGAGAGACTTTGAAAGTAATCAATATTTTGTCAAATGTATTAATCCTTGACCAGGAAGTTGGTCTTCCTTGGTACAAATAATAATGTGAATAACTTTGAACAATTTAGAGAAGTAATATGAAGATTCAAATATACCTGTTTCTGGGCCCATTTACTATTTTGTATTATTTTAAAAATTATTAATTAAACAATTTTAAACATTTAGTTTAAATAAAATTTTTCAGTATTTTTTTAGTAGTAAATCACACTTAAAAACTTCTGAAGAGCGCACTGTATTTTCAAGATGACCTGCATTGTACTTACATAAGCTAAGCCAACCTTTAAAATAAATTCCAATTATTTTAAAGAGAAGAGATATGTCAAGGTACTTCGGATAGAATTTTTAGAAGATTTCAAACAGTTTCTTGAAAATAAAGCAAAACTTTACTTTTCTCATAGTATGAATTAAAATGCATGTAAACAGTTCTTTCTATTTCTAATATTTGTTAAACCATTTTTCATTTCATTAACATTACTTTTATCTCTAAAAAAACACACAACTTTTTCTTCTGATAAGAGTAAGTTAAAGGAATTTTATCAGTATAAAATACAATTGCTTTGTTCCACATCCTTGCCAACACTTGTTACATTTACTTTTTCTTAATAGCCATCTTAACATGTGTGAGGTTATGGCTCATTGTAGTTTTGATTTTGGATTGCCATAATAAAATTTTGAGCACATTTTCATAGTTTTGTTGACCACTTGTATGTCTTCTTTGGGAAAAGGTCTATTAATGTCCTTAGTTTATTTTTTAAATTGAGTTACTATTATTATTATCTGTAAGGCTTCCTTATATATTTTGGAAATTAACCTCTTATCAAATATATGATTTCCAAATATTTTCTCATATTCTCCTGGCTGCCTTTTCATTTTGTTGATGGTTTCTTTTGCTGTGCAGAGTCTTTTAAATCAAATGTAGTCCCACTTGTTTACATCGCTTTTGTTACTTGAGTTTTTGGTATCAATTCTGAAAAAAAAATTGCCAAGCCTAATCAAAATTGATGTCAAGGAGCTAAGTTCTAGGAATTTTACAGTGTCAAGTCTTACATTCAAGTTTTTAACTGATTTTGAGTTGATTTTTCTGTTTTGTATGACATAGGGTTCCAGTTTCATTATTTTCCATGTGGCTGTCAGTTTTCTCAACACCATTTTTTGAAGACATGATGGATCCTGTGTAATAAATTAATTGATCAGTTTATTTCTGGGCTTTCTATTCTGTTCCACTGGTCTATGTGACTGTTCTTAGGCCAATACCATACTGTTTTGATTACTAGAGCTTTGTAATATATATTGAAATCAGGAAGTGGGATGCTTCCAACTTTGTTCTTTTTTCTCAAGATTGCTTTGGCTATTCTGGATTTTTGTGGTTCCGTACAAATTTTAGGATTTTTTTTTCTAATTCTGTGAAAAATGCCATTGGTTTTTTGATAGGGATTGCACTGATTCTGCAGATTGCTTTGGCTAGTATGGCCATTTTAATGGCATTAATTCTTCCAGTCTATGAGAACTGGATATATTTCCATGTATATGTGTCATCTTCAACATCTTTCATAAATGTTTTGTAGATTTCAGTATACAGATCTTCTACCTCTTTGGTTAAATTTATTCCCACATGTCTTCTTGTTTTTGAAGGATATGCCTAGTCTCTTATTCAAATCTTAGAGATATAAGGAATAGTTCTTTGAATGTTGTTTTCATATTAAAAAACATTTGAACACCTCCTTTTATTTTTCTCTCTCTCTCTCTCTCTATATATATATATGTTTACATAAAATCATTTTGCCCTTTCTATTCTTGAAATTATTTTTTTAATAATCAAAATTGATTAAATTACATTTTTGAGATTGAGATTACCAGTGTTTGCCTTTTATGTTGGAAGCTTTGAAAAACATAACATCAATGACAACAACAGGTTATTTTATTTTATTTTATTTTGTGGTATGTGGGCCTCTCACTGTTGTGGCCTCTCCTGTTGTGGAGCACAGGCTCTGGATGTGCAGGCTCAGTGGCCATGGCTCACGGGCCTAGCCACTCCGTGGCATGTGGGATCTTCCTGGACCGGGACACGAACCCGTGTCCCCTGCATCAGCAGATGGACTCTCAACCACTGCGCCACCAGGGAAGCCCAAGTTATTTTTAAGATATTCTTTTTTCCAAGATGCAGTTCAAAAGTTCATTAGCATTTGTTAACAAAATTGACTTTTTCCTTATTAATCATTTAATCAAATATGAATTAAAAAATAGAATTTAAAGGGATTTTGTATTACTTTTAAATGTTTTATATTTTAATGATTCAATAGAAAAAATCTCTAATCATTTAGCTCTCCTATAAATTGGCTCTCTTTTCAGATAAAATAAGAGACTATTGATATAAGATCACCTTATATCTAATGTTTTTAACTTTCTGGTTAAGTCCTTATTTTTTCTCTGTTATCAAACCACTCTCATGGTTGTCATTTTCAAGGAAACTTAACTGATTAAAAATATATTAAAATATTTCATCAAAATAAAATGAACAATGACAATTAATAAATCCTTCAGAGCACACTTTTGTATGCTTTTTTTTTAACCATGATTATTACTATAAGTAATTCTTATTCTTCTGAAGCATGGTCAGAAAGTATATAGAGTTTTCAGTGCTCAGGGAAAATTTGCTAGCTATGTTTCACTTAGCTTTATCAATGATATAATGATATAACTTAATTTACGATGCCAAGGAAAAATAATGATATGTGTAGTAGAAACATGCAGTGAATTTATTTTAGCTATACAATGCATATAATTCACTCTTTTCATGTACCTTATTATTTTCTGTCTCTTTAACTACTTTCTTTCCAAAGAATTGAATAGCTAGATGATGGCAAAATTCATGTTACTTTTATTTGTATAAGGAAAGTGGAGTGTGATTGACTATATTGACCAGAAGAACAGAATCATCTAAAAAAATTCTCTGAGTAACTCCGGTTTTATTACCTCAGTTAAAGATGCTAAAGGAGAGAGAGGAGGCACTGGTGGAAGCAGATGAACCATACAGGCTGGTGACAGTGTATGCAGGGTCAGTGCAGTATGACCATCCCAACCACATAGTCACCATGACCACAGTCTAGGACATTGATCGGTGAGGGCTGTCTACTCCCATGGCTCCCACCTAAACAAAGGCTGGGCACAGGTCCGAGAAGTAGAACTCGTCCATAGACAAGCTGACAGGAGCCTTACTCAGGAAGTCCAGAGACCCCTGCTATTCCAGCAAGTATCCTCTTTTATGTCCTCGGCATCACTGCACACATATAGTCCCAAAGGGTAAAGATGATACATCTCCGACTGGCTCAGGACTCTACCAAGAAGCCCCCAAATGCCACTCATACCAGCAAGACACAGTGCCACAGGCTGATAGGCAAAGTCTAACACAGAGAAGAATGAGCCTGGAGAACCAGGCGATGCCCCATTCTAGGCTACAAAGACCTGTCCTGTCTCAGCTTGGTTGTCCCGCTATCCCAGCCTGCATGGAGGTGATGACTCCATAGCCTAAGGTTGGGATTCCAGCACTTTTCCAACCTGACTATTGAACCCCAAAAGAGCAGGCAGCTGAGAGCTTTCCTCCCCTGGAGAAGCCTTCAGAGCCAAGTTTAGGTGGTCTTCTTAAATTTATAACCCACTGGGCCTTCACCAGATTGTGAAGCTAAAATAAATACATGCATACATACTTACACACATACATACATAAACACAAAAAATAAATTTACTGTTCCTGAGTAAAGCTGGATTCTCATGTCTTTTCAAATAGACATCTGTCTTATTTATGAAAAAACCAAAAAATGCTATGCTTTTCTTTTTCTTTTTTTGAAATCTGATAGTGTCAGAATCTTTAAAACGTTTATAATCATATAGGTTTTACAAGTAAATTTCAAAAGAATTAATGGATTTAGGATCCAAATGAAAATTAAATAATTCAATTAAAAGTAAGATTACAGCCTTTTCAAATCAATGCTTTCTATTAAACCCCTAAGAAATAGATTTTGTCAGTATCTTCTGTGAAGATTTTAGTTATTTATAAATTTCTTCCTTGCCCTCAACTACATCTAAATTTTTTCATAAATTAATTGCTAAGAAGTAGAGTTTATAATTTGACTTTGAAGTCTAAATACTCATATAACAGAGAAGGAAAGAAATCTCAAAGTTAAGTGACAAAGTAACAGTAGGTCTCAAAACTGAGACAAGTTCTACTACTCTTAATCTGTCTCTTTCTCTCTCTCTCTCCTTAGTTTGATAATTCTTAGTCAGGAATACTCAGTATCTTTGTGCAGAGGAGCTGAATAAATAAAATATGTGCCAAAAGGGTATGCAGTCATTAGTTTAACATGATTTTGCCACCATTTGATATAGAAAAGAAAAATGTCTGGCTAATGCTAATTTAAGACATATATTCAACTAGAGTCAGTGATTTTATTAATAATGCTCTACCTAAAAGAGGAGGCAGATAGATAAATGAAACAACATTTAGGCAAAAGAAAAAAATGTAGATATATGTAAGTGGCTTACAGACAGAAGATTGAAAGGAGTTTTATATAACAATTAATTAGAACTGCTGAAAAATCGATGGCTACAATGCATAGGAGATATCATTAAACTTTTAGAGTTTGAGTATCTATAAAATTTTTCCACAATAACATTGAGGTAATTTATATTTATCACAAGAAAATAATTTAACTTTTTATAGTATATAATAGAAATGTAAATCTGACAATGAAACCCCTTCATAAATTTTCCTTTATGTTTATTCTTTATTCTGTGATTTAAGGAACTTTCATTGCCTCAGTTTTATCATAAAAGATTTTAATTTCTACACTACATAAAACATCTTAGTAAACAGAATTCTCTTAGTAAAGAAATGCTTTCTGGGATAGCTGTTAATTAGAGGTACACATTTGTCTTCAGTCTATATTTATTAGTAAACTTTGAAACAAGTAATATTTTTATGACTAATAAAACCAAAAGGCTGACAAATAAAGGAAATCAGGATCACTACTTTTATATTAAGAAAACAAGTTTAATATTTTTTCTGCTTCCATGTTTGATATTATAGGAGAAAAATTGTATGGACAATATTTTTCCCCAAATGATTTTGGTTTTGAATCTTTTATACTGATATTTATAACAATATACAGTTGGCCCTTAAACAACACAGATTTGAACTGAATGGGTCCACTTACACATGTATATTTTTCAGTACAGTCAGCTTTTTGTATCTGTGGGTTCCACATTCATAGATTCAACCAGCTGCAGATTGTGGGTTGTGTACTATGCCATTTTATATAATGGACTTGAGCATCCATGGATTTTGTTATCTGTGGTGGGTCCTGGAAGAAATCCCCCACATATATGTAAGGATGACTGTATACCCATATAAATTAAAATTTTAAAAAGTGTAAGAAAGAACGAAAGAAAAGAAAGTTTAGTTATATAGAAAGGAAAGAACTCAAAATGGATTAAAGGCTTACATGTAAGATTAAAACTATAAAACTCTTAGAAGAAAACATACAGGGAAGCTTTGTGACATTGGTTTTGGCAATCACATCAAAGTACAAGTGAAAAAAAATTGAAACTCTCTTAATATTTTGATGTAAACAGAAAATTGTCTTCCTTTATTTTCATTTATATTGTATATGTGCAATTTTCAATATTGTATACTAGACTTATTTGTGTTTACTAAAACCCAAGTATAATATGAACTGATTCTCATTTGTGGACTTTCAGAGAAAACAGTTCCATGTTTCTGCATAGTTTAGGCTTTCTGAACAAAAAAGTTACCAGCAACAGGAGGAACTTGAGAAAGCAGAACACAGAATTGTTTGTGGATTTAGATTTCTCATTATTCTGAAGGCAATAGGGGCATTATTATTTATGCTCTGTATGTTCATTGGAAGGGATGGGGTGTATTATCTGGTATGGAGTAGCATGACAGTGACTACAGTTTTCATCAGTGGTTAATTGGTTTGGAGTATAAATGGAAGGAGGAGTACTGGGATGCACAATATATATGATTTTTATTTGGTAAAGGTGCAGTGATAATTACAATGATTGTGACGTGGGCTGGTTAGATTAATGTCACTGAAATCCTTGTAATAAGGAAATTATGGGTTACTCAGGACATTTAGATGACAACTCGAGGCATGCTGTGATAGGCAGAGGTCCTTTTTGGCATCTTTGTTGGAGAGACCATTTCTTGCAGTCACATTGAAAATTATGCTGACTTTTCATCTTGTTTATGGTTTCCTTTGCTGTGCAAAAGTTTTTGAGTTTAATTAAGTCCCATTTGTTAATTTCTGTTTTTGTTCTCATTACTCTAGGAGGTGGGTTAAAAAAGATCTTGCTGCGATTTATATAAAAGTGCTCTGCCTATGGTTTCCTCTAAGAGTTTTATAGTATCTGGTCTTACATTTAGGTCTTTAATCCTTTCTGAATTTATTTTTGTGTATGATGTTAGGGAATGTTCTAAGTTCATTCTTTTACATATAGCTGTCCAGTTTTCCCAACACCACTTATTGAAGAGGCTGTCTTTTCTCCATTGTATATTCTTGCCTCCTTTGTCATAGGTTAGGTGTCCATATATGCATGGATTTATCTCTGGGTTTTCTATCCTGTTCCATTGATCTATATTTCTGTTTTTGTGCCAGTACCATACTGTCTTGATTACTGCACCTTTTTACTATAGTCTGTAGTATATTTCTGTTTCTGTGCCAGTACCATACTGTCTTGATTACTGTAGATTGTAGTCTAGCCTGATTCCTCCATTTCCATTTTTCTTTCTCAAGATTGCTTTGGCTATTCAGGGTCTTTTGTGTTTCCATACAAATTGTAAAATTTTCTGTTCCAATTCTATGAAAAATGCCATTGGTTATTTGCTAGGGATTGCATTGAATCTGTAGACTGCTTTGAGTAGTATAGTCATTTTCACAATGTTGATTCCTCCAATCTAAAAACATGATATATGTCTCTATCCATTTGTGTCATCTTTGATTTCATTCATCAGTATCTTATAGTTTTCTATAAACAGGTTTTTGCCTCATTAGGTAGGATTATTCCTAGGTACTGTTTTTCTTTTTGTTGCAATGGTGAAAGGGATAGTTCTGTTAATTTCTCTTTCTGATCTTTTGTTGTTAGTATATAAATTCATTGATTAGCTCTAATAATTTTCTGGTGGCATCTTTAGGTTTATCTATGTATAGTATCATGTCATCAGCAAACAGACACAGTTTTACATCTTCTTTTCCAATTTCTATTCTTTGTATTTCTTTTCCTTCTCTGATTGCTGTGCCTAGGACCTCCAAAACTATGTTGAATAATAGTGGTGAGAGTGGAAACCCTTGTATTGATCCTGATCTTAGAGGAAATGCTTTCTCTTTTCACCATTGAGAATGACGTTTGCTGTGAGTTTGTTATATATGGACTTTATTGTGTTGAGATATGTTCCCTCTATGCCCACTTTCTGGAGAGGTTTTATCATAAATCGGTGTTGAATTTTGTTGGAAAATTTTTTCTGTATCTATTGAGAAGATCATATGGATTTTAACCTTTAGTTTTTTAATAGGGTGTATCACATTGATTTGCATATATTGAAGAACACTTGCATCGCTGGGATAATTCCCACTTGATCATGGTGTATGATCTTTTTAATGTGTTATTGGATTTGCTTTGCTAGTATTTTGTTGACGATTTTTGCATCTATGTTCATCAGTGATATTGGCCTGTAATTTTGGTTTTTTTGGTCATATCTTTGTCTGGTTTTGGTATCATGGTGATAGTGGCCTTGTAGAATGAGTTTGGGTGTGTTCCTCCCTCTGTAGTTTTTAGGAAGAGTTTGAGAAAAGTAAGTGTTAGTTCTTCTCTAAATGTTTGATAGAATTCTTCTGTGAAGCCATCTGGTCCTGGACTTTTGTGTGTTGGAAGATTTTTAATCACAGTTTCAATTACATTACTTGTGACTGGTCTGTTCGTATTTTCTATTTCTTCCTGGTTTAGTCTTGGAAGATTGTACTTTTCTAAGAACTATCATGCAAAGTAAAGTAACTCAGAAAGAGAAAAACAAATATGCTATATTTACGCATATATGTGGAATCTAGAAAAATGGTACAGATAATCTTATTTCCAAAGCAGAAGTAGAGACAGAGATGTAGAGAGCAAATGTATGGATACCAAGGGGGAAAAGGAAGGGTGGGAGAAATTGGGAGATTGGGATTGACATATATACACTATTGATACTATGTATAAAATAGATAACTAGTGAGAACCTATTGTGTAGCACAGGGAACTTTACTCAATGCTCTTTGGTGACCTAAATTGAAAGGAAATCCAAAAAAGAGGGGATATATGTATACATACAGCTGGTTCACTTTGTTGTACAGTAGAAACTAACACAACATTATAAAGCAGCTACACTCCAATAAAAATGAATTAAAAAAAAGAAAATTATACTGAAAATTGGGACTATTATGTGAGTTTGAAGGTGGGAGAATGACAAAAGAGAGGCCATGTTCTGCCTTAACATGTCCTCTTTGTTAAAGCAAGGTCCTGAGAGACGGAGTAGAACCATAAATTATGGAATGAAAAATTATGATTGATGACCTCAAGAAATATGAGCCCCCAAATTTCCTTCATCCTTCAACATCACTCTTTCTGATCTCTTGGTTACCTGTGATAGTGTTATTTATAATAAGAAATATATATTTGATCTTCATCCTTGTCTCTGGCACAGAGCTCTTAAAACCCTTGGAATTTCTTGAGATGAGAGTGATAAATGTGTCTTTTGTTTTGTAAATGAGGTAACTTTTGGAAAGCACCTAAGGATGGTGACTGTTGCCAGTAGAGCTAACCATGTGATTAGTAGGTTGGGACATTTTTTTTTTTAATTTTAAATTTTTATTTTTTAACATCTTTATTGGAGTATAATTGCTTTACAATGGCGTTAGTTTCTGCTGTATAACAAAGTGAATCAGCTCTAAGTATACATATATCCACATAACCCCTCCCTCTTGTGTCTCCATCCCTCCCTCCCTATCCCACCCCTCTAGGTAGACACAAAGCACCAAGGAGCTGATCTATCTGTGCTATGCAGCTGCTTCCCACTAGCTATCTATTTTACATTTGGTAGTGTATATATGTCCATGCGCTCTCTCGCTTCATCCCAGCTTACCCTCCTCCTCCCCATGTCCTCAAGTCCATTCTCTACATCTGTGTCTTTATTCCTGTCCTGCCCCTAGGTTCTACAAACCTTTATTATTCTTTTTTTTTTTTTAGATTCCATATATATGTGTTAGCATATGGTATTTACTTTTCTCTTTCTGACTTACTTCACTCTGTATGACAGTCTCTAGGTCCATCCACCTCTCTACAAATAACTGAATTTCATTTATTTTTATGGCTGAATAATATTCCATTGTATATATGTGCCACATTAGAATGTTTGGACTTTTAACTTCACCACCTGACCTTTAGGGAGAGGTAAGGAACTAAGATGATGTTTTATGATTTAATCAGGCATGCCTATGTAATGAAGCCTATATAAACACAAAAGGACAGGGTTTGGAGATCTTCCATTTTGGTGAACACATGGAGTTTTGGGGAGAGTGGCATGCTCAGAAATGTCATGGAAGCTCCCCACTCTTCCCTATTCTTCTCTTCCATCTAAGTTATATCCTTGTATTAATATAATAAACTGGTACTCAAGTAAGTAAAATGTTTCTGTGTTCTGTGAGTTATTCTAGCAAATTAATTGAACCCAAGGGAGGGAGTTCACTGGAACTCCAAATCTATAGTCGGTTGGTCAGAAGCACAGGTGACATCCTGCACTTAAAATTGTCAACTGATGTGGGAGGCAGTCTTGTAGGACTGAGCATTTACCTATAGGATCCAGATAGATAGTGTTACAAATGAATTAAATTGTGAGACTCCCAGCTGGTATCCCAAAGAATTGCTTGGTGGTGTGGGGAAAAAAAAAAAAACAAAAAAAAAAAACAAGTTAGAATTGGATGCAGAATCCTACACCTAAATTCCATATTTCTACCCAAATCATGGTCCATTATTTATGAATCGGTATAGATCAATACCATTGGCCATCCACACAGAGTGGCAATCAAGAGTATTTCCTAAAGTTATGTGCACTAAAATAGTACCCCTTTTTTATTCTCTTTCATGGCCATCCATAAATGAAGCTGTAATTCTTTTAGCACTTTACTCTTAGTAAAGGTTAACATTTTGCACAGTAGATTTGGAAACTGTTCCCAAGTTTTATTATTTTATCATCAACTAGTTATAAGAAATTATACATATGACCATATTTGTGGATTAAGAAGGATGAGTAGTTACATTGGAAGTCTGAGCTTCTTGCTTACAGTGTATGCTCATGTTTTTTACAATTGTTTTTTGTTTGATCTCATACATAATACTACGATTTGATAATAAATTACTGATAGGCTACTCAATCTCATGGTTTATTGGAACAGATAACACTATATTCATCATGCACAACTCAGGTTACATATGTTTTGTTGTCCTACACCAAGCATTCTGTTTTTGTTTGTTTTTTCCATAACACAGTACAAGGAAGCCTCGACTTTTCCAAAGGAGTGGGTTAGAAAAACAACATGAACAGAGTTCTTGGCTTTGCTTCAAAATATAAAGATGTCTGCTGAATATTATTTGGTTGTTTGTTTTTTAACTATGACCACCTAATAAACAGTGTTGAAACTGATGCATGATAAGGGCCAGGCATTCAACAGGCACATGTAAAGCTGCTCAACATCACAAATTATTAGAGGAATGCAAATCAAAACTATAATGATGTATTACCTCACACCAGTTAGCATGAGCTTTATCAGAAAATCTACAAACAACAAATGCTGGAGAGGCTGTGGAGAAAAGGGAACCCTCTTGCACTGTTGGTGGGAATGTAAATTGAGACAGCCACTATGGAGAGCAGTATGGAGGTTCCTTAAAAAATAAAAATAGAATTACCATATGGCCCAGCAATCCCACTACTGGGCATATACCCAGAGAAAACCATAATTCAAATGGACACATGCACCCCAATGTTCATTGTAGCACTATTTACAATAGCCAGATCTTGAAAGCAACCTAAATGCCCATCAACAGATAAATGGATAAAGAAGATGTGGTACAGGGCTTCCCTGGTGGCGCTGTGGTTGAGAGTCTGCCTGCCGATGCAGGGGACACGGGTTCGTGCCCCGGTCTGGGATGATCCCACATGCCACGGAGCAGCTGGGCCTATGAGCCACAGCCGCTGAGCCTGTGCATCCAGAGCCTGTTCTCCACAACGGGAGAAGTCACAACAGTGAGAGGCCCGCGTACCACAAAAAAAAAAAAAAAAAAAAAGATGCGGTACATATATATAATGGAATATTACTCAGCCATAAAAAAGAATGAAATTGGGTCATTTGTAGAGACATGGATGGACATAAAGCCTGTCATATAGAAGGAAGTAAGTCAGATAAGTCAGAAAGAGAAAAACAAATATAGCATATTAATGCATATATGTGGAATCTAGAAAAATTGTAGAGATTAACTGGTTTGCAAGGCAGAAATAGAGACACAGATGTAGAGAACAAAAGTATGGACACCAAGCGGGGGAAGCAAGGCAGTGGGTGGTGGTGGTGGGATGACTTGGGAGATTGGGATTGACATATACTAATGTAAAGTAGATAACTAATAAGAACCTGTATATATAAAAAATAATAGAATTCAAAAACAAAACAAAAAAATAAGACCCAGGCATTGATGAAAGTAATTCAGGAAGAGACAAGTAAATGGAAAGACATTCATGTTGATGGACTGGAAGTTTTAATATTATTAAAATGTCCATACTACAGATTCAGTGCAATACCTATTTAAATCCCAATGGCATTTTTTTCTTTTACAGAAATAGCATAAACAATTCTACAATTCATTTGGAGCCACAAAGAACACCAATTAATGAAAAGGATGTTAAGAATAAACAAAGGGGGAAGGATAGTCTCTTCATCAAATGGTGAATATATCAAACTAGATATCCACATGTAAAAGAATGAAACTTGTCCCATTTCTTACACTATATACAAAAAAAACAACTCAAAATGGATTACAGACTTAAATGTTAAGGCCTGAAACTGTAAACCTCTTTGAAGAAAACACAGTAGAAATGCCTTATAACATTGGTCTTGGTAATGATTTTTTTTTTTTTTTTGCATATGACATCAAAGCACAGTGAACAAAAGCAAAAATAGATCACTGAGATTGTATCAGAAAAAAAAAAAAAAAAACAATAAAACAAAACAAAACAAAAAACCCCTTTTGCACAGCAAAGAAAACAAACAGTAGAGTCAAAAGGCCATTTATGGAATGGGAGAAAATTCTTGCAAATCATCAATTTGAAACAGTGTTAATACCCAAAATATATTAAAAAACTCATGACTCAATCGCAAATTAAAAAACAAAACAAAGCAAAACAAATAACTCAGTTAAAATATGAAGTGATAAAATTGGCCAAAAGATATATGAAAACGAAGTCAACATCACTAATCATCAGGGAAATGCATATCTAAAACACAATGACATATCACCTCATGCTTGAAGGATGGCTATTATCAAAAACAAAACAAAACCAAAGAAAACAAGTGTTGACAAGGGTGTGGAAATATGGGAACCCTTATATTTTCCTGAAGGAGTGTGCAAAGTTGTAGTCTTCATGGGAAACACTTTAGAGATTACCCAAAAATTTAAAAATAGAACTACCATGCAATCCAGTTATTCCACTTCTCGGTATTTATCCAAAATAATTGAAATCAGGATCTTGAGGAGATATTTGCACACCCATGTTCACTGCAGCTTTATTCACAGTAACCAAGATGTGGAAATAACCTAAAAGTCCATCAACAGATGAATGGGTAAAATGTGGTATATACCTGCAACAGAATTTTATTCAGCCTTTAAAAAGAAGGAAAGCCTGCAACATGAAACAAAAAAGATTAACTTGCAGGGCATTGTGCTAAGTGAAATAAGCCAGTCACAGGAAATCATATCAAGATATATCAAGCATACAAAATATTCAAACTCTTAAAAGCAGAGAGATGAATTGTGGTTGCCAGGGGCTGGGGAAAGGGGAGATGCAGAGTTGCTATTCAGTGGTTATAAAGTTTAAATTATGCAGAATGGATGAGCCTGCCCATATTTAACAATATTGCATGGTACACTGAACATATTTTTAGGAAAGCAGATCTCATGTAAAATGCTTTTTCTACAATGGGGGGGGGTTATACTTAAAACAACAACAACAACAAAACAAGGTTTCAGGATACTTGCGGACACAGTTGAACCTGAGGCTAAACTGTCTCTTGTTCTGGACCCTACCTACAACTAGCAGCCTTAATTTTTTTAAAGTTATTGAATTAGAATAGTTCACTGACATATTTAACATGTTACCATTAAAATCAGAAGAGGCCAGCAACCATTGTACTTCTTTGTATTGATTGTAGTTTAAGGTACAGTAACTTGCTTTTCATCTTAGGCAAGCTGCAAACAATTGGACCTTTAGAAATTTACTAATATGGTAAGTCCTTTAATTTTAAAAGGGCTTATATCATACCTCTGCCAACTGTATACCTCACCATATCGTGTCATCAATATAACAGATCATCTCTGTATTATGCTGTTATACAGAGAAAGAAAATTAATATATTTCTAGGTTAAGACATTGTCTTTGTTCCATAAAGGCAAACTGTTACTGATCATTTTCACTAATCGATCTGGAGAAAAGAGAACTTTCCAGATCAATAGCTACATGCCGGTACCCGAGAATATGATTATTTGCTCCAACAGGTTACTACATATGGAATAGCAACTGCAATTTGAGACATCATCTGATTATGTGTGCAATAATTCTCCAATAACTAGCTGCTTTTTACACTAGTCTTAGATGTGAGATTTTAAAAAAATTGATAGAAACCATCACTTTGCATCTTTTAAATATTTAATGGTCACCTTAATCTTTGAAATTACTCAATGGATGTGGTTTTGCTTTAGGTTCTCTATTTTGGTTGAGTAAGGCCGATCAAAGTGTTTCCATTTGATATTTTCAAAAATAATAGCTTTTAGTATACAGAACAGGATACCAGCATGGGGATATTTTCAGTTGCCAGAAAATAATTATCTAGTTCAATGTTGCCAGGAACTGGATAAATTATTGCCTGATGGTTCAGCACATCCATTGGGAATATTGTGAGATTAACTTGGGCTGAAAGTTAATTTCCTATCTGACCTCCCTAAATCTCCTTTCTGACAACAGGACAATAGTAGTATTTAGGTTCTCTAGGTATTGGCATCAATTTATAGCCTCTGTCATATAACCCCTGAAACATTCTAGGTATTTTTGTTTTCCCAGTGCTCATTCATCTGTGAAGCTGCTCATAGAGGCCTTTGGAAAATACTTGGAGAAATATTTACAGTATTAACACTTAGCAGTGGCACTGGGTATTTTCTCAAGGAAGACACTTCAATCATGGGATCTTGGTGTATAGAGTTAGCTTAGGTTTCAGAACTAACTGAGAGGCTAAGAATCTTTGTTGTGTTCTCTAATGTCAGAATTCTGTTCACCAGAACGCGTTACTGTTATATAGAGTAAGAAATAGTAGATAATTAAAACTTTTAATTCCTAGTGTCCTCATGATTAATTAGTCACTACCACAGATCCTGGCTCAAAATACTCTGGTTTCCACTCCATCCCTGATCCCTGTTATGGTCATTGCATGCATTTTGCCTCTAATGGTGAATGTTGCAAACTGAACTCTATCCATCTTGTATCCGATAATTTACATGGAAAATATGCTATCTGCTTCATTGTCATTATCCCTAGCATCCAAAAACATTTATAATGGAGATTTCCAAGGATGCTTGTGCTCCCCTTGCCAATGTGTTTTTCCTTGCCTTCTTGAATGTTTTTCCTGGCCCTTAAGGGATATAGTTTGCAGGGATGGGGTGTAGTTTGTATTCAATAAGCTTGTGCAGTCAATCTTATCATAAAACTTTGAATTTCATCAGAAAAGTCCTAGCATGTATGCTTTATTAATAAGCCACTATTGTTTCTAGTCTTCAATTAGCTGACCAAGAAAACAATCAGATCCATTTTTAAGATATATACAAGCTAGTTTATTTTAATTCATAAATCAAGGATAAGTACATTTCATCAATAAATATTCAGTTAACTAATGGAGGGATAAAGATTATTTCTGGGAGTAGATAGGTTAAAAGCCTGTTTTCTATTTTTATTTATTTTTGTGTCTTTGCATCATAAATGGGACTCAGTTGGTAAAACAGTAGGTCACTTCTCCCCAGGTCTTCCAGATTTAACCTACCCATATTCATAAGTCCATCTCTTTCATTTCTATACTAGATATAATTTCTTTGCCCACTCAAAGACAACACTTAAGCAAAAGTCCCTTCTCTCTTCAGCTTTTTTCTTTTTGTTTTTTTAAAATTCTCCCACTTTTTATAAAAACCTCCTGTGATTCCACAATTCGCTCCAAATTCTCTCTGCCTTTTATCCAAAACTCTTCAAAAAGATCACTTCTTCCTCTGTCTCTAATTCCCATTTTAATTGCTTTTCCTCAAGCTAATCCCAGTCAAGATCTTACTCCTCCTCTCTCCATGCACTTAAGAGCAGTGATCTTCTTTTTGTTTCTGGAACATGATATGCTGGCTACTACTCAGGGATTTTGAAAATTGTTCCTTCTTACCATAAGTAAGTTTGTTTGGTTATATTTATTATTTATACCTTATGTCTTTCAAATGTTTGTTATAATTCTCATTGAAGGCTATTCTGGCCATCTTATTTAGGTATTAATATATCATTCTTTCTTCAAAAATGCTACATAATTTCCTTAATTTTTATATTGAATGTAAATGTTTGTTAGATAGAAAGTTCCATTAAAATAAAGGTCTTTTTAAACTCTATTTTGTTTGCTGATATATCCCCAAAACGTGTCTGGCGTATGAGAATTCTTAGCTAATATTTGTGAATCAAATTTAAAAGTGTATATTTATAATAATGACATTAACATTATATCATGAGAAAGTTCAAAACATATTTGAAAATCTATTTTGTTTTATGGTATACTGTTTATATATTTATATCACTAGTTATAGATTACTTAGCAATTGTTTACAATTAATTTTCCAGTTTTATTCTATTATAAAATGATATGCATGATTTGTTTAGGCTATGATCAAAAAATCCATAAGATAGTTTCCTGAAAGTGAAATTACTCTATTCAAATGTTTGGACATGTTTAAGGTACTCAGTTTCAATATCTTACTTTCCAGAAGATCTGGACAGATTTACACTCAGAAGCAATCTCATGAGGGTATCTGTATGTTTGACCTCTTTAAGATTCTATAGATAGTTCTGTGCTTTAGCACATAAGATTTTTTAAAATCTAAATGATCAGTGAAATTATTTTAAATTTTAATAAGTATGAAAGACATTGAATTACTAACAGGATATTCAGGGAAAAACTATTCCCTGAAAATTGGAAAATAATATAATATATTGATACAGATTTTGTATCTTAAGAATGATCCTAATATGATCTAACAAGAACTGTAAAAGTTTTAAAAAAAATTGTGGTGCTTTGATGTAGTATTTATCCTTATAATTGTCAGAAGCTCTCAGGTTTTTTTTAATATATATAATGTTTCAATTTCATACATACACCAAAGTCTTTGAGTATACTAAAGATTAAAGGTGATTTTTAAAAGATATTATTTGCAACATATTTTACTATTTACAAAGGCTTTTCAAAATCAATTCATCATATGATAAACAATATAATAATAGGAGTACATACTCTTTCTTGCCAAAATAAAGCTAAGGTGATAAGTAAAACTTCTATGAAAATATACTGTTATTTCCTTGTATTGCATATATATTCTGATTGCAGTTCAAGTATTCTTTGAGTTTCACCAATAAGAGCTCTAATAGCATTTCATATCTAGGGACCAATACTTCATAGGTATAATATAATATCCTGTATTAAAAAGGAAAACTATAATTCTGTCTACTCAAAGAAATAGACATGGCCGGCTTTCCACTTTCAGTCATTTAAGTTTATGAATATTGTTTATTTTATGATAATCTTCTGTTCCCCATGAAAATATCTTGTGCTCTGAATTTATTTTTCTTGTTGGAAACTCATAATATCAGCAGTCTTTACAATATTAAGGTGTCAGCTCCACTCTTGTGGTTCAAAAAGCTAGCCTGTTATATTTCCATATTATATTACATTTTTATTATTGTATCTAAGAAACCATCATGACTTGTATGAGTTATTATGGAATAGAGATCACATACTCAAAGAACTATAAGGATCATTCCATGATAGAAATTAACAAAAGAAATGGTATAAGAAATAAAAATAGGAAATTGTGGTGCATTGTGTAAATAGGCAGCTCTGCTACTCTGCTCAAGTGAACTATTAACTCTCTGGGAATGTGAGTCCATGTTTGCCAAATATTCCAACTTCTGAAGAGAAACAAAAGTGCATGTTTTTTGTGTGAAATATCTTGATTTTTAGTGTTGTTAATTAATTTACATTTTTAAAAGACTGAATGCCAAATAGATTACAAGGACAGAATCAATCTGGTTTTATTCATTGGCAAACTGATTCACAACTTGCAAACTGTTATAGAACAAACGGGGATGCTTGTTCCACTTTACATCATTACTAAAAGTTTGGTACAGATATTACAACCATCTGCCAAGTGATAAGAGCATTATATAATAATTTTAAACAGAACGATAGGAATTGCAATGTTATCTCAATAAGATAGGATACTCCTGTTAAGGATCTCACTATATAATGGTAGAGATTTAATTATGGTATAGTGCTATAAGTACAAAGTCACAAGGCTGGACTCTGGATTCCCTCAAACTTTTAAGTAATATTTAAGTGTTTTTGAATGGTAACCTCTATTCTGAGGGGTTTGAAATTTTTAAAATGCTTAATATTTCCAAAAGAAAAATTCAAACCAAATAATATTTTTGGAACTTATAATTAAATAATTTTCTTTTCTTTAAAAAAATTATTAGCATGATAGTGTAAGACTTTTTAAAAATATTCACAAAGCTCCACACAACGTTTTCTTTTTTTTATGCTCAATTCATGGTATTGTGTGTGTGTCTCTGTGTGTGTTTAATTAAATTCCTTCTATGAAAGTGATGGAAATATTACTGAAAGAATACTACTGGCATCAGTAGTCACAAAATTAAACATTTTGGTGGTTAAATAATTATTTGAAAAGTGTAGTCTTTAAAATGTAACAACATTTTTTTATGTATTTCAGACTTTCTTTCTTTGACCCTCGATTAGCTGCTTTGATGTAGTCAGTGCTTAATCGCCATTCAAAAAAGTATATGTTTAGACTGAAATTATAATGGAGTAATCATATTTGGTATATTACCTTATAATTCCAAAAGTTCTTTTAGGTCACACAAATAAAATACTTTGAATTTTTTTCTATTGATTCAATAGCTTGATTCTAAATTTATTGTTCACTGCAAATCTTGTCCTTATTCTCAGGCTTATAGTGAGAAGTGATTATATTGCTTGGGATTTTGCTCTATAGAGTAGTTATGAATTCTACATTTTATTGCGATTTTTATGAAATTCTCTAAAATATAGCTATATAAATACCAGGCATGACTAGTGGCATTTAAAATTTTACACTCGTGTTGTAGACATATGGAGCAGTGAAATATAGGGTAATGATAACCATAAAAGAACCTTAAAACAATTTTAAATACTTCAGATATCAGCATATATTGATTTGGCAAAGCATTTGAAATATACTTTAATTTCATAAGCAGAATGGTATCCCTCTTTTAAAAATTGCAAATTATTTGTACACATAGCATTCAACATGGCTTTGAGCTCAGAAGCCCAGCTGTAATTAGCTTGGCCAAAAATGGGAATTCATTGATCCCACAGTCATGTATGGCACTAAAGTTGTAGATTTAACTCAATCCATACACAAGAGTAACACCAGAAACAGCTCTCCCCTTTCTCTTTCACTGTCTATTTCTGACTGTTGGTTTCAATATCAGCCAGATTTTGTCCTTTGACTACTGACAGCCCTTGAGGTGTAAATCTAACAGTTCAGCAGAGATAGATAAAATATTTTTTTCTTCTCTTAGCTCTAGTTTTATTTTTAAAAAATTCTTAAGAAGTTACTCTGGCAACTGATATGAGTCATCATCTGATAGATGAAATTTATGAGTTAGCAGGCCATTGACCTTCTCATCTTATATTGGGTAGTGCTTCAGGACATGAGATTTAGTACCTCCAGGAAGTCCCATTTGCTTTCAAGCATTTTACCCATCTTGAGTGGGACCACCATATTTTCCCTCTCAGGAATAGGTGACCTGCTATGCTAACCACCAGGTTTCTATTCAACAAAAAAGCATTGACTGTATTTTGAATCTATGGGAAACATAGAAATTATCACAATCCGTCCATTAGTTCACACTTATGTGTGAACTATGAGCAATCTTTTCTAGGCTTTCCTCCTCACAAATAAATCTAATCCATATCCAATTTCCATTAATTTTGCTTTCTAAATTTCTTCCTAATGTAGTCTATATATTTTTCAATTAAATCCAGATCTGAGGAGTAAGGAGGAAATTTAACTCATCTATATTCATTTCAACAGCCATCCTATTTTTTAGATAAATATAGTAGACATCCAATGAGTCTTCCTGTATCCCTTCCTAATTAGTCTTCAAGTTGCTACTAAATAATTTTTTTAAAAAATAATTTGACCAAGATAGCACATCAATCTACTTTCTTTAAATTACACCATATACTAATCATGACCACATTAATACTCTAAGCATAGCTGTTTTCTGAGCCCCAGATGCATATACTCTACTTCTAATATTTTTCTATCATTAGATATCACTTTAGCATTTCTAAGTTAACATGAATTTATAATAAAACATAATTTATCAGAAGACTTTCCTTTACCCTAATTTTGATATGCATAATTTTCATAATATCTCAAATAACTTCAATAATAAATTGGCAAATACAGGTTACTTCTGTGAGGGTGTGTGTGTATTACAGTAGTCATGTAACCATCAGTGTTGTACAAATAAATGTAGTAGAATGAAAAATTACTGTGATATTATTGTGATAAAAATGATTACAGGTACATCTATCATCTAAAAATAGCACAGTTTTATATCAGTGGGAAAATAAATATTTTTTTTGCCCACTTTCCTCTAAAAGAACCTAAAAAGGGAGAAAGAAAAAATTATATTTCTAAACTTTGCCATGTCTTTTACATATGAATTGATGAGACACTGATTAAATGATTCTGCTCAATAAATCCCATTAAAAATACTTTCTATATGAAAAAAATAAACCCAGAGATGAGGAGTAAGAGGGAGATTTAATTCATCTATACGATGAAATAAAGAGAGGAGCTGGAGCCACTGAGCGTTGGAGAACTTAGAGGCAAATTAATCTCTTATTCGATGGTGGAGCCATGTCAGGAGGTGAAACCCTAGGAAAATGGATAATGAAAACTCATTTGCAAGATGACTAAAGGACTATATAATAGTTTCAGTTTTAAAGATTTTGATGTTGGAAATCATGTATACATACAGTATATTCCCCTAAAACCTTTACCAAAATATAATATATGCACGTAAATGTTTTTTGTGAGTGTTGTGTAAGAAAACTCAATTAAAAGGGGCTACATTCCTTGGCTAGTTTTGAGTAGTTAGCTCAATTAATCCAATTAAGTATTGTCACAAAATTGTCAATTAAAAACAGCAATAGAATCTCAGTGGCATACAGAAATGAATATTTGCTTCTCATATATAAGCAGTGATTAGCTGATCCAGACTTAATTGGCTGTTTTCCAGGTATTTTTCATCCTTCTCCTGGATCAGTGAGCACATTTGGACATATTCTTCAGGATAGCAAAAATGAAAGAGAGGAAGAAAAAGCATGCAATAACTCTTGAGGCGTAGGGATGAAACTGGCATATCATCACTTCCATCTCTTCATTATTTTATTGGTCAAAGCAAATGAAAAGACTAATCCCAGATTCAAACGTGGGACAAATATCTCCTTCATTTTAAGAAAAACTACAAAGTCATATGTCAAAATTCATAGAGAAAGGGACATTGGAAAGATTACATATAAACTGTTCTATATTCATCTCGTCCCCATACTGGAATAAAAGATAAACTTTGCTCCAAATCTTCTCCCTTGTCTCTCCTAGAATGTGCAGTGTTTGTGGAAGAAGCACCAGGCTTCAGAGCAAAGTATAATAAGAGAATCTAGATATTTTTCTCATCAAAGATAAGAGTAATCAGAAATACCATTCTGAATTACTTTTGAGGGATAGCTTTGAAGTTCTTATGAGTCCACATGCAGCACAGTCTGTATTTTGAACCAATTATTATCTAAGTAATAAAGGCAGTCATGTGTGAATCATCACTGATTATCTAAATAATTGAGACAGTCATGTGTGAAACTTCACTATGCCTACTTTTAAAGAAATAATAAAAACGATATTTGACTCATTTTTTTTAACATTATCGCATATTCACAGGTAAATATTGGAAATAATTTTGGGATTGAGATTGAATTTTCAACCTTTAAATTTCAGACAGAAAGTATTATCAATATTCTATAAACTTTTGTGATTGTATATGTCCTAGGATTTCCTCCTTTATGTTGCAGGCAATAGAATAGTTTATGAGTTATTATGCAAATCAACATCAAAAAAATATGTCTGCATATATCAGAGGTCACAATCTTGTCTTGGGTAAGATTGATTCTTAAAAGGTGAGGTCTCATATGTTAGAGCATTTAAGCATAGTAGAGCTTATACCCAAGAGAATTGCTGCGGACATCTTCAGGAAGTGCCAGAGACTGATTCAGAATTGAAGACTTAAAACAGTAGATGGATTACGACAAACAGATGCAAAAATGTATATATGAAAGGAGTTAGGTGCAGATAAGTAAAGTATACTGTTGTGAAGCCTCTGAAGCCGTCATCTAAAAGTCATCAATAGTTTACAATTTCATGTGCATCAGAATAATAGCACTTAAATATGTGTACAATTATATGTTGAGGAAAAGGGATTAAAACTTCAGAGTTTTAATTAAGCACCAAAAAGAAGCATATATCACTTGATTGATATTAGTGTTATAATGATATCAAGTCAAAAATAGTAGAGATGGGTAATATTAAATGAAGAAGGGGAAAGCAGAATAGGTCTAACTAAGTTACCACAGAAACTCTTTGCAGGGATAGTGGTGGTGGTGGGATGAATTGGGAGATTGGGATTGACATATATACACTAATATGTATAAAATAGATAAGTAATAAGAACCTGTTGTATAAAAAAAGTAAATAAATAAAATTCAATTAAAAAATGAAACTCTTTAGAGTGTCTTTTCAGGAAAAACATAATATAATGAAAGAGTTTTCTTTCTCTAAGTCTAGTTAATTGAGGAAAAAAAGAGAGTCAACAATTGCTACTCTCTTCAAGGAACAGTACAAGAATGCATTATGCTGGACACTGAAGCTCAGACTAGGAGAGCGCATGAAAGATGACAGCCAGATAAGTCAGGGCCTCAAATTTCAAGGCATAGGCAATTTACTGACTTCCAGATAGACATCTTTCCAAACCATGCACTGTGTTATTTTGTTTCCAAATATTTCAGCGTTTTTCAGAGACATTTCTATAATTGATTTTTAATTTATTACCACTGTGGTCTGAGAAAAGACTTAATATAACTAGAATATTTTTAAACTTAGTATATTTATTTTGTTAACCAGAATATGTAGGTCTACAAATATAAAATTTGGGGATGAATTAAAGGACTGACCATTTTAAATTGTGTTATTTTTACATCTTTCTGAAAATTATCTGATCAAAATAATGGAAGCTTATATAAAAGTTAAAAGGATTCATTTTATGCCATAATCTCTATTAATAAGTTAATAATTTAATTTCTTTTCTCTTAAAATAGTCTACAGAAACAGCATGTTTTCTTCATTCCTCTAATGGTAACCTTTTAAGGAATTTTCCGAATCCCAATTCTTAACCAGGAGAAAAATTTCTGTCAAGGAAGATACTTTAGGAGGCATTCCCAAGATGGTGAAGTAGAAAGGTCCTGAGCTCAGCTTCTCTTGCAGCCACATGAAAATTACAACTATTTACAGAACAACTATTGATGAAAAGGAAAATAACTTATCAGAAAAGATCTTCTACAACTGAAGATATAAGCAAAGAAACACAGTGAGATAGGTAGGAGAGTCAGAGTTGCAGTATAGTAAAGACTCATATCCCCGATGGGTGATCCACAAACAGGAGGATAATTACAATTGCAGAGTTTCTCCCCAAGGAGCAAGAGGTCTGAGCCCCACATCAGGTTCCCCAGCCCTAAGGTCATGTGCTGGGAAGATGAGCCCCCAGAACATTTGGCTTTGAAGGCCAGCAAGACTTACTTTTGGGAGAGCCACAGGGCTGTGGGAAATAGAGATTTCACCCTTAAAGGGCACATGTAGAATCTCACACACTCCAGGACCAAGGGCAGAAGCAGTAATTTGAAGGGATTCTGGGTCAGATCTAACTGCTGATCTTGGAGAATCCCCGGGAGAGGCAGGAGGAAACTACAGCTCACCCTGGGGAGGTAGACACAGATTGCAGCCATTTTGGGGAACCTCTTCTACCACACAGACATGGGTGCTGGCATGTGCCATTTTGGAATACTTTATCCAGCTTGCTAGCCTCAGGACCCAGATCTACCCAAGCCCACCATCCTGTAGGTACTAGTACTGGAACTCCTCAGAGCAAGCAACTAGATGGATAGGGACATAGAACCCCTACCAGCAGATAAGCTGTCTTAAAAACCTCTGAGTCCACAGCCACCAATGGACATGGTCTTACCCAACAGAGGGACAAGTATGCAGGCACTAGACCCAGGACGCCCAGAAGCCTGCAACCAGAGACCTCAGAACCAGGTCTGCCCACTAGTGGGCAGGCATCAGCCCAAGAATCCCTGGTCCCTGGCCTTGCCCACCATCAAGTCTGCTCTAAACTTGGGCTCAGCCTCACCCACCAGAGGGTAGACACTAGCCCCAGGACAATTGCAGCCCTGCAGCCTGCCATGGCAGGAGCCTCCCTAAACACCAGCAAACCAGTATAAGCCTCAGGACATATCAGGCCACTCAGTGAACTTTTTTAGGAATTGACCTCACACACCACTGGTCAGACACCAGGTATGGGGCCCTAAGCCTTGAAGCCAGACCCCAGCATTGGGGTCTGCCAGGTAGTGGGCTAGTACTAGCCCTAAGACCTGTCTTCACCCACCACTGATTGGGCACCAGGACCTAGATCTTCTGGACCATGATTCCACCCAATAGTGAGCCAGCACTAGCTCTGTGACCTCCCACGGTTCCATATCCAGCTGCCTCATGACCCAACACCACCAACCAGTGACCTCCACACAAGGCAGGGCCTGGCAACCAAATGGACTGGAGGCCAAGAAGAACTACCAGACCCACCACAGTGGTCAACCAGTCATAACAGAAAAGTCCATGCAACCCACATAATCGGCACCCCTAGAGCATATAGCTCTGGTGAACAGAGAATGGTGTGCTGTTGGGACACACAGGAACTCTCCCACAAAAGGCCACTTCTCCAAGGCTGGGAAACATAACCAAAGTACCTAATACATAGAAGTGATAACAGCAAGTTAGGCAAAATGAGGTAACAGGAGCATGTTCCAAGCAAGATAAAACCCCAGAAGAGCTAAGTGAAGTGGAAATAGGCAATCTCTTGAGAAAGAGTTCAGGGTAACGATCCAAAGATTATTGAAGAGCTTGAAAAAAAAAAAAAAAAATGGATGCACAGAGCTAGAAGTTAAAATATTTAGCAAGGAGCTAAAAAATATAAAGAACAATCAAACAAAAATGAAGAATACACTAACTGAAATGAAAAAGATATAGAGAAATTGATCAGCAAGCTGGAAGGCAGAGTAGTGGAAATCACTGAAGCTGAACAGAAAAAAAAAAAAAAAAGATAAAAAGAAATCAGGGGAGTTTAAGAGAACTCAGGGACAACATCAAGTGTACTAGCATTCACATTATAGGGGACCCAGAAGGATAAGAGAGAGAGAAAGGGGGAGTGAACATATTCGAAGACAAAATAGCACAAATGTCTCTAACCTGGGAAAGAACATAGACATCTCAGTCGAGAAAGCATAGAGTCCCACCCAGGATCAATCCAAGGAGGACCACACAAGCACACATTGTGATTAAAATGGTAAAAATTAAAGATGAAGAGAGAATATTAAAAGCAATATAGGAAAACCAACAAGTTATATACGAGGGAACTGCCATAAGGCTATAAGCTGACTTTTCAGCAGAATCTCTGCAGGCCAGAAGGGAGTGACACTATATATTTAAAGTGATAAAAGGGAAAAATGTACAACCAAGAATATTCTACCTGGTAAGGCTCTCATTCAGAGTTGCTGGAGACATCAAATGTTTTACAGACAAGCAAGAGCTAAAAGAGTACAGCACCACCAAATCAGCTTTACAAGAAACGTTAAATGGACTTCTCTAAGAGAAAAAGAAAATGCCAAAACTAGAAACATAAAAAATTATGAAAGGAAAAAGCTAATCAATAAAAGCAAATATACAGTAAATGTAGTAAATAAACCATATACAAAGCTAGCAGGAAGGTTAAAAGACACAAGTGGTAAAGTCATCTGTATTGACAATAAGCAGCTAAGGGATACACAAAACAAATAAATGTAAAATATGATGTCAAAAACAGTAATCATGAAGGGAGGAGAGTAAAAATGAGGCTTGTTAAAATGTGTTTGAAATTACGAGATCAGCAATTTAAAATAAGCACATATATATTGCTATATATGTAACTCATGGTAGCCACAAACCAAAAATCTATAATAGATACATACAAAAAAAAGAAAGGAATCCAAAGATAATGCTAAAGATAGTCATACAATCACAAGAAAAAATAGCACAAGAAGAAGAAGAGCAAAAAAGAACTCCAAAACAACTCCAAAACAATTAACAAAATGCTAATTATAAACTATAATAGCACTGAAAAGAGTAAAAAAGAACCACAACTCCATCCACAAAACATTATAAACAAGGAACACAATATTTTTCTCTGGTACTTGCTGGGGGGAAAGAAAACCTGAAACTAAACACACTTGGTACCTAGATCTTTCTCTGTACATAATGCACAAGTAAAACAATCTTAAGAAACAATGAGGGAGAAGAAAATATGTCAGGAGAAAATATATCTCTATCTTTAAAATGCAGAAGGAAATAACTGCTAAAATATTATTCAAGGTTAAGGGAAAAGTAAATATATTTTCACATAAGTGTGAAAAATCCCCTTCCTTTCTCCCTTCTGAGGAGTCTCATACTTTCTTGGCATCTACAGGACACAGAAAGATCAGCTGATTTTACTATTATAATACATCCAATCACATTTTAAGCTTTATGCATTGCTAAAAGAGGAAACTTCATCATTTTGTGAGATGCCAATAAATATATAAATGGAAATTATATTACCTCTATGCACATCTTAGGAAAGAAAAAATGTAAAAGAAAAAGAAAAGCATTATCCACATGGGAAACCTTGAAAAAGTTTAACCAAGTACCTGTACCTGGAAGCAGTTGCAAGGAAGTATCTCTAAAAGTGCATAAATTAGTGAAATAATATTAAAGTAGCAATTCAATAAATTTATTTAACCAAAAGCAAGCATGTATAACATAAAATTGGAAAGATTGTTCACCAAAAAAAAAAAAAAAAAGGGACATCATCCAAGTAAAGTCAGGACTGAGAAAGAGGATGCAATTACAGAGAAAGTAGCAATTTAAAAATATATATGAAAACTATTGACAGCTATATGCCATGATAAATGTGAAAGAAAATGCAATGGATAATATCTATAGAAAAATATATATGTTAGAAAAATTATTTCAAGAAGATACAGTGTACTTAAAATGATATCAGAAATGTTAGGTTAAAAATGATGGGAAGAATCTTTTGGAGGTGATGGATAGGTATATGACATAGATTTCTGGTTATACCTTCATAGGTGTATACTTAACTCCAAACTCATCAAGTTGTGTATGTTAATTATGTAGTTTTGGGTATGTAAAGAGAAAAATGTGTCTTCCCACTCCAAAACAACAACATGTTGTGCCAGTAACACACACACACACACACACACACACACACACACACACACAGAGCTCAGATTATTTTAAAAGAGGATTCTAAAAATAAATCCAGAAAGAGATAATTTCCATTATTTTTGAAAGGAGAAAGACTTTCTAAATCACCTTATGAAACTAGAATTACTTTTAAATAAATTAAATGAGGATAGCACAGGTAAGAAAATCCATAGATGACTATCAAAGTAAAATTTTAAGTACCAAAGTTTACAATGGTATACAATAAACAAATTATGTTTACCCCAGAAGCATAAGGTTATAAATAAAAATATTTACCAAAGTAACTTATAACATTCACAGATTAAAAAAGTAATAGTTTAAAATTATTTCAATTAATGTTAAAAGTGAATTTTATAAAATTTTTCTATTCATAATATAATAATTTTGCAGCCCAGTAATAGAGGACGTCTGCTTTAATCTGGTAAGGTTTGTCCACCAAAAACTTACTGAAAATAATATTTAAGAAATATAGAATTATTATATTTAAAATAAGGGAAATGATGAATGCTTTTCATGTTAATTAAATTGGGAAAATTCTAGTGATGCAAATTAAAAAAGAAAATAATAAATTGTATCAGGATATAAAAGGGAAGAAACAAACTATTGTTTTCACACGACATAATTTACCAAGAAAGAATATATTTACAGAGAATTGATTATAATAAGAATGTTGGGCTAGCTTTCATATATATTTTTGGGTGGGATATGTGTATCAATAGCATTCTTATACATTAGCAACAACTGTTTGGAAAATATAATTTAAGGAAACCATTTCAGAAGGGAACAAACTGTTAAGTATGTGGAATAAATCTACGAAGAACTTGGGAGAATTTTATTCATAAATTTATAAAACTTTATCAATAGTAATGTATATAGAACAAGTTGCTCTATTAACATATAAATATAAACATTACATATAACATATAAATATTACATCCCATATATGTGGATGGGATAGATTTTAAGAATAAATAATGAAAAAAGCCAAAGGATATATGCATGAAGAAACAAACATTTTATGGGTAAATACATATATAATATAGCACAGATATATACTTTGTAGACATGATCACTGACGTTAGAATAATTTCTTCTGGATAAAAAATGAGGAGGAAGTAACTTGATCTGGATTTCATTATAAATGTAATATTCCATTCATATAGACAAATAATTTTTTCTCAATATTTAATGATATCCAATTATTTTGTTATGTCTATTTTTCCAAATATGAAATCATCTGCAAGTCTAATTTTTTGTTGAAAATTTGATCAGCTTAATATATATATATGTATAATTTAATTTATGACTCCTTAGTTTTTTGGGTTTTTTTTTAACGTGTATTATTATGTGTTTGTGAGTTACATTTTATTTATCCTGCTTAAGTGCATTTATTTCAGTATCTAAGGATTCTTGTTTTCATCAATTCTGAGAAATTTGTAGTCATTACCTTTTGCACATTGCCTCCTTCATCTATTTTGTTTTATGGAAATCATATTAGATGTGATTGTACATATGTTCCTGCTCTCATTTTCACTTCCTTCTTTGTTAATTGTTCCTGGAAATGTATTTATTTATTCACATCTGTTCATTGAAACAGATGTTTATTGTACTTTTTTAGTCAATTGTCTTGGGAGAGGTTTTATGGTTTCTAGACTGCCACTTTCGCAGAGACTCTATTCAAAATTTTATTATGTTTCAATACATTTTTGGATGGAAAAATAATATATATTTTTCATAACAGACAACTATTTTACTATCTTTAATTTTTTTATATATTTCTTGTTTTTTTCCTAGGAAAAGTAATATAAATGTAATCAAAACATTCTAAATGTATAAAAATTCTAAACTTTGGAAGTGAGCAATGGTTCTAGCTTATCCATATATGAAATCTTCAATCTTATAGTTAGGAAACTGGAATAAAATTTAAATGTCTTAATAGGGTACATACCTGGTGGCAAAGTGGTTAAGAATTCGCCTGTCAATGCAGGGGACATGGGTTCAATACCTGGTCTGGGAAGATCGCACATGCCATGGAGCAACTAAGCCTGTGTGCCACAACTACTGAACCTGTGCTCTAGAGCCCGTGAGCCACAACTACTGAGCCCATGTGTCACAAATACTGAAGCTCGTGAACCTAAAGCCCATGCTCTGCAACAAGAGAAGCCACCACAAAGAGAAGCCCATGCCACAACGAAGAGTAGCCCCTGTTTAGCACAACTAGAGAAAACCCGTGCACAGCAAAGAAGACCCAATGCAGCCAAAAATAAATAAATTTATTTTTAAAATGCGTTAATAAGTTTATCATTCTTATAATCAATCAAATCATCTACTATTTACAGTATATGTTGGATAGTTATATAAAGGATACAAGTGTTATAATACATAATCTCTGTCCTTTTCTCATGAAGTTATGGTTAGGTGAGTTGAGTTGACTGACTATCTACCAAGCTATCTACATAAATACACACACACAATACATATACACACAAAGAGAAATTTATGTATGGTACCCCCATAAAATTAAAGATAAAATACGTTAAGTAATACATTTTTAACATGTTCTTCTATGCTATTTACAGTAGATTTATTAATTTATATTTAGGGGATTAAAAAATACTGCTTAAGTTGATTTACATTTCTCATTGCAAGAAATAATTTTGATTCATTTAACATTTAGAAAAGGATATCTTTGCATGAGTTTCTAAGATTGTAATAGCAAGGAAATGAATAATTAAACAGTAACTAGATTTTTTTGTAAAGCCAATAAATTAAGACCGTTTTCACCAAAGATATGGAGATACAAATGATTTTATCATATGCAATTACATTATAGAAATTTAATATAAAGCTAATCAATTTTTTAAAATCTTAGATGGCATCAAGTTTTGGTATATTTTAAATTAATACAACCTAAATCCTCATCCTGATGGAAGACCTTTAAAAAAGGACAAAATTTTCTTATATAGAGTATTAGGCATGTCAGGAAAAGATTTTAACGTTGTAACAAATCAGTTAAGGAGTAGAGATTTACTAGTCTCAAGGGACCCATGGCCTTTTCAGGTGACTTTTAAATGTCTTTTTTGAGTGTAAGATGTAGAAGAGTAAGAAATAAAGAAATGACTGTTCATGGTTCACACTAATAAAACCGTAGAGTCAGAATGCATGCATATATTACAGATGCACAGAAAGCAGCTCAGCTAATTCCTCCAAAGTGAAATTTGTACATTTCTTTCCTGAAGAAGTACAGATAGGGGAGTGAAAAATTGCAGTGCTCTTAGGAATAAGAATAGAGTCATGGTTCCACATTCTATTGCCAGGTCTTTTAAGAGGCATAAGGATTTGTGCAGGCCCCTGAGCATTTGTCGTGAGTAGATATCCCCTTTATGATGCTTTTATATAAAGCTCAGAAAGAGACAGTGTTATAGGTGAGTGTCATGTATAGCTGTCTCTAACAGGCAGCCCAAATACAAGCAGAATCTTGAGTTTTTCAGGATAGGTACGAATGAATGGGATTCCCTGTACAACTCTCTCACCACACCCTCATATCCCACACACACAACCTAACTGACAAGAAGCTATTTCAGTAGCCCAAGGGAGAAATTACACAAATGTTTCTGTTTCATATGATTTTTAGTCTTTTCATTGAATCACTTACTTAAAGAATGAGCAAATATCTTCAAATATTGGTGCTAACACAATTTTCATATTTTTTTAGTTAAACCTAATGTTTAACATGTTTACATTGAGAACCAGAAATTTAAAAAAAGAAAACATCATACAGAAAATTAGTGTCATGTGTTTGCTTCAAATGAGTAAAAATGATAATTATGTCTAAGAAAATAAAATAGATCAATAATTCTCAAAATCTTGGTTATAGAATATTTAACTTCTTTTAATACTTGGAAACCTAAAGGTATATTGTTCATTTAGTTTATAGGTAATAATATCTACCATATTAGTGATTAAAACATTATATTTAAAATTATTTGTGAACTTATCACAAAAAATACTAAGCCCATTATATTCACAAAACTGGCAGATTAAAATATATTTTCTCCCCAGAATAGTGATGAGTGGAATTGTTTTACATTATTCCCTTTAAAAAAAAATATATCTAGCTTGATAAAAGATATCTGAATTCTTCTTTCTGCTTTTGGAGTCAGTCTGCTAAGGTTTGTTGTTTTGGTTGAAGTATGGGGGGAAATGTGGTCTTTTACAGAAAGGACAGCAGTATTCCAATAGACTCTTTAGCAAATTGTGAATATTCTTTGTTAATACACCCAGCTGGACAAGCAGGTTGGTATTTTTCCTTGCTAATACACAGAAAATAGACAAACAGTTTTTGTCTTTATATTTTTTTCAGGATTAGTTGCAAAATACAATTTATCACTCTGTTTCACTAAGATCGCATTTAGTATAAAACAAATTTTCATGCTTTTGAAAAGAGACAGCAGAAGACAGTGATCTTTGAGTGAATGGAAACAAACAAGGCAACTCACTGCCTGCACAAGCTTGTTGTCTGAGAAGACTTCCCTCATAAAGCAGAGTACCAAAGAAGACAAAGCTACACAGGGAAAGAGTACCAGACATCTGCTGAGGGTTCCCTAGAGTCTACAGAATACAGACCAGATAATTCATATGAGGATAATTCCTGAACCTGGGAAAGGCTCACCAGAGATTAGCAGGCAGAACAATCCCAGGAGTTCACACAAGGCCCAGAATTTTTTGTGTGCCATCAGTCAAAGTGTAAAAATATCATACTACATGGGGCATTGGTTAAAGTATTCAGTATGCCATTGCCTTAGGAATGAAAGAAAATTGGCCTTAGACGAAAAGCTGTTCTGGTCCAATCTAACAAAAAGTAAAAGCAAATCTTGATAAGGTTAAAGTTTCTAAGTTACTTAACTGCATCCCACACAATCTCAAGAACATGTAAAGGAACACAAAAATAACCAGCACCCAACGAGTTATAAATTATAATGGCTGGCATTCTATTAAAGTGCTCAGAAGGTACGCAAAAAAAAAACAGAAAAAATGCCCTTTAATGAGGAGAAAATCAGTCATTAGAAACAGACACCAAAACTCCACATACAAAAACACACTTTTAAACAACCCATGAGTCAAAAAAATGTCAAAAGGGAAATTAGAAATATTCTGAAAGTGTAACTGAAAGCAAAACATATTAAAATCTTGGGCAATAAAGCTAGTAAACTACACAGAGGGAAATTTATAACATTAAATACCAATATTGAAAAGAAGAAAGTTCCCAAATCAATTGCCTAGGTTTCTACCATAAGAAACTAGAAAAAGAAGAGAAAATTAAAACCAAAGTAAAAAGAAGAAAGAAAACAATAAATACAAAATAGAAAAATCTGAAACAGAAAATTGAAAAAAAATAAAGAAAATCAAATAAAATCTGTATTTCTAAGATCAATAAAATTGATAAAACTCTATCTAGTTTGATATAGATAAAAAGAGAAAAGACACAAATTACCAATTTCAGGAATTAAGGGAAATTACTGGATCCTACAGTTATTAAATATATAATCAGGGAATGTTATTAATAAATTTATGCTAGTAATCTTGACCCCACAGATTAAATGGACAAATTGCTTTAAACACACAAATTACCAATGCTAAATTAAGAAAAAAAATCATCAGAATAACATGAATTTCTAGTTAAAAACCTTTTTCAAAAGTAAACGCAGCTGCTTTTCTGATGAATTCTTTGAAAACATTTAAGAAAAAATAATACTAATTCTATGTAAAATCTTCCAGAAAATTGAGTATGAGGATATATATATAATTAATTCTATAGTGCTAATAAACCTTGATATAAAGAACAGCCAAATACATTACCTGAAAAAAAAGCTGATTGATTAATACCCCTTAAAAAGTTTTATGCAAAAATTATTAATATCAATTGGGTTATTCTATACCTTGAAAGGAAATTTTACCTATTATGGTTTTGTCAAATATACTTTGCTCATTTGGAAAATATTGGTTTACAGAGTGATACAAATTTTTCAAACTTTGACACATTTTATCATATAATATTTAAAAATCAAAGATTAATATCATCACCAATCCCAGCAGAAAATTCATGTAATGAGATGCTGGAAAGCTCACATTTGAAGCATTAATTTTCTTAAAAAAATGTTTAAGACAATTCAAATTTTCACATATACATCATATTTGGAAAAAAGTCACTTAGTTCAATTTTTAATTAAGCTCACAAATATTTTTCCTCAACAAAATAATTCCACTTAAATAAAGCAGTATAAGTGATATGTACACTTTTCATTTTATCACATAGAATACTAAAAAGACTAATAAGAAAGGGTCAATAATTTTAATTGTTATTATTATTTTATTAATAATTTTTACTTTTACCTCAAAGACATGCAAAACTCACATTTTTCTTATAATGAATGCATAGTGGTACAGAATACAATAAATATGACATACAATTTCCACACTTTGTTTGTGCTAAGTCACCTGCAATTAGTGCATAGTTTGCAAAACACTGAAAAAGTCATCTTATTATTAGAATAAAAATAGTTGACACCACAAACCCTCCAGAAAGGTGTCATGAATCACCAAGTTTCCACAAACCACCCTTTGAGAACCGTTGAAACAGATTTTGACGTGGGAAGAGTGCACACATAATTGGCTAACTTTTAGCATTTTCTAATTTTTTTAAGTCAAAATAACACCACTTTTGAGTGGGAAGATGGTTCAAAAAATTGTTTGTACTGTTTAATTATTATGTATTTAACAATAAATATATTATTTATTTATTTAATTATATATATTTATTAAATAATAAATATATTATTTAATTATAAATCATATGCACATTACTTTTTTGGTATGAAACTTTTTCAACAACAAAATATTTCTTCACATGTATTTTGAAATATGTGTAACATCCCCCCCTTATCTGTGGAGAATATTTTGCGAGAACTACAGTGGATGTCTGGCACCATGGAGAATGTTGAGCCCTATACATACTGTGTTTTTTCCTATACATACATACCTACAATAAAGCTTGATCTATAAATTGGGCATGTAAGAGATCAACAAAAATAACTAATAATAAAATAGAACAATTATAACAATATAATATTTATACTTGTATTTTTGAATGTTGGATTATTGTCAAGCTACTGAATCTCTTCCGTTTTCCTTGTAATTTCATCTTCAATACAATTATTTTAACAATTTTGGTAATTCAGATGCTGTTGAAGTGAGTACCTAGAGGTAGTGTAAATGACCACCTCTCCTCTTTGGCTTATTAGTAACCGAGGTCCTTCATTAATGACTTGTATTTATTTAGATACCAAGTTTTAAAACTTTCAAAACTATTAAAGGAATAATAATTATTTTTATCATATTTTTATTGATGAACCATTGGCTAACTTTAATTTTGATATACTCAATTAACTTTATTTTTATTTTATTTCCATTTTATAAATGTGTATGATCCAAAACTAGTGGGGATAATTTAGGTTAGATTAATGATAATGTGTGTGTTTGTTGTTGCAGTTGTTTATTTTTTGCAAATGGAATGCTCTATCTATAATAGATATACAGATAGATTTTTAAAGTCTTCACCTAAATGTAAGTTTTTACCTGGAAAATTGATACTGGCCTCTTCCTCCACACAGTCTCCTTTTCTAACTTTCTCTCACATTTTATCCCTCTTTTATTCTCTTCCTCTCTCCTTTTTTTTTTTTTTTTTTTTTCTTTCTCTCTCAGTCATGGAAATTCTGCTCATACTTTCCTGTTGGGTAAGGATTTTTCTTCCTTGTTATCTAGAATTATTATTATATGTACACTATCTTAATGCATTTATCTCATGAAATTTTTAAAATGTTATGTCTAATGTATAAAATTTTCACCATGATTTCTGTTTTGTGAATTAAATAACAAAAAAGAAAATGATATAATCTTGCACATGACAATTTGCTCATGTAAAATGTTATATGATGTTTTCCATTAGACTGAAAAACTAAGGTAAACTAAAACGCATATTTAATATAAATTATTATTAGCCAGAAAATCCATCATAAAATTAGTAGTGTCATTTCTTTAGGCTTTTCTGTTCTAGAAAAATCTTTTGAAGTGTTTGCCCCTTCTAGAATAGTGTTGTAGCTTCTAATCAGCTCTTTGCTACTTACATGTGACAGCATTCTACTATTGAGCTGGATGAAGATGCTTATGAAGTAATTGGATTTTGTTTAAAATATTATGTTTGACAATAAGATATGGTGAATATACATTTGCTCTGTGTGTGTGTATTTGAACTATTAGGAAAGGGCACAAGTAAAAACAATTATGTTTGCGTTGAGTGATTAATCATGATCTGAAAGTTTTTAAAGATTTAGATGCTTTACTTTACTTTCCAGGCATCACACATCTGATTATGTACATTGTCTTTGCCAGTCCATTCAGAACAAGATCCTCACAAACAAATGCCATTTATTAACTAATTTATTTTCCTTTAAAAAAATTGAAGTATAGCTGACACACAATATTATATTAGTTTCAGGTGTACAACATAGTGATTCCACATTTTTATACATTACAAAAGGACCACCCACCACAATAAGTCTAGTTTCCATGTGTCACCAAACAAATTTATTAAAATATTTTTGACTGTATTCCCATGAAGTACATTTCATCCTTGTGACTTATTCATTTTGTAACTGGAAATTTGTACCTCTTTATCCCTTTCACCTATTTTCCCAGCCCCCACCCTCTCCCCACTGGTAACCACCAGTTCATTCTTGATAGCCATGAATCTGTTTCTGTTTTGTTCATTCTTTTGTTTTGTGCTTTAGACTCCATATATAAGTTAAGTCATATGGTATTTGTCTTTGTCTGACTTATTCCACTTAGCATAATACCCTCCAGGTAGATTCATGTTGTCCCAAATGGCAATATTACATTCTTTTTTATGGCTGATTAATATTCAATTGTATAAATATACCACATCTCCTTTATCCATCATCATGGGAACTTAGGTTGTTTCCAAACCTTGACTATTGTGAATAATGTTGCAATGAACATAGGGGTGCATATATCTTTTCAAATTAGTGTTTGTGTTTTCTTGGAAAAACTACGCATAAGAGACAGATTTGCTGGATCTTATGGTAGTTCTATTTTTTTTTTTTAATTTTGGGGGGAATCTTCATACTGTTTTCCCTAGTGGCTTCATGGATTTGCATTCCAACCAACAGTGCAGGAGGCTTTCATTGTTTTCATATCTTCACCAACACTTGGTTTTTTTTGTCTTTTTTACAATAGATATTTTGACAGGTGTGAAGTGATATCTCATTGTGGTTTTGATTTATATTTCCCTGATGATTAGTGATGTTGAGCAGCTTTTCCTGTGTCAGTTGGCCATCTGTATGTCTTCTTTGAAAAATGCCTAAAAAAAGGAAAAGAAAAATGTCTGTCAAGTCCTCTGCTCATTTTTTAAAATTCAATTGTTTGGTTTTTTTTGATATTGAGCTATGTTAGTTCTTCATATATTTTGGATATTAACCCCACATCAAATGTATCAATTGCAAATATCTTCTCCCATTTACTAGGTAGCCTTTTCCTTTTGTTGATGGTTTCCTTCTCTGTACATTTTTTTTTTTTTCTTTAGTTTGATGTAGCCTCATTTGTGTGTTTTTTATTTTGTTACCCTTGCTTGAGGAGACAGGCCCAAAAATTATTGTTAAGACCAATGTCAAATAGCACACTGCTTATGTTTTCTTCTATGAGTTTTATAATTTTGGGTCTTACATTTAAGTCTTTACTCCATTTGAGTTTATTTTTGTATATGACATTTTAAAAGTTGTCCACTTTCATTCTTTTGCATGTTGCAAATTTTTGAAGAGACTGTCTTTTCCCCACTGTGTATTTACAGCTCCTTTGTCATAAATTAACTGACCTTATAATTATGAGCTTATTTCTGGGCTCTCTATGCTGTTCCATTGAGCTATGTGCCTGTTTTTGTGCCAGTACCATACTGTTTTCATTACTGCAGCTTTGCAGCATAGTTTGAAATCAGGGAGTGTAATACCTCCAGCTATGTTCTTCTTCCTTAAGGTTGTTTTAGCTATTTGGGATCTTTTGTGATTCTGTGTAAATTTTAGAATTATTTGTTCTAGTTCTGTGACAAATGCCATTGGTATTTTGTTGAGATTGAGTTGAATCTGTAGACTGCTTTAAGGTACTATGGACATTTTTAATAATATTAATTCTTCCAATCCCTGAGCATGGTATATCTTCCCATTTAATTTTCGATGTATTCAATATGTTTTATAGTTTTCCAAGTACAAGTCATTTACCTCAACTTGGTTAGATATATTCCTAGGTATTTTACCCTTTTTGATGCAACCATAAATGGGATTGTTTTCTGATAGTTCATTTTTAATGTATAGAAATACAACAGATTCTGAATGTTGATTTTGTATCTTGAAACTTTACTAATTTATTAATCTTAATAATTTTATTGGTGGGGGTCTTTGGTTTTTTTTTTTTTTTTTTTTTTTTTTTTTTGTGGTACGTGGGCCTCTCACTGCCATGGCCTCTCCCGTTGCGGAGCACAGGCTCCGGACGCGCAGGCTCAGCGGCCATGGCTCACGGGCCCAGTCGCTCCGCGGCATGTGGGATCTTCCCGGACCAGGGCACGAACCCGTGTCCCCTGCATCGGCAGGCAGATTCTCAACCACTGCGCCACCAGGGAAGCCCTGGGGTTTTTAATATACAGTATCATGTCATCTGCATATAGTTGCAATTTCACTTCTTTTCCAATTTTGCTGCCTTCTACCTCTCTTCATGTATCATTTCTGTAGTTAAAACAGCAAATATTCTGTTGAACAAAAGTTGCAAGATTGGACGTCCTTGTTTTCTTCCTGATGTTAAAGGAAAAGTTTTTAACTTTTCACCATTGAGTATGATGGTAGCTGTGGAATTGTCAAATTTGACCTTTATTGTTTCCTCCATATTTTTGTTGCTTTATCACTTATTCATTTTTATCACTGAATGATATTCCATTGTATGGAACTACCATAGTTTATCCATTAATCTATTGAAGGACATCTAAATTATTTCCACTTTTTGGTGATTTTGAATAAAGCTATTATAAACATTTTTGTGCAGATTTTTGCTTGGACATAAGGTTTGAAATCAATTTGGCAAATAGCTAGGAACACAGTGAGTGGCTCATATATTAAAACAATATTTATCTTTGTAAGAAACTGTCAAACTATCTTCCAAAGTGGCTGTACCATTTTTCATTCACAGCAGGAATAGAGGATAGTTCTTGTCTCTCTGATTTCATGTCAGCATTTGGGATTGTCAGATTTTTGGATTTTAGTCATTTTAATTGGTGTGTAATGTATCTCAACGTTGTTGTAGTTTTAATAGTTGAATTCCATAATGGCACATAATGTTGACTATCTCTTTTTTTTTTTCTTTTTTCTATTGAGCACTATATTCATCTGCTTAAATTGCCATAACGGAATGTCACAGATTGGGTGGCTTAAACAATAGAAATATATTTCTCACAGTTCTGGAGCCTTGAAGTCCAAGATCAAGGTGGCAGCAGAGCTGACCTCTAGTGGGACCTATCTTCCTGGCTTGTAGATAGCTGCCTTCTTGCTGTATCCTCACATGGCCATTCTTCTGTGCATGCTGAATGTGTCCAGGAGGACGCCTGCTCTCTAAAACTGTGTCCAGGTCATCTTTCCTCCATGGAAGGTGGATTATAAATCATTTCTTCTTTGTCTTCATTCTCCTTACAGATCTGGGATCTGTTAGCCTCCGCAGTCGCATGAGCCAGTCAGCCAATTCCTTATAATGAATCAATCTCACATAAGTCATCCGTTTAGTTCTGTTTCTCTGGAGAACACTGAAGAATACAGGCAGTCACATTTTGTATTTTTAGATTCCTCATGAGAGAAGGTAGGCCATTCCTCAATATTCCATTATTTTCCATCTTCCAGTGTTTCCTGCACTGGTTTTCCATGTAAATTTCAGAATATCTGTTAGCTGTTTTCCTTCACTTTTGGTTGGTAATCCTTTTCTTGGCTAGTTTGCTGACATTTTCCATCTAAGTATATGCCACAAGATTGATGGCCTCAAACCTTCAACTTCAGCTTTCCTCCTTTTGCAAGTTAAGATTGGGTTTGGGTCAACTCTTCACAAAGCTTCTTTTATTGCTACCATTTAAAGATTAGTTCTGATCCAGGAGCCTGTCAATTTGAACATCAACTGGATCCTCAGACGTCCATCCACAGCTTCTCCACAGCTTCTCCACAGCTACATGCCGGCCAAGATCTATGAGGACGCCTTGGACGGGCAGGCTCCGCCCTTCGACCGTCTGCACACTTACATTTTCGAGGGGAGTGGTTCGGTACAGACAGGTCACGGAGCTCCCGACAACTCGGAGCAGAACTTAGACTTCCGGACGGACCGGAAGCTGACGGAACTCTCGACTATCTCTTTATATACTAATTTGGTACTGACATATCTATTTTGTGAGGTGTCTGTTGAACTTATTTTCAGATTTTTAAATTGTGTTGTTTATTTTTACTGTTGAGTTTTAAGTGTTGTACATTATTTCTACTAATGCTTTATATGTGTTTTGCAATTTTTTTTCTCCCAGTCAGTGACTGTTCCTTTCATTCTCTTAACAGTGTCTACAGCAGAGCAGAAGTTTTCCATTTCAGTAAACTTTCAAATGATTTTATTTCTTTCATAGATTGTAACTTATTTTTGCATCTAAAACACATAAACCAAAAATCAAACCTAGTTTGATTTTTTTTTTGCCTAGATTTTTTTTTTTCTAGAAGTTTTATAGTATTTCTTCATATTTATTTTTTTGGTGTACTTTGGGTTAATTTTTGTGAAAGTTGTGATATCTGTTTCTACATTAACTTTTGGAATTTTTAAATAGCCATTTGTTGAGAAAACTGTCATTTCTCCATTACATTTTCTTTATTCTTGTAAAAGATCAGTTTACTATATTTATGTGATTCTACTATGGGCTTGCTATTTGTTCAATTAATCTATATTTCTATTCTTTCACTAATACCATGGTGTCTAATAACAAAAGATTTATTGAAAATCTAGAAGTAGGGTAGTTTCAGTGCTCAAACTTTGTTCTTTTCCAGAACTTTATTGATTATTTGGTGGCTCCTGTTTTTCCATATAAACTTTAAAATTAGTCATAGGAATCTACAATGTAGCTTGCCTAGATTTTCATTAGGATAGCCTTAGATTTATAAATAAACTTAATAATAATCACCATCTTTAAGATATGTTTTCTATCTATGAACATGGAATAACTCGCCATTTATTGAAATGATCTTTGATATCATTCATCGGCGTTTTTTAATCTTCCCCATGCAAACATTGCATATATTTTGTTAGAGACATGCCTACTATTTTTGGTATTATTATAATAGATGTACCATGATAATGCCAACCAAAAGATTCTAGAGTGGCTGTATTAATTTCAGACACAGCACACTTCACAATAAAAAAAATTAAAAATTTTAGGTATAAAGAGAACCATTACAAAATAATACAGGGGTTAATTCTCCATGAGGACATTTCTTTTTGAACTCTACCTTTTATTGGAGATTAACTTTTCAGTTGAAACTATTACAGATAGTATTCTGGATCACTAACATGACATATACAGAAAAACAAAAAGACTCCTAATTATAAGAATGTAATTAGAGGGCTTCCCTGGTGGCGCAGCGGTTGGGAGTCCGCCTGCCGATGCAGGAGACACGGGTTCGTGCCCTGGTCCGGGAGGATCCCACGTGCCGCGGAGCGACTGAGCCTGTGGGCCATGGCCACTGGGCCTGCGCGTCCGGAGCCTGTGCTCCGCGGTGGGAGAGGCCACGGCAGTGAGAGGCCCGCATACCGCAAAAAAAAAAAAAAAAAAAAAAAAAAAAAAAAGAATGTAATTAGAGCTTTATTTGTATCAGATTATTATTCAAATATTTAATATGTGTTACTAAATAATACTGTGTGGATCTAACTTAAGAGCAGAACAGTGCAAAAATGGTAAATTTAGGATAGAATCCTTGTGTAGTAAAATAATAAAATGTATATAATATCACTTGTTTTTAAATGTTATTCACAGAATGATAGATAAAGCAATTTTGGAATTGTGTATGGTACAGTACCTAATTCAATTATGGTTAAATTTTTTTCAAGATGTATTTATATCTTTATATTCATTTGTAAATTACTTTCTGAGAAAATTCAATGAAATGAAAATAAGGTCATTTAGCATAATCATCCTGATGCTACAGGATGAAAAAAAATTATTTCAAAAGAAATAATGAATGAATGGTACAAAGAACAAATGATGTTTGCCTGCAAATGTTAGTCATTTTGCTATTAGTTATTTGAACCACTATTTATGAAGGATTTTATAGGTATAACTATACTCATTGAGAAATACACTTAGCTGTTACAATACTTCTCCTCTGGTTTTAGATACAAGAAATGCTATTAGAAGGGTGACAAAATATTAAATAAGTGAAAAACTATAGTGAAGGAATGTGTCAAGACAGGTTGCCTTCAAACCAGGAAAGTTAGATAAAGCTTAAAGTCCAAGTTGACAATCAGACACTGATCCAATTACAATAAAAGAAAAAAGAAAGAATTTTTTTGAAAAACTTGAAGCAACTAGAAATTCAAAAGCATGATCATGAAAATATACTGGCTGCAGTAGTGCTCCAAATTCTTTCTGAGAATTGTAGTTAAATTGAGCTGTGATAAGATTTTTGACACGAAATGAACATATGAACATTTACAATTTCCAACTATGTCTGTTGTTCATTTCACAATGTAAATTGTAGAAATTTCCGGGAAAACTTCTATGGTTGGAAACTTGGAAGTCCACCTTGACTGGCTCCCCTCGGAAAGAAATCAATACATATTGTTGTCAAACTGAGTTACTACCTTGCATTCCACAAAGTAAATCTTCAGTGAAGGGCTTGTATTATTCCATGCATACTCAATGAGAAATAATGTATTTAAAGGGAAGAGGAGGACTTTCAAGATGACGGAGGAGTAAGATGTTCCCCCCCAAAAATATCAAAAATACATTGACACATGGAACAACTTCTACAGAACACCTACTGAACACTAGCAGAAGAACTCAGACTTCCCAAAAAGCAAGAAACTTCCCACATAACTGGCAGAGTGCCTGACAGGTCTTGCTGCTTAGGCTGGGTGTCAGGTATGGGCCTCTGCATTGGGAGAGCTGAATTCAGTACACTGATCCACTATACATATGTAATATTAAACAGTGAAAGCTCTCTGAGAGACCACCATTTCAATGCTAAAACCCAGTTCATCTCAACACCAAGCAAGATAAAGTGCTGGAAACCCATGCCAAACAACTATCAAGACAAGAACACAGCCCCACCTGTGAGCAGAGAACCTACTTAAAATCATAATAATTTCACAGACACACCAAAACATACCAGTGGATGTGGTCCTGACCACCAGAAAGAAAAGACCCAGCCTCATCCACCAGAACACACGCACCAATCCCATCTACCAGATAGCCTACACAACACACTGAACCAAATTTACCCACTGGGGGCAAACACCAAAAAAACGGGAACTATGAATATGCAGCCTGTGAAAAGGAGACACCAAACATGGTAAGTTAAGCAAAATGAGAAGACAGAGAAAAACACAGCAGATTACTGAGCAAGCTAAAGAACAACCACAACAAACAAATGAGGAGGATATAGGCAGCCTACTTGAAAAAGAATCCAGAGTACTGATAGTAAAGTTGATCAAAAATCTTGGAAATAGAATGGAGAAAATACAAGAAACGTTTAACAAGGACCTAGAAGAGCTAAAGAGCAAACAAATGATGATGAACAACACAATAAATGAAATTTAAAATTCTCTAGAAGGAATCAATAGCAGAATAACTGAGGCAGAAGAACGGATAAGTAACCTGGAAGATAAAATAGAGCAAATATCTACCACAGAGCAGAAAAAGGAAAAAGAATGAAAAGAATTGAGGACAGTCTAAGAGACATCTGGGACAACAATAAAGGCACCAACAGTTGAATTATAGGGGTTCCAGAAGAAGAAGAGAAAAATAAAAAGACTGAGAAAATATTTCAAGAGATTATAGTTGAAAACTTCAATAATAAGGAAAATGAAATGGTCAATTAAGTCCAGGAAGCACAAAGGTCCCATACAGGATAAATCCAAGGAGAAACACAAAAAGACACATATTAATCACATATTAATCAAACTATCAAAAATTAAATATGAAGAAAAAATATTAAAAGCAGCAAGGGAAAAGCAAAAAATAACACACAAAGGAAACACTATAAGTTTAACAGCTGATATTTCAGCAGAAACTATGCAAGCAAGAAGATAGTGACAGGATATATTTGAAGTGACGAAAGGGAAAAACCTATAATAGATTACTCTACCCAGCAAGGATCTCACTGAGATTTGATGGAGAAAGTAAAACCTTTACAGACAAAAAAAGCTAAAAGAATTCAGCACCACCAAACCAGCTTTACAGCAAATGCTTAAGGAACTTCTCTAGGCAGGAAATACAAGAAAAGGAAAAGACATACAATAACAAACCCAGAACAATTAAGAGAATGATAATAGGAACAGACATATCAATAATTACCTTAAATGTAAATGGATTAAATGCTCCAACCAAAAGACATAGACTGGCTGAATGGATACAAAAACAAGACACTTATATATGCTGTCTACAAGAGTTCCACTTCAGCCATTGGGACACATACAGACTGAAACTGAGGGGATGGAAAAAGATATTCCAAGTGAATGGAAATCAAAAGAAATCTGGTATAGCAATGCTCATATCAGACAAAGTTGACTTAAAAATAAAGACTATTACAAGAGACAAAGAAGGACACTACATAATGATCAAGGGATCAATCCAAGAAGAAGATATAACAATTGTAAATATTTATGCACCCAACATAGGAACACCACAATACATAAGGCAAATGCTAACAGCCATAAAAGGGGAAATCGACGGTAACACAATCATAGTAGGGGACTTTAACACCACAGTTTCACCAATGGACAGATCATCCAAAATGAAAATAAATAAGGAAACCCAAGCTTTAAATGATACATTAAACAAGATGGACTTAATTGATATTTACAGGACATTGCATCCAAAAAAAAAGAAAACACTTTCTTCTCAAGGGTGCATGGGACATTCTCCAGGATAGAGCACATCTTGGGACACAAATCAAGCCTCAGTAAATTTAAGAAAATTGAAATCATATCAAGCATCTTTTCTGAACTACAACACTATGAGATTAGAAATGAATTACAGGGAAAAATATGTAAAAAAATACAAACACGGGGATTTTAAACATACACTACTAAATAACCAGGAGATCACTGAAGAAATCAAAGAGGAAATCCAAAAATACCTAGAAACAAATGACAATGAAATCACAATGACCCAAAATCTATAGGATGGAGCAAAACCTTTCTAAGAGGGAAGTTTATAGCAATGCAATCCTACTTCAATAAACAACTCAAATAAACACGCTAACCTTACACCTAAAGCAATTAGAGAAAGAAGAACAAAAAAACCTGAAATTTAGCAGAAGGAAAGAAATCATAAAGATCAGATCAGAAATAAACAAAAAGAAAGGAAGGAAACAATAGTAAAGATCAATAAAACTAAAAACTGGTTCTTTGAGAAGATAAACAAAATTTATACACCATTAGCCATACTTATCAAGAAAAAAAGAGAGAAGACTCAAATCAATTGAATTAGAAATGAAAAAGGAGGAATAACAACTGACACTGCAGAAATACAAGGATCATGAAAGATTACTACAATCAACTATATGCCAATAAAATGGGCAATCTAGAAGAAATGGACAAATTCTTGGAAAAGCACAACCTTCCAAGACTGAACCAGGAAGAAATAGAAAATATAAACAGACCAATCACAACCACTGAAATTGAAATTGTGATTCAAAATCTTCCAACAACCCAACGTCCAAGATCAGATGGGTTCACAGACAAATTATATCAAAAGTTTAGAGAAGAACTAACACCTATCCTTCTCAAACTCTTCCAAAATATAGCAGAGGGAGGAACACTGCCAAACTCATTCTGCAAGGCCAACATCACTGTGACACCAAAACCAGACAAAGATGTCACAAGAAAAGGAAACTACAGGCCAATAAAACTGGTGAACATAGATGCAAATATCCTCAACCAAATACTACCAAACAGAATCCAACAGCAAGTGAAAGGGATCATACACCATGATCAAGTGGGGTTTATCGCAGGAATGCAAGGATTCTTCAATATATGCAAATCAATCCATGTGATACACCATATTCACAAACTGAAAGACAAAAACCATATAATCATTTCAATAGATGCAGAAAAACCTTTGACAAAATTCAACACCATTTTTTGATAAAAACCCTCCAGAGAGCAGGCATAGGGGGGAAATCACCTCAACATAATAAAGGCAATGTATGACAAACTCACAGCCAGCATTGTTCTCAATGGTGAAAAAATTGAGACCATTTGTACTAAGATAGGGGACAAGACAAGGTTGCCCACTCTCACCACTATTATTCAGCATACATTTGGAAGTTTTAGCCACAGCAATCAGAGAAGAAAAATAAATAAAAGGAATCCAAATCAGGAAAGAAGAAGTAAAACTGTCACTGTTTGCAAATGACATGATACTATACACAGAGCATCCTAAAGATGCTAACAGAAAACTGCTAGAGCTAATCAATGAATCTGGTGAAGCTGCAGGATACAAAATTAATGTACAGTAATCTCTTGCATTCCTATACACTAATGATGAAAAATCTGAAAGAGAAATTTAAGAAACATTCCCATGTACCATTGCAAGATAAATAATAAAATACCGAGGAATAAGCCTAACTAAGGAGACAAAAGACCTGTATGCAGAAAACTATAAGACACTGATGAAAGAAATTAAAGATGAAACAAACAGATGGAGAAATATACCATGTTCTTGGATTGGAAGAACCAACATTGTGAAAATGACTGTATTACCCAAAGCAATCTACAGATTTAATGCAATCCCTATCAAACTACCAATGGCATTTCTCACAGAACTAGAACAAAAAATTTCACAATTTGAATGGAAACACAAAAGACTCTAAATAGAGAAAGTAATCTTGAGAAAGAAAAACAGAACTGGATGAATCACGTTCTCTGACTTCAAATTATATTACAAAGCTACAATAACCAACAGAGTATGGTACTGGCACAAAAACAGAAATAAAGATCAATGGAAGAAGATAGAAAGTCTATTTTCTTCCACTGATCTATAGAAGATAGAAATAAACCCACACACATATGGTCACATTATCTTTGATAAAGGAGGCAAGAACATACAATGGAGAAAAGACAGCCTCTTCAAAAAGTGGTGCTGGGAAAACTGGACAGCTACATGTAAAAAAATGAAATTAGGACACTCCTTAACACCATACACACTAAAACTCAAAGTACATTAAGGATCTAAATGTAAGGCCAGAGAGTATATACATCTTAGAGGAAAACAGTGACAGAACACTCTATGACATAAATCATAGGAAGATCCTTTTTGACCCACCTCCTAGAGAAATGTAAATAAACAAATGGGACCTAATGAAACAAAAGTTTTGCACAACAAAGGAAACCATAAACAGGACGAAAAGAAAACCTTCAGAATGAGAGAAAATATTTGAAAATGAAGCAACCAACCAAGGATTAGTTTCCAAAATATACAAGCTGCACATGCAGCTCAATATCAAAAGAACAAACAACCCAATCCAAAAATGAGAAGACCTAAACAGACATTTCTCCAAAGAAGAAATACTGATTGCCAACAAACTTATGAAAGATGCTCAACATCACTAATCATTAGAGAAATGCAAATCAAAACTACAGTGAGGTATTACATTACACAGGTCAGAATCACTATCATCAAAAAGTCTACAAATATTAAATGCTGGAGAGGCTGTGGAGAAAAACGAACCCTCTTGCACTTTTGGTGGGAATGTAAATTGTTACAGCCACTATGGAGAACATTATGGAGGTTCCTTAAAAACCTAAATGTAGAACTACCATATGACCCAGCAATCTCACTACTGGCAATATACTCTGAGGTAACCATTATTCAAAAAAGTCATGTACCACAATGTTAACTGCAGCACTATTTACAATAGCCAGGATATGCAAGCCACCTAAGTGACCATCGACAGATGAAAGGATAAAGAAGATGTGGCACACATATACAATGAAATATTACTCAGCCATAAAAAGAAATGAAACTGAGTTATTTGCAGTGAGGTGGATGGACCTAAATTCTGCCATACAGAATGAAGGAAGTCAGAAAGAGAAAAAAAAAATACTGTATGCTAACCCATACATATGGAATCTAAAAAAAAAAAAAAAAAATGGTTCTGAAGAACCTAAGGGCAGGACATGAATAAAGACGCAGATGTAGAGAATGGACTTGAGGACATGGGGAAAGGGGGAAGGGTAAGCTGGGACGAAGTGAGAGAGTGGCATGGACATATATACATTGCCAAATGTTAAATAAAGAGTTAGTGGGAATCAGCCACATGGTACAGGGAGATCAACCCGGTGCTTTAATTCTACCTAAAGGGTTTGGATAGGGAGGGTGGGAGGGAGACGCAAGAGGGAGGAGAAATGAGAATATATGTATATGTATAGCTGATTCACTTTGTTATGCAGAAGAAACTAACACACCATTGTAAAGCAATTATACTCCAATAAAGACGTTAAAAAAATAAATAAAGTGAAAAAGGAATGCATACAGTGAAGGCTCCTTTTCTCCCCACACAGAGTACAGAGTTCTATGCAAGAGATTCAGATTATAATGAAAGAATGAAGAGCCCTACAAATTGTAGCTCAAACTGAGCTATTTACTTTCTTATAAATAAATCTGATAAACTTCCCAGATCATTACTGCTTTTATAAGGCAATATATTTTTGAATGGTGAGGCTGAAATTGGAGTGAGAATAAAAGAGCTCAGTCTCATCACCAACGCAAAGGCTTTGAATGTTGAATTCTTTCTAGTGCTGCCTAAGTATTTTCAAGATTTTTTGCGCCTTCATTGATCCACCTGCAAAACTCTTTCATATCTTTCTCAATACAGACACCTAAAGAATTCATTATTCTGAATAGACTAGTAAAAAAGTGATTGTTATGCTTTTTATTCTAATCTAAAAATAACAAAAAGGATTGCATTATATAACAATGTTAATTCTTCAAAACTTTACAATTACATAAAACACAGGGAAAATTATCATTGGCTTTTAACCCTAAATCTGACTTCATTTCTTTTCCATTGACTTTTGAGTTTAGCCAGAAAATGATCTAATAATTTCCTTTATAATTCATATCTTCCACATAAGGTTTAAGTTATGCATAGGACTTAAGCATAGAAATTTAGAAATGAACAAATCTGTTTCATAGTTTAAATTTGGCAGTCAGGCAATAAAACAAGTTCCTGAAACTTTAGTGATATTTTTATTCTGATTACTCATTTCTGACTAGATTGTATTATAAATATTATTGGATAATCTTCAGTATATATTGAATAGCAGTTTCTTTTTTTTTTGAAGAATTTTCTGAAATTCAGTCTCATATGATTATTAGGTGAGGAAAATATTTACCTTGCTCAAAGTATTGTGCTGCTTTTTTTTTTTGCTTAAAAAATCAGTTATCTCCATCTGAACTTCCCTTTGTTTTAAGCATCGCATTAGAGGAAGTCTTCTCCCTCTTGTAGTGGTTCAGAGACCTGGAAATGTAATGTAGGTATTTTGCACCACTAAGTGAGACACTAGATTTATACTGGCCCTAGGCAAGACAAATAATAGGAGGTTTGACTTGAAGATGCATAATAATTTAGGTTTGCCTTCTGTGGTCAGTGGTTCATTCCCTCTTGGCAGAAAATCTAAATAAAGCTCCCAGAAATACAAACTCTTTTGGATTTAGTTCAGAATCCAGACTGTCATTGAAGCCCAGAGATGTGATTAAATAAAAACTGAAAAGTGCATCAGACCTATAGATAAATAAAAGATACACAAGGAGGGAAAGCATTAAAACCATGACACATAATGTTTGAGTTGCTCTTTAAATACACTGTTCAGCATACATCTGTAATAAAATTATTTTATGAAAAATATTATCTTAATTCCCAACATTCACATTTATTTATTAATTAAAAAAATAAATGTTCTTTCCTATGATTTCAGAAAAGTGATGTCACTGAAACTTACAATTTTTCAGACTTTGGAAGAAATCTTCATTAACCACAGTGAAACTTTTAGGACAACACATTAAATCAGAAATAGATTGTGTTACACTCATGTAATGTAATGTTGTCAAAAACATATATATATATATATATATATATATATATATACTTCAATTAACTGCCCACAGAAAAATGAAATGCAGTCATGAATACTGTATTCATTTGATTAAGAAATAAAATTGTTACACTTTTAAATATCAAATATTTATAGTTAGTATTTTTTAAAGAAATCCAGTGTTTAATCTTGCTCATTTTGTTGATCAAATTTTGAAAGATATATTAAATGTATGCATGTTGAACTTTTACTAATTTATTCTCTTTTAAAAATGTCCCATTTGAAAGATGATGTTCTAAGAAATGATACCATTGTATCAGCTAATAGTGATTAATCGAAATTTTTACATTTTTCCCAGAAATTCTATTTTCAGTGTTAATTTTTCCAGTAACTATGAAGATTAAATTCATGTATTTATTGAAATAAAATATTTTGTAAACACCCCAAGGTTACAGCTAACAAAAGCTGGAAATCAAAAAATGAAACTTTCTATAAAATTAAAGCAACTATTTTTCATTATTTATCAGTAAATAAAATAAAAATAGAATAATAAGCTCACTGACAAAAAACCTATATTTCATAATGTCATTTTAAGCATTCTAATATTGGTATAACAGAACATTTAAAAAAAAATAATACAACTGTATAATGGAACTTCATTTTCAAATGCATACAATACTAGATTTAACTTAAATATTTCAAAATACTAACAAAGAGAATTTGGAAGAAGCAAATGAAGATAAGGAAATAATTTGAAAACATATAAGCATGTGGGAGAAGTCCCAAAGGAGGCTCACATGCTACCAGTTGGAAAACAACTTATAGCTTATCTGTATGTGAATAAAAATATTTCAGTTTTATATCCATGCAAGTTGTGTAAAGCAAGAATATATTTATTGGACAACAATTAATCAATTTCTATTCAATTATCTCTTTTATCTGTAATAAGACTCCATGATATATTGTCAATGACCTGAGTAATGGTCATGATTTAAATATTTTCAAATTTAATTTGCATTATTTTCTTCTCTAATAATCCAAAACTTACCATTCCATGATCGGGTCTTTTCTAATTTTCTCCTGAAGACTTTTGTTTTAAAATTTCTGAAAGTAAATTTAAGCCTTTTGTTCTCACTTTATTACCTATTACTATATATTAACCTTAGGGATTCACAGAGCTTCCAGTCTCCTCTTTCACTCTATAAAGTCTCTTAATTCCTGAAAGAAACATTTCTTATTAAAAACATTGTATTTTGCACTAATACCCTTAAAATATAAAGGTAATTTCTAACACAATAATAAAGCAATAAACATATTTTTTTCTTGAGTCCATTAATGATTGTATATATCGCATAACATTAATAATGCATCAACTCTATTAATAGAAAAACAAATAATTTATGATATAATATTAATATAAATATGAAGAGAAGACAAAACTGGGAAACTAGAAGACAATAGCTAAAGGTTGACTCTATTTTTAGTCAAATTTTGTAATCTCTCCTCACCTCAATGAAATCATTTTCTAAAATTATCTCTTAATTTTCTAATATATAAGGCTTCTGTAAACTTTTAAATCATACATATTTATCTATTTAACTGAGATATTGAAAGATGATTTATATGTTTCCAGGTATAAGTTGAACGTATTTAATTTGTATTGACTCAAATTTAAATTGATTTAGTCAGTATTAAATAAATGGCAATATGCTGTTTAGGTTCTGAATATATGAAAAAAATTATTTTTTCTCATGAGGAACACTTAGAAATTCTAGATAAAATAGAACACTTTTCAATGCATCTTTGAAAGCAAATAAAAATACTAATGAAATTCTAATTAACCATAAATGAAGATGGATTTTAAAAATCATATGAATTTATAGCTTTATTAACATAGATAATTCATTTTTAAACACAGGCTGAGAATGCATAGTAAAAGGCAAAACTACTCTATAGAAGAAATTCAAATGTACTGTGTAGACATAGAAATATGGAGTTGATAAGTAAGATACTAAAGGGAAATTATTAAATTGTAAAAAGATCTAAGGAAAGTATGCAGAATTTCATACAGAAGGAAACAAATGGTATTGTGAAAGAGAAGAGAGATTGTATATCTAAAACAAGTATCATGAAGAAAGGCTTGAGATAATGAGAAAATCCTACAATTAAGCAGGAAATGGCCAAGAACTCTCTAGAACTGTTCAGAAGATGTGGTTTCTCAAATGAATAACATTGCACTTTTTTAGGATGGAGTAAATAAACACAAATCCTCAATGAAGTCTCAAATAAACAATCTATTTTTTAAATGTAAGGAACTAGAAAAAGAAAAAAAATATAAGTCCTAAGTTAGTAGAAGGAAGAAATAATAAAAATCAGAGCAGGAATAAATGAAATAGAGACTAAAAAGCAATAGAAAAGCTTAATAAAACATAAAAAAGTGCTTCTTTGAAAAGATAAATAAATTGATAATCCTTTAGCTGGATTCATCCAATGGATCATAAGACATTACTACAAATATTATTCTCCAATAAAATGGACAAACTAGAAAAAAAATGCATAAATTCCTGGAAACATACAATCTCCTGGGACAATATGAACAGATCAATCACCAGTAACAAACTGAATCAGATTAAAAAAAAAAAAAAATCTCCCAAAGCACAAAAGTCCAGGATCAGAAGTCTTCTTCTCAGGTGAATTCTACTAAACACTTAAAGAAGTGTTAACATATATTCTTCTCAAATTATTCCCCAAGTTGAAGAGGCAGGAACACTTCCAATGCATTCTATAGGCCAACTTCACCCTGATACAAAAATCAGACAAGGACACCACAAAAAGACAAAATTACAAGCCAATGTCTCTAATGAACATAGATGCAAAGACCCTCAACAAAATATTAGTGAAACAAATTCAACAATACACTGAAAGTTTCATACACCATTATAAAGTGGGAATTATCCCAGGGATGCAACAATCAGTCAATATCCAAAAATTGAGAAATATGATACACCACCTTAATAAATTGAATAAAAAGATCATCCCTGTAGATGCAGAAAAAGCTTTTGACAAATTCAATGTCCATTTATGATAAAAACTTTCAACAAAGTGAGTGTAGAGGAACATAATACAAGTCAACATAATAAAAATAATATATGACAAGCCTACTGTCAACATCATACTCAATAGTGAAAAGCTGAAAGCATTTCATCTAAGATCAGGAGCAAGACAATGATGCCTACTGTCATCACTGTTATTGAACATAGTACTTGAAGTCCTAGCCACAGCAATTAGAGAAGAAAAAGAAGTAAAAGGAATCCAAATTGGAAAGGAAGTAAAAGTGTATTTGTTCGCAGATAAAATGACACTATATGTAGAAATCCTAAAGATGCCATCAAAAAAATTACTAAAGCCAATAAATGACTTCAGTAAAGTTGCAGGATACAAATTTAATGTACAGAAATCAGCAGTTACTATACACTAGCAATGAAATATAAGAAAAATAAATTTTAAAAAATAATTTACAATTGTATCAAAAATAATGAAATACTTAGGACTAAATCTGACTATGGAGGTAAAAGACCTGTACTTGGAAAATTATAAGACACTGATGAAAGGAATTGAAGATGACACAAACAAGTGGAAAGATATACCATGTTCATGGACTGGAAGAACTGGATACTGTTAAAATGACTACACTCCCTAAGGCAGTCTACAGATTTAATGCAATTCCTATCAAAATACCAATAGCATTTTCACAGAAATGGAACAAATCTTTCTAAAATTGGTATGGAACCATAAAAGACCCCAAATAGCTAAAGCAATCTTGAGAAAGAAGAAAAATCTGAAGGTGTCATTCTGCCTGGCTTCAAACTACATTACCAAGAGAAAAAAATCAAAATAGTATGGAACTGACACAAAAGCAGACATACCGATCAGTGCAACAGAATAGCAAGCCCAGAAATAAACACAGATTTATCTGGTCAATTAAACTGACAAATGAATCATAAAGTCATAAATATTAAAGAAGCTAAAGGCAGCCTCTTTAATATATGGTATTGAAAAAACTGGACAGCTATATGTAAATGAATCAAATTGGACTACTATCTCACACTGTATACAAACATGAACTCAAAATGGATTAAAGGTTTAAATATAAGACGTGAAACCATAAACCTCCTAGAAGAAAACATACATAGTATGGTCTTTGACATTGGTTTTCCCAATTTTTTTTTTTTTTTTTGATCTGTCTCTTCAGTCAAGGGAAACTAAAACAAAAATAAACAACTAGGACTAAATCAAACCAACAATCTTTTGTATAGGAAAGGAAACCATCAACAAAAGGAAAATATCACTTACTGACTGGGGGAAGATATTTACAAATGATATATCTAACTAGGGGTTAAAATCTAAAATATGTAAAGAAGTTATACAATTCAACATCAGAAAAACCAAACAATCTGATTAAAAGATGGGCAGAGAACCTGAATAGACATTTCTTCATAGAAGACATACAGATGGCCAGCACAGAAACAAGAAGATGCTTCACATCTCTACTCATCATGGAAATACAAATGAAAAACACAATGAGATATCACCTCAAACCTGTCAGAATGGCTTTTATCAAAAAGAAAACAAATAAGTGTTGGCAAGAATGTGGAGAAAAAGGAATCTTCCTGTACTGTTGGTGGAAATGTAAATTGGTGCAGCCACCATGGAAAATAGTATGGAGACTCTTCAAAAAATTAAAAACAGAACAACCATAAGATCCAGCAATTCTACTTCTGTGTATTTTTTCCAAAGAAAACAAAAACACCAATTTGAAAAGATATATGTAACCCTATGTTCATTGCAGTATTATTCACAATACCCAAGATATGAAAATAATGTAGATGTCTATTGGTAGATGAATCAGTATAGAAAATAATGAAATCTTGCCATTTGTGATATGGATGGACTGAGAGGGTAGTATGTTAAGGAAATAATTCAGACAGAGAAAGACAAATCCATATGTTTCCACTTCTATGTGTAATCTAAAAAAAAATAAAATAAATGAAAAAACATAACAAAGGAGAAACAAAGTCATAAATATGGAGAAAAAGTCGTCGCCACATGGGAAGGGTTTGAGGGGATGAGTGTAATAGGTTAGGGAAATTAAGGGTATAATTAGCTTCCAGTTACAAAATACATAAGTCAAGGGGATGAAATGTACAGCATGGGGAATATAGTCAGTAATAATGCAATATCTTTGTATGGTGGCAGTGAAGTACATCTATTTGTATCAATATGAGTTGCACTTCATAATAATAATATTGAACAATGAATGACATTTGTACAATGACTTTACAATATGATAGAATATAATGAAATTTTATAAATTTTACAACACAATAAACAGTAGTGTATAGTAGGGAGAGTAATTTTTGTATTAAAAGGATCACAGAAACAGCAATCAGGAGGAGAAACACATACATCACAATAATAGTTACTTGTATTGGAAAGAGGAACAAAGGAAGATCTGTTCATAAATGGCCTAGCAGTTCATAACGGTTTAGGTGTAACAGAGTAGAGAGAGAGAGAGAGAGAGAGGGAGGAGGGGATGCAGGAGCATTTTTCTGTTACATTTCTTTTGAGCTTTCTACATATTTGAACTATTTCAAAATTAAAAAACACTTTAGTATGATTGCACACATTCTTCATATTGCTATTTTCTTTAGGTATGATCTTGTGTACTGCTCTTTAAAAAAAAGAAAGAAAGAAAGAAAGAAAAACACTATAAAACCAAATCAATCAATGAACTTATTCCACAGGACTAAATGTGATGTTGAGAGCATAAAGTCTTAGACACAAGAGATTTTAATGTCAAAAATTTAAGTAACCTTAATTTCAAAAATTGATTCGAGACACACCACCCCCAACGGTTCTAAAATATTCTCTGAAACATTAAAACCACCTTGACACCAATTTACAGGAACTAGTTACATAAATTAAGATCTATCTAAATGACATAATGCTGTGCAGTTTCCTCTCCTCAAATAAGGGAAACACCTCTTCACATACTGCTTTGTAATGATCTTCACCATATACTGAAAAGTTAAAGAACAAAACAGAAACAAAGCAAGATGCAGAATGATGTTTCACATATGAAATTTGTATGTACAATTTCATATTAACTGAGAAATTAACAAAAAATAGGTATGGAACCTGATATATTTACATTTTATAGAAGGCTAACTTCTGGAATATTTTATATATATATATATATATATATATATATATATATATATATATATATCAGAAATGTTGAAGCATGTAACCATCTGCTATTGACAATCTAACTTTGCTTGGTAATTTCCTGGTGTCAATGTCTCTGGTGATATACTGAATTATAGAAGATCTGAAGTATGGAGATTTAACAACTCTGTAATTAAACTGCAGCATTTGTGCAACAAATGAAGACTATTTCAGAATAAATTAATATCAATAAAAAACAAGAAACTAGCTTGGGTGTTTTGTGGGAAGCTGCCAGAGCAATCATGAGGGATAGAATAATTTGCTTCGTGGCAACAGCAGCACAAAAAGTATACATTGAGTACCAGTGTCAATTAGAAGAAGTTAATGAGATGTAAAAAGCTACACAATAAAGCAGGTATCCTAGGACCCTCCAGCTTTGATTAGAATGAGAGAAACAAAATTCTTTGTGTTGAATAACAGACAATGTGTTAAAGCTTAATGAATAAACCACTAAGAAAGGGAAATAAATTAAACAATTTATGTGCATATGATCAGAATGCAAATAGTAGGAAAATATATTTAATAAGGAGAACATTTTTCTGGTTAAATAATGATTATCAAAAATATTTCAGAATATTTAGCATATAGTAAATTCATGCTTGCTGAAAATTCTTCACAATGAAAATTCCTGTATGAATGAATACACTGTGGATTAAAAGATAACTTTATTTCTTCTCAGACTTTGTGAAACAAGATAAATTACTGAATTACTTAGTTTTAAAACTATATTACCATAAATTGAGTTTGTAAATTTTAAAAAGTTGCTTGTAGTAAAGGAATATATTGCAAATTAAATGTGAACATTGCCCCATACTTTAAGATTCACTGACTAATTTAATTTGCATGGTGCTATATCTTGTTTCTTCAGTAACATTTTATGATAAAGATTTTAAATGAATATTTGCAAATAAAATCAACAACTAATATATAGTCAATAGCAGAATTTTTAAGATCGCCATTGAAAACTGTCATAACAAAGCACTACAGCAAGGAGTTTACCATACTTTTTTTCAAAATGTAACTGAAAGCATGTTAGATAAAATATAGAGGATCTATTGCTCTCCATATTCTTTTCCTTAAAGCTAAAGTGTTTAAAATAGCACAAAAGGGGCTTGCTCTTTTGATAACAGCGGGTTAAGACACAGAGAGATCTCAGGGCAATTATCAGTCAGTCACTTGAATAGAAAAGAAAACACAGCGTAAAGACCCCAGAATCTGGAGTGTTTTTTTCCTTAGAGCAATTTGCTTATTAAGAATCAGCCAAGGGGCTTCCCTGGTGGCGCAGTGGTTGAGAGTCCGCCTGCCGATGTGGGGGACACGGGTTCGTGTCCCGGTCCGGGAAGATCCCACATGCTGCGGAGAGGCTGGGCCCGTGAGCCATGGCCGCTGAGCCTGTGCGTCCGGAGCCTGTGCTCCGCAACGGGAGAGGCCACAACAGTGAGAGGCCCGCTTACCGCAAAAAACAAACAAACAAACAAAAAAGGATCAGCCAAGGTTCAAGATGTTAAGAAAGACTTTCCATACCTTTATGGAACAGGGAGGGCAAAAGTTGGAACCTTAAGCCTACCAGAGGGAACATAATCAACCGTTCCTTGGTGGTGGAAAGAAACTAGAAATACTGAAAGTGTTACTCAAGTCCAATTTGGGATGGTCTCTGTCCTGACATTAGATTTAGCTATTTGATGATTACTAATACTTCTAGCTTACTGCCACATGTAAATATTTTCTAGAGGAAGACAAATCATTTTAAGTCTCATGTTATTGCTATACATTTTCTAGTGGTGTGCAAGATAAGCAGTGTTAAGATAGAAAATTATATCCTGGAATGCATTTATTAGAAAAAAAGAGAAATGAAATTAATGATGTACATATATAGGTCAAGAAGTTAATCAAAGAAGAATTTAATCTGATGAAAGTAAAAGAAACCAAAGAATAAAGATCAAGAAAGAAAATTATAAAATAAAACATGAACACATAATGCAAGTATCAATGGTGATAACTGATGTTACTTAATAAAATAACTGAAGTTAATAAATTCATGACCTCTGATGAAAGTAGTCAAGAGAAATTATAAGGTATATTAGAAATTACATTACCAGACTTTTCATTCTCTCCCACCATCAAAATAGCTCTATGTCTGTAAGATATTTTATTATAATTATATGATAATATAAGTATGTATTAAGAAAATAATGGAATACAATCCTTACTATGTGGCCAATAAAACATTAGGGACCAAAGTATGCTACCTATCTTATTTGTCTCTTTCCTTAAAGCATATATATAACTCCTTTGACTTTGTGATTTAAAATGATAAAATAAAATTAAAGAATTAAACTATGATGTGCATGGTATAACTTGAAACCCTGGTTAACACCAGATCACTGGAATATTGCTTATTTCAATATGCTACAATTTATCATATAAGTTATTGTTAGCTGGCAATTGACCATATAATAACACATACTGGGTTTGTCAAAAATCTCTGAAAGTATTAAAATCTAAATCACAAAAATAGCATCTATAAAGCTGAATTAAAATATTTAAATTCTAATAGAAATTTTTGTCCTAGCAATTGTACTATTTAATATCGTGAGCTCATCCTAGTTAAACACATAGTAAAAATGTATGTCACTCATTTAGCCAATGATTATATGACTTATTTTAACAGTATTTCTCATTAATACATTTTTAAAATAGATTTATGTTTTACCTCTGAACTAGGCAGAAAGTTCCTTAAGAAGATAGAAAGTTTGTTTCAGAAATTTTATCTGAAATATCTCAGGTTACTCTACATATAAGAAGGTCCACAGTTAATATTTATTTTACCCATGAATGGGTAAAAAATTGTTGGGAGTTTAGCTACACCACTCCATGGTATTTCTGCCTCAGCATCCATTTTCTTTGGCAAAGCAGCCTGCAGGGACCTTAAACTAACAGTAGCCCCCTTGTGCAAGCTCATACCCTAGAAAGCAGCACACAGAATCACAGGGAATGTAAATTCCTGATGCAACTTTCTAAACAGCCCTTATGATTAACAGCTTCCTGACTCCCAGTGCATAGTCTGTCTTATATGCCTTTTAGATAATACTCCCTGTGGGGCTTACCAAAACCCTGCTCTTTTGGTTTAAATTGACCGATTTTTTAAAAAACTTTTTTTTTTATATTGGAGTACAGCCAATTAACAATGTTGTGATAGTTTCAGGTGCACAGCAAAGGGACTCAGACATACATGTGCATGTATCCATTCTTCCCCAAACTCCCCTCCCATCCAGGCTGCCACATAGCATTGAGCAGAGTTCCCTGTGCTATACAGTAGGTCCTTGTTGTTTATCCATTTTAAATATAGCAGTGTGTACATGTGAATTAACCAATTTGGTCCCAGCCTGGGAACCCCAAAGCACTGCACCCAGGGACCCTAATAAAGGTATGCTCCAGGTTGACCTTTCTACTTGCACTCTGCCTTGGCTTCCCACTGTGGCCCCTACAGGCATGTTGGTTACTTCCTCCAAGACCTGTGAATAATAAACTTCGTTATTTCAGTTGCTCTTGTGATCTGTTGCTGAGCCAATCTATAACTAATGAGAACCTACTATAGAGCACAGGGAATTCTCAGTGCTCTGTGGTGACCTAAATGGGAAGGAAATCTAAAAAAGAGTGGATATATGTATACGTATGAGTGACACGTTGCTGTACAGCAAGAAACTAACACAATATTGTAAAGCAACTATACTCCAATAAAAATTAATTTTAAAAAATTTAAAATAAAAATAATGTTGAAAAAAATCAGAACCCTGTGCTCCGCCTAATACATGTCACTTTAACAAAATCATAGCAATGATGGAATGAATAAAATGATTAAATTTTCATTTATTGAGATATACCCTTAAATTATTTTTTTAAACAACTTTATTGGAGTATAGCTGTTTTACAATAGTGTGTTGGTTTTTCCTTTACAACAAAGTGAATCAGTTATACATATACATATGTTCCCATATCTCTCTAAATTATTTTTTGACAGAGCTATCCAGTATAAGGAAAATGAAAGTCATAATTTTTTAAATAATCATTTTTAGTCAAATAAAGTCGATAAAAAGTCAATTACCAATTAGTTGATCAGAATATTCTAATATGCCAGAAAATGACCTTAATATTTAAAACTTGCTCTCAAGTTATCATATTTTGCAAAGATATAATTCTTTAGCATTGGTTGAGATGAATTAGTTGAAAAAAGTAAATATAACAGATATAAAATAGAATAATGTATAACCAGTGGAAATTAAGTACAGCTAAAAAGAACTGTAATGCTTTATTAGGAATTATAATAAATGAAAAAGAAGATGACACATGAAGCTTATAAAGCCAAAAATAATTTTGCTTTGCTTTTGCTTTTGTGTGTTTATATTTTTATGGAGGTACATATTATCTTATATTTTCAGTACTTGATTTTTTTCCCAATAAATAAGTGAAAAGCAGTTTGGTACAGTGAACAAGAAAGAAGGCTTCAAGTTTATCAAAGATACCACACCAATTACCTATATGACTTGGAAAGATTAATTTCTTTATGACACCATGAATTATGCTCTTTTGTCTATTAATTTAGTGTTGCCAGACAAAAAGCAAAAGCTAACATAGGCAGATGCTTTCAGTTTCCTCTACCAGTTAAAGGAATTACTCCTTTAAGGAAGTTGAGGTTACTGGTTAAAGTACTTCTTTGACTTCAGTGTTTTTTGTTCGGTTTTTTACGACTCAGCATGCTACCTATTATCTGTATTTGCTCCCAACATGTTATAATTCTTCTTTTGGGCTGAGGCTTTCAGAATCCTGACTCTATTGTTAAAATTTATTGTTTTGAATTACAGTCCATTTTTGTCAGTCTGTTTCTCCTTTCCTATAGTAACTATTGCTGTACAAAGTCCAGAATTCAGATTCAGTTTCAAGGGATTTAGGGAGTGAAAGAAGATGTTAATTTAATGGTGATGAACATTTCAAGTAAAATTTCAAATTTTACGGAAGTGTTTTAAAACAGATTGCTCTTACCAATATTGTCTCATCAATTTCAAAAGATATAAACAAAAGTTATGACTTTATTGTTTACCCTATCACAAATTATCCACAATTTTATCCTTTTTTCTCCCTATGCAAAGAATACATTTTATAGCTGTTTTTCTATGTCATTTACAAGTTTTAAAAACAAGTCTTATAATTCTGTGCTTAATCTTCTTCATGACTTTCACATTTAAAAATTATAAAATTCTTTACTTTAGAATTTAAAAATTATTTCCTCCGAAATTCCAATTTGTTTACCCTTTTAAAAAGCAGGTTCCCTTTGGATACAAAATGCTTATAATTTTTATGGATCATGTAGATATATTTTATTTGTTACAAACTACATTATTTTACTTTAAAAAATTTTTTTGAATGTTTGTAGATTTGAAGAAAAGTTATGAAGATAGTACAGAGATTGCCCATATGCTGCACATTTTTCCCCTATTATGAACAATATTACATTAATATGATACATTTATCACAGTTAAGAAACCAATATTGATACATATTATTAACTAAAGTCCATACTTTATTAAGATTTTCTGAGTTTTTATGTAATACTCTTTTTCTGTTTCAGGATCCCATCTGGATACCACATTACAATAAGGTGTCAGGTCTCCTTAGGCTCCTCCTCAGTCTTATTTCTCAGAGTTTATTTGTCTTGATGACCTTGAAAATTTTCAAGAGTACTGGTTAGTGTTTTATGGAATGTCCCTCCATTGGGATTTTTCTGGTATTTTTCTCATGACTAGACTGGAGTTATAGCTTTTTGGAAGGAAAACCACAGAGGTAAAGTCCCATTTTTCTCATCATATCATATAAAGGTACATACAACCAACATGATTTGTCACATTTGTCAGCTTGCTCTGCTAGAAAGTTACACTTTTTCCTCCTTTCTGTATTGTATTGCTTGCAGGAAGCTACTATATCCAAGCCACACTTGGATATTAGTTACATTTCATGTAGAGGGTGGAGTATCTACATAAATTACTCGGAATTATTCTTCACAAGAGATTAGTCTTTTTCCCCTCTTTTACTTATGCAATGATTATTTATATTAGTATGGACTCATGCATATTTATTTTATATGTTGGTTTATAATTCAGTACTTATTATTTATTTTACTTCTCAAAATACCCCAGTGTTTTGAGCACTTTCACTTGGCTCCTTATTTCTTTGACATACCTCTCATCACTGAGAGTTTTTGTTTACTTATTTTCTTGTTTGTTTGTTTGTTTTAGTAATTCCTTTCTTTGTAACACTAGAAGATGTTCCAGACTCCTCTTGTACATATCTTGTTTCAGACCTATAATCAGTTATTTCTCCAAGCAATGCTGTTGTCTTTTATTAAAGAATGATATTAGAAATGAAGATCTGTGCACAATATATAGTTTTATTTTTTAATAGAATTTTTAAAAGGAGTTAGTTTATTTTGCCTCTAGGAATCTTGTTCTTTCACTCTGTTCTGTGGCTTTCTTGAGTATTTGTTAATATTCAACTGATATATGAATTGACATAAACATTTTAATCAGTAAAAGAACAATTATATATTTCGCAGGTACTGCTGAATGCAGTTAAATAAATTGTGCCTAATTCCATTAGCTTAGACTATAATAAAAAGCTGAAGGGAAATTATTTTATTTCCAATAGTGTTCTAGATCAAGCTCTTTTTCTCTTACACACAGATATATTATGTCTCCTTAAGTAGGTTTATTCTTAGGTATTTTATTCTTTTTGATGTGGTGGTAAATGAGATTGTTTCTTGAATTTCTCTTTCTGATCTTCCATTGTTAGTGTATAGAAATGCAACAGATTTCTGTGTATTAATTTTGTATCATGCAACTTTACCAAATACATTTATGAGCTCTAGCAGTTTTCTGGCATCATCTTTAGGATTTTCTATATATAGTATCATGCCATCTGCAACCAGTGACAGTTTTACTTCTTTTCCAGTTTGGATTCTTTTATTTCTTTTTCTTCTCTGATTTCCATGGCTAGGACTTCCAAAACAATATTGAATAATAATGGTGAGAATGGACATCCTCATCTTGTTCCTGATTTTAGAGGAAATGCTTTCAGCCTTTCACCATTGAGTATGATGTTTGCTGGGGTTTGTCATATATGGCCTTTATTATGTTGAGGTAGGTCCCCTCTATGCCTACTTTCTAGAGAGTTTTTATCATAAATGGTTTTTGAATTTTGAAGGCGTTCCATGTCGGTTGCATATATATTTACAATTGTTAAATCTTCATCTTGGATTGATCCTTTGATTATTATGTAGTATCCTTCTTTGTCTCTTATAACAGTTTTTATTTTAAAGTCTATTTTTTTCTGATATGAGTATTGCTACTCCAGCTTTCTTTTGATTTCCATTGCATGGAATACCATTTTCCATCCCCTCACTTTCAGTCTGTACATGTCCCTAGATATGAAGTGGGTCTCTTGTGGACAGCATATATACAAGTCTTGCTTTTGTATCCATTCAGTCAGTCTATTTCTTTTTGTTGGAACATTTAATCCATTTATTGTACATTTAAGGTAATTTTTGATATATATGTTCCTATTGTCATTTTCTTAATTGAAAGAATGAAATAATGCCATCTGCACCAACCTGGATGGGCCTGGATTATCATACTCAGTGAAGTAAGACAGACAGAAAAAGACAAATGCCATATGATATTGCTTATATGCAAGAAAAAGAATGATACAAATGCACTTATTTAGAAAATAGAAACAGACTTACAGACTTAGAGAACTAAGAAGGGTAGGGGAGAGAGATAGATTGGGAGTTGGGGATTGACATGTACACACAGCTATATTTAAAAGAGATAACCAAAAAAGACCTACTGTATAGCACAGGGAACACTGCTCATTTAGGTTATATTTTGTAATAACCTAAATGGGAAAATAATTTGAAACAGAATAGATACATGTGTATATTTAACTGAATCACTTTGTTGTACACCTGAAACTAACACAAAATTGTTAATCAACTACACTCCAATATAAAACAAAAATTAAGAAAAGAAGAAATAGAAATACTTCATTATCTATGTTTAAAATATGATGACAATCATGATGCCAATATCATATGTTAAAGAATAACATTAATGCTTTAATGACATCAAATATTATATCTAGTCAGCAATCAAATCCCTTTGCCTCTATATTTATTTTACAGTTTATTTGTTGAATTCAAGAAAGAAAATATATATTTTTTAGAGTATCATAACTTGAATCTTATTAATAGTCATTTCTCCTCTCTCTCTCTTTCTCTCTCTCTTTTTGCTTTGCAATTTGCCCATTAAATAACATATAATAACATTCCTCCTTTCTGGATTTGCTTGTTCACTGTTTTATTTAAAATGTTTATATTTGCTCTCTGTTTACTGGAAGTTACATCTTGATAATTTATTGGATTAATATGAGGTTTATTTATGTACTTTCAAGAGAAGGTATGCAACGTCTAATTTTCTGTTTATGTGATTCAAATCACCATTGTTTATTATTGCTTAGAACTGTTTATTCATTAGGGATTGTAAAGTGAAAATATTCTAATATCATTCCCTTTTCACTTATTAGCTAGAATGCCTCTATAGGGAAAACATCTCTTCATCAACTCTTGTGTTACCTTGAAGTAAGTTTCTAACAATAAAGAAAGATAAATGCCTGATTTTCTACCACCCCCACCTTTATTAATTAGTATTCAGAATATCTGGTAATATCACTAGAATTGCCTCAAAGTGACCAAAGTTTATTTTCTTTGTTTCTGAATCACTGCACACACTGAGACTTAGTGTGCCATGGTCCACTATATTTACTATTGTTATTGAAAATTATTCTATTTTTATCAATGTGCAGCTCTTCTTTCCATTTCCTTTACATATGATTGCAGTAGTTTTTGCCTTATTGTATGATTATACTCCAGACTCATCTTCTAAGTATTTTGTCCCAGCACAGATATAAGCTATTTCTACCAGGACTCCTGACTTTAATAGAAAATGGTATTTGGACACCATAATTGAGACAGTAGAAGTTATCATTGCTGCTGGGTTAATAAGCCTTTTCTGTAGAGTAAATAGTCATCCTTATTGAAGAAAAAATACATTATGAGTTCATTCTGATATTTCCTACTCAAATTTAGGATCATGGTGGTTTTACTTAACAAATGTTTAGGCTGATACTTTTATTTTACAATAAAACACATACAGAAAAGGACAGAAAACAAATGTATAGGTCAATGAGAAAACACCTTTATGTATATAGGTAGATGTAGGTTTTTATTAAAGTAAGAACAAACTATGTGGGAGAATAAATTTTGAGGTGTAGACAATAAATTCAGTTAAGCTGGAGTTGCAAATCATGTTGAGATATTAATGTTGAGACCTATCTTAGGCTGCAGAATTCTATAGTCATCAGACTGAAAGTGGTTATAAACATAGACGTAAATAGGGTTGAAAATATCCCTAAAGTTTGTAAAGTTAGAGGGGAAAGTATTAAAATTGGGCTCCTATGAATTTGGGTTGTGATAAGAGTAGAAAAAAGGAAGTAGAACCAACCATAAAGATCAAAGCTGACAAAAGGGAGGCTCAATCAAAAGTTTATAGTGTAAAGAAAATAGAGAGAAAAAAATTATGTTCCTTCATAAAAATTAGATTCATATGTCATAAATATAACAAAAAAAGAAGAGAAGAGAAAAAAGAAGAGAAGAGAAGAGAAGAGAAGAGAAGAGAAGAGAAGAGAAGAGAAGAGAAGAGAAGAGAAGAGAAGAGGTGACCAGGAAATGGCCACTAGATGATCATCCATGACATTATTTGGGAGAGTTGGATTAGATTGTTGGGTCAGAAATCATATTTCTATGGATGGGAAAGTGAATGTGGAGAAGAACAAATAAACAGCTAAAATGATAAAGAAACTTTAAAATTGAAAAGCAAATTTCAGCCATCCAATTCTGCCCAATTTTTTAATCAGGCTAGTTTTGAAATGATGTTCTCAGAGACTCTCACTAGTCACAAGAGAAGCCAGGCTGATTCAACTTTTATAAACTTTTATATATTAGACTTCCTGTGAATATGCTATTTAAATAAGTTGTACTCTTTTTTAAAAACCAAAAATTTGAAAGCCATTGCTCTCATATTATATTTTATTGAATTTTTTGTTTACTTCTTTTAAAGCAGACCAAGAAATACATGGCTTTAAGAAAGATATGTAAACACTTTAACAAAACAACATATTGTTATTTTGTAATCATTTGTAATGAAAAATTTTATTTTCTTCTCATGGTCTTTGTGTATTATTAAATTATGTGGTGCAATGTGAAGTTTTCTAAATTTTAGAAACATTAGAAAATTATGAAAAAATTTTAGAAAAATTATAAAATTATTATTAAAATATAGAAAATTATGATGTTTTCAATGTAAAATCAAATTATAAATATCAATATATTTTAAAAAATAAAGCCATCTTAACTTTTCTCACTTATTAGAAGACAATTTTCTTGCAGGTTCCCAAGTACTAAATTAGAATATTATTGGAATGTTCTCCTATGTAGAAATGATATTTACCAAATTTACGTGTTTTTCCATCAGTGGAAACAGCTTGTAAAATTCTCTATTATTAAACACTATCTTTCATATATGTTTTCTCTTAATCTAAAACAAAAAAAATATGGATCTATTTTGAAAAAAGTAAAATAAATTGTAAAAATGAGAATTTTGTGATTTAGTTGACACAAATTAATTATAATAAAATATTACTTTATTAATAGTCTTTAGATAATCACAATGACATTATAGCCTCCTTTAAATACACCAGTTATTTGAAAATTAAAACTTTTTGAAAATCCTCCATTGATAAATTTCTTCAATTTTCTATCAATATGAACATTACCTTCTAATTATTATTTGAAAATTTAAGCCATAATTTGCAGATTATTCTCATATGAATTATTCCTTTTTTTCTGCACTAAAGATGGTAATTCTTTAAACTTTTTTTTTTCCTTCAGGTGGTTGCTAACTTTGCAGTAGTTTTTAAAATAGTATTTTGTTAAACAAATATAATACCAATGTGTCCACTCCCTTCCCTCAACAGATGGTTAACAGCAGATGGTGCAGGTGATTGCTCATATATTTTCTTAGAACAGAATAACGAAGAAAAATTCAGGTGTGTTTATTTACCCAAATTTAACCAATTAAATAAGTTCAAAAGAGTCTCTGAATTTAACCCCACTTATATAATGCTAAGGAAGATATTTATTGTACTTATAGTCTTCTCTTGATTGATTTAGCCAGTTTTCTTGTTACTTTCATTCTTAGAGATCCATGGCTTCTCCTTGGTAATTTTAAATATTTCAACTTTTAAAAGTTGACCAGTAATGTATTGACAGAGGAAAACAACAACAACAAAAAACACATGAACAAAACAAAAGCAGTACATTGGAGTTTACAATAAAACTTCCATTTCCTCCTAGTCCTTGTTGCATATATCACAAGAAAAACTGTGTCCTATATGAGTATAAACAGACTCATAAATACATATATACATAAATGTATACATATATGTGTGTATTCATATTCATGTATTCATATCCATGCCAAAATATTTTTTTCCTTTTTGGTTTATTAATTGTTTTATTTCATTGTACAGATGATTTTAATGTTTACTGCTTTTTAAAATCAACAATCATACATGAGAATTGTGTAGTTATTTTGTGTGCTCTGTCTGTTCTATAGAAATGTTGTAATGGAGAATACAGGAATACTTAGTTTAATTGCATTTCCTTTTTATTGTGCTTCATAGATATTGCATTTTTTACAAATTTAAAGTTTGTAACAACCTTGTGTGGAGCAAGTCTGTAGTCGCCATTTTTTCCAACAGCATTTGCTCACTTCATGTCTCTGTGCCATATTTTGGTAATTCTTGCAATATTTCAAACACTTATATTACTAATATATTTGCTGTGCTGATCTGTGGTCCCTGATCTCTGATGTTATGATTGTAATTGTTTGGGGGTGTCACGAAACATACCCATATAAAAAAGGGAACTTAATTGATAAATGTGTGTGTTCTGACGGTTCCACTGACCAGCTGTTTCCCTGTCTTTCTCTCCTCAGGCTATTCTATTCACTAAGACATGATATTAATTATTAATATTAGTCTAGAAATGATTAAGTTTAGTGAGAATGGCATGTTGAAAGCTGAGATAGTCTAAAACTAGATCTCTTGTACCAAACAATTTGTCAAGTCATGAAAGCAAAGGAAAAGTTCTTAAAGAATATTAAACATGCTACTCTAGTGAACCCTAAAATGATAAGACAAAATAGCCTTATCCCTAAAATGGTAAGACAAAATAGCCTTATCACTAATAGGGAGAAAGTTTGAGTGATCCAGATAGATAAAACCTGCTACAACATTTCCTTAAGTCAAAGCCTAATCCAGAGCAAGGCCCTAACTCCCTACAATTCTATGAAGACTGAGAGAGGTGAGGAAGCTCTAGAAGAAAAGTTTGAGGCTAGCAGAGGTTGATTCATGAGGTTAATGGAAATAAGCCATCCCCGTAACATAAAAGTATAAGGTGAAGCAGCAAGTGCTGCTGTAGATCAAGTGCTGATGAAAGTCATTCTATGCAGCTAGTTTTTTACGGTTCTTCAGATGAAAACTCTCTGTGACTCTGAGAAAACTCAACATATCTAAGCCTTAATTTTCTTTGTAAAGTTAAAGAATAAATAGCACCCACAACATAAGGTTTTGTTTAGTTATTTGTAATTTGCTTAGAACAGCACCTGCATAGATGAAGTGTCATACAAATGACTGTTTATAAAACTTGGACTATCAAAAGCACCTCTTTTTTTCCAGCTTTGTTAATTCAAGTCTGAACCCTTGTTTGGGATGGTGTGAGGGTACATTCAGAGCCTCATTTCCATTTCCATGCATTCCATTTCTCTCTCTTATTCCAGTAGATAGCTACTATTTTTATGATGTTCTTGGATCCTGGTGAAAGAGAAATATGGTAATAGCAATATCTTACCTGCCTTGAGTTGTCATAGCAGGTTAATGGATTGTCATCTGCTAATTTTGCTCTCACTGTGACTATATAATTGTAACTCTTTCGATGTTTTTTCACTGACTTCTTAAGACAATGTCCTTGAAGTTGTGAAAATGAAATCTCATTGATGATTAGAGTGTATATTGGTTAAATTATTTTGGAGAGATTTTAATTATACCAGAAAGTTAAAATGCATGTGCACTGTGACCTTTAAATTTCATTTCTAAATGTCTCCCCTACAGAAACTCTCATACATGTGTACAAGGACACTAATATGAGAATGTTTATTGAAGAACTCCCTGTAATAATGAACAAGAAGAAACTACCTAACCAGTCCTTAACTGTTATTTAAACTAGTTATTCACACATATTACCTGAACTCTCAATATAACTGGTCAAAATTTCTCCACTTAATTTTACACTCTTACTTTCTATACTATTTCATTTGAAAACATTAACTCCTTTAAGCTGTAATGTCTTTCCCGTATCTGCCTTCTTACCCAGTTTACGACTATAATTTTTAAAGATGCATAGATTTCCAACTTACCAGCTTTGAAGACCACAATACTTAATAATGCTTATCTAAAGTGACTATTAATACAGAAAGTTCTGGATTAGTACAGCCAATGAAATTTTAAACCATTTTATCCCTCTCCATATATTCACTATAATAAAGTCACTCAATATATTTTTAATGCTTTTAATATGACCTGTGAGGTCCAACATGATTTGGCTATAGCCCGGCTTCTTCATTTTTATAGAATTTACCTCCCATATTATCCTTCTGTGGTTTTCTAAATGAATTAGTGGCTTTTCATGTCATAGCCTAAAAATAACTTTACATGCCAAAGTTAACACCCTCATATTTTCCTTTCCTGTCTCGCTCTGTCTCTCATACACACACATACACACACATACACATCACATACACATACACCCATTCATACACCACATATATACACACAACATTAACATAGTCTGTGCTGATACAATTTCAATGTCAGTGTTTAAACTTTACTTCCTTGGGAAAATCTCCTTTGATCACATATATGGCCATAAGCTCTCACTGCAAACTGCAATCTGCTTTCATAGTTATCATTACAACTACAGTTGGATAATTATGTTTCAATTACTTTTGTTTTATATCCATCTTTCCCACTATATGGTGCATTTATTATTAAATAAATGGATGAATGCATGCATGGATGAATGCATTCATGAATGAATGAACAGAAACAAACCACACTAAATAAGGATTTCCAATAAATGTCAATAAGCCACAGGTTTCTTATCTGAGAAAACAAAAAAGCAATAAAACTAGAGACATACAGTATTTTACAGAAGAGTGAGGATTAAAGAAATGTATATATGGTGCAGTAAGTTATAAAATATATACATAGTAAATTAGTAAGTTACTGACTCACTGTCAGGTAGTAATTCTTTTCTCTTTTTAGAATCTCTTTCAACATCATAAAATAAATTGTAAATTTACAGTAAAAGGCTACATGAGAGATTAGATAATCTGAAAACTCTCTTACTTAAACTATTTTTAAATGCTTCAGAAAGTCCCATTAAATGACTAGATAATTTGTAAAGAAACAAAGAAAAATTTCCAGGAGATAAAATCAAGGGAAAAAAAGAACAATGAGAAATTCTTTAACTTTTTTTACTTTTATTTTTTTAACATCTTTATTGGAGTATAATTGCTTTACCTTGCGGTGTTAGTTTCTGCTGTATAACAAAGTGAATCAGCTACACGTATACATATGTCCCATTATCCCCTCACATCTGCGTCTCCCTACCACCCTCCCTAACCACCGCGTCTAGGTGGACACAAAGCACTGAACTGGTCTCCCTGTGCTATGCAGCTGCTTCCCACTAGCTATCTATTTTACGTTTGGGAGTGTATATATGTCCATGCCACTCTCTTACTTTGTCCCAGCTTACTTTTCCCTCTGCCTGTGACCTCAAGTCCATTTTATATGTCTGTGTCTTTATTCCTGTCCTGCCACTAGGTTTTTCAGACCCAATTTTTTTTTTTGATTCCACATATATGTGTTAGCATATGGTATTTGTTTTTCTCTTTCTGACTCACTTCATTCGGTATGACAGACGCTAGGTCCAACCATCTCACTAAAAAAAAGCTCAATTTTGTTTCTTTCTATGGCTGAGTAATATTCCATAGTATACATGTGCCGCATCTTCATTATCCATTCATCTGTTGATGGGCACATAGTTTGCTTTCATGACCTGACTATTGTAAATAGAGCTGCAATGAACACTGTGATACATGACAATTTTTGAATTATGGTTTTCTTAAGGTATATCCCCAGTAGTGGGATTGCTGGGTCGTATAGCAGTTCTATTTTTAGTTTTTTTAAAGAACCTCCATACTGTTCTCCACAGTAGCTGTATGAATTTACATTCCCACCAACAGTGCAAGAGGTTTTCCTTTTCTCCACACCCTCTCCAGCATTTATTGTTTGTAGATTTTTTGTTGATGGCCATTCTGACTGGTGTGAGATGGTACCTCATTGTAGATTTGATTTGCATTTTTCTAATGATTAATGATGTTGAGAATCCTTTCATCTGTTTGACATCTTCTTTGGAGAAATGTCTGTTTAAATGTTTGTATATCTTCTTTGAAGAAATGTCTGTTTAGGTCATCTGCCCATTTTTAGATTGGGTTGTTTGTGTTTTTGATATTGAGCTGCATGAGTTGCTTGTATATGTTGGAGATTAATCATTTGTCAGTTGCTTCAATTACAAATATATTTTTCCAATTCTGAGGGACGTCTTTTTGTCTTGTTTAAGGTTTCCTTTGCTGTGCAAAAGCTTTTAAGTTTCATTAGGTCCCATTAGTTTATCTTTGTTTTTATTTCCTTTTTTCTAGGGGGTGTGTCAAAAAATATCTTGCTGTGATTTCTGTCATAGAGTGTACTACCTATGTTTTCCTATAAAAGTTTTATAGTGTATGGCTTTACATTTAGGTATTTACTCCATTTTGAGTTTATTTTTGTCCACGGTGTTAGGGAGTGTTCTAATTTCATTCTTTTACATGTAGCTGTTCAGTTTTCCCAGCACCGCTAATTGAAGAAGCTGTCTTTTCTCTATTGTATATTCTTGCCTCTTTTATCAAAGATACGGTGACCATATGTGAGTGGTTTACCTCTGGGCTTTCTATCCTGTTCCATTGATCTATATTGCTGTGATTGTACCAGTACCATGCTGTCTTGATTCCTGAAGGTTTGTAGTATAGTCTGAAGTCAGGGATCCTGATTCCTCCAGCTGCATTTTTCTTTCTCAAGTTTGCTTTGGCTATTTGGGTTCTTTTGTGTTTCCATACAAATTGTGAAATTTTTTGTTCTAGTTCTGTGAAAAATGCCATTGGCAGTTTGAAAGAGATTGCACTGAATCTGTAGATTGCTTTGTGTAGTATAGTCATTTTCACAATGTTGATTCTTCCAATTCAAGAACATGGTATATCTCTCCCTATGTTTGTATGATCTTTAATTTCTTTCATCAGTCTCTATAGTTTTCTACATACAGACATTTTGCCTCCTTAGGTAGGTTTATTCCTAGGTATTTTATTCTTTATGTTGCAGTGGTAGATGGGAGTGTTTCCTTCATTTCTCTTTCAGATTTTTCAGCAATAGTGTGTAGGAATGCAAGAGATTTCTGTGCATTAATTTTGTTTCCTGCTACTCCATGAAATTCATTGATTAGCTCTTGTAGTTTTCTAGTAGCAGCTTTAGGATTCTCTGTGTATATCATTCATGTCATCTACAAACAGTGACAGTTTTACTTCTTGTTTTCTGATTTGGATATTTTTTATTTCTTTTTCTTCTCTGATTTCTGTGGCAAAAGCTCCCAAAACTATGTTGAATAATAGTGGTGAGAGTGGGCAATCTTGTATTTTTCCTGATCTTAGTGAAAATGAATTTGGTTTTGCACCATTGAGAACAATGTTGGCTCTGAGTTTGTCACTTATGGCCTTTATTATGTTGAGGTAGGTTCCCTCTATGCCTAGTTTCTGAGGGGTTTTATCATAAATGAGTGTTGAATTTTGTCAAAAGCTATTTCTGCATCTATTGAGATGATCATATGGTTTTTCCCCTTCTATTTGTTATTATGGTTTATCACATTGATTGATTTGTGTATATTGATGAATCCTCGCATTCCTGAGATAAATCCAACATGATCATGGTATATGATCTGTTTCAAGTGCTGTTGAATTCTGTTTACTAGTATTTTGTTGAGGATTTTACATCTATATTCAGCAGTGATATCAACTTGTAGTTTTCTTTCTGTGTAACAACTTTGTCTGGTTTTGATATCAGGGTGATGGCCTCATAGAAGGAGTTTGGGAGTGTTTCTCCCTCTGCTATATTTTGGAAGAGTTTGAAAATTATAGGTGTTAGGTCTTCTCTAAACGTTTGATAGAATTTGCCTGTGAAGCCATCTGGTCCTGGGCTTTTGTTTGTTGAAAGATGTTTAATCACCATTTCAATTTCAGTGCTTCTGTTTGATCTGTTTATGTTTTCTGTTTCCTCTTGGTTCTGTCTCAGAAGTTTGTGTTTTTCTAAGAATTTGTCAATTTCTTCAAGGTTGTCCTCTTTATTGGCATATAGTTGCTTGTAGTAATCTCATGATGCTTTGTTTTTCTGCTGTGTCAGTTGTTACTTCTCCTTTTTCATTTTCAATTCTATTGATTTGACTTTCCTCCCTTTTTCTCTTGGTGAGTCTGGCTAATGGTTTATTAGTTTTGTTTATCTTCTCAAAGAACCAGCTTTTAGCTTTATTGATCTTTGCTATTGTTTCCTTCATTTCTTTTTCATTTATTTCTAATATCATCTTCATTATTTATTTCCTTCTGCTAATTTTGGGGGTTTTGTGCTTCTTTCCGTAATTGCTTTAAGTGTAAGGTTAGGTTGTTTCTTTGAGATTCTTCTTCTTTCTTGATGTAGGATTGTATTGGTATAAACTTCCCACTTGTTTTTTGTACATCCTGTTTTTGTACATCCCATAGGTTTGGGGTTGTTGTGGTTTGTCATTACTTTCTGTGTATTTTTGATTTCCTCAGTGATTTCTTGGTTATTTATTATCATACTGTTTAGCCCCCAGGTGTTTGCATTTTTTACAGTTTTATTCCTGTAATTGATATGTAGTCTCATAGCATTGTGGTCAGAAAAGATATTTGATACAATTTCAAGTTTCTTAAATTTACCAAGGCTTGATTTGTGACCCAAGATATGATCTATCCTGGGGAGTGTTCCATGAGCACTTGAGAAGAAAGTGTATTCTGTTGTTTTTGGATGGAATGTCCAATAAATATCAGTTAAGTCCATCTTGTTTAGTGTGTCATTTATAGCTTGTGTTTCTTTATTTATTTTCATTTTTGATGATCTGTCCATTCGTGAAAGTGGTGTGTTAATGTCCCCTTCTATTATTGTGTTACAGTGGATTTCCCCTTTTCCAGCTGTCAACATTTGCCTTATGTATTGTGGTGTTCCTATGTTGGGTGCATTAATATGTACAATTGGTATATCTTTTTCTTGGATTGATCCCTTAATCATTATGTAGTGTCCTTGTTTGTCTCCTGCAATAGTCTATTTTAAAGTCAATATTGTCTGATATGAGCATTGCTCTAAGAGACTTCTTTTGATTTCCATTTGCATAGAATAACATTTTCCACCCCCTCACTTTCTGTCTGTATGTGTCCCTGTGTCTGAAGTGGGTCTATTGTAGAGAGAATATATACAGATCTTGTTTTTGTATCCATTCAGCCATTCTATGTCTTTTGGTTGAAGCATTTGATCCATTTACGTTTAAGGTAATTATCGATATGTATGTTCGTATTACCATTTTCTTAATTGTTTGGTGTTTGTTGTTGTATGTCTTTTCCTTCTCTTGTGTTTCCTTCCTAGAGAAGTTCCTTTAGCATTTGTTGTAAAGCTGGTTTTGTGATACAGAATTCTCTTAGCTTTTGCTTGTCTGTAGAGGTTTTAATTTTTTCATCAAATCTGAATGAGATCCTTGCTGGGTAGAGTAATCTTGGTTGTAGGTTTTCCCCTTTCATCATTTTAAATATGTTCTTCCACTCCCTTCTAGCTTGCAGAGTTTATGCTGAAAGATCAGCTGTGTTACCCTTATGGGGATTCCCTTGTATATTATTGTTGTTTTTCCCTTGCTGCTTTTAATATTTTTTCTTTGTATTTAATTTTTGCTAGTTTGATTAATATGTGTCTTGGCGAGTTTCTTTTTGGATTTATCCTGTATAGGACTCTTTGTTCTTCATGGACTTAACTATTTCCTTTGTCATATTAGGAAAATTTTCAACTGTGATCTCTTCAAGTATTTTCTCAATCCTTTTTTCTTTCTCTTCTTCTTCTGGGAACCATATAATTCAAATGTTGGTGCCTTTAATATTGTTCCTGAGGTCTCTGAGAATGTCTTCAATTCTTTTCATTCTTTTTTCTTTATTCTGCTCTGCTCTGTGATAAGTGTTCCCACTATTTTACATTCCAGGTCATTTTTATCCATTTTCTGCCTCAGTTATTCAGATTTTGATTCCTTCTAGAAAATTTTAAATTTCATTTATTGTGTTGTTTATCATCATTTGTTTGCCCTTTAGTTCTTCTAGGTTCTTTTGAAAGTTTCTTGTATTTTCTCCATTCTATTTCCAAGATTTGGGATCATCTTTACTATCATTACTCTGAATTCTTTTTCAGGTAGACTGCCTATTTTCACTTCATTCGTTTTTTCTTGTTTGTTTTTACTTTGTTCCTTCATCTGCTGCATATTTCTCTGTCTTCCCATTTTGTTTAACTTACTACTTTGGGGATCTCTTTTTCACAGGCTGCAGGTTCATAGTTCCCATTGTTTTTGGTGTCTGCCCCCAGTGGGTAAGGTTGTTGGATCAGTGGGTTGTGTAGGTTTCCTGATGGAGGGGATTTGTCCCTGTGTTCTGGTGGATGAGGCTGGAACTTTCCTTTATGGTGTGCAGGACCTCGTCTGGTAGTGGGTTTGGGGTGTCTGTGAAGTTATTATGATTTTAGGAGCCTCTCTGTTAATGGGTGGTGTTGTGTTCCTGTCTTGCTAGTTGTTTGGCATGGGATGCCCAACACTAGCTTGCTGGTCATTGAGTAGAGCTGGGTTTTAGTGTTGAGATGGAGTTCTCTGGGAGAGCTTTTCCCATTTGATATTCTGTGGGGTTGGGAGTTTTCTGGTCGACCAATATCCCGATCTCAGCTTTCCAACCTCAGAAACTCAGGCTTGACACCTGGCTGGAGTACCAAGACCCTGTCAGCCACACAGCTCAGAAGAAAAGGGTGAAAATAAAGGAAATAAATAAAATAATATAATATATGGTTATTAAAATAAAAATATTATTAAAATAGGAAAATTAAAATCAATTAAAAAAACGGACAGACAGAATCCTAAGAGAAATGCTAAAAGCAAAGCTATACAGACAAAATCACAAAAAGAAGCATACACAGTCACAAAAATTGAAAAAGAAAAAAAAAAATATATATATATATAAAGAGAGCAACCAAATCAATAAACAAATCTACCAGTGTTAATAAGCCATAAATACTAAACTAAGATATACCTAAAACCAGAAACAAGTTAAATGTAGAAAGCAAACCCCAAGTCTAGATTTGCTCCCAATGTCCACTGACTAATATTTCGGATGAATCATTGTTTATTCATATATTCCACAGATGCAGGGTACATCAAGTTGATTGTTGATATTTAACCTGCTGCTCCTCCTGAGGCTGCTGGAAAAAATTTGCCTTCTGTTCTTTTTGTTTACAGAGCTCCCGGGGTTTAGCTTTGGATTTGGTTCCGCCTCGGTGTGTAGGTCACCTGAGAGTGTCTGTTCTGTGCCCATACTGGGCGGGGTTAAAGTAGCAGCTGATTAGGGGGCTCTGGTTCACTCAGGCTGGAGGGAGGGATGGGTATGGAATACAACGTGAATCTGAAGCAGCAGAGGCTGGTGTGACATTGCAACAGCTTGAGGCATGACATTTGTTCTCTTGGGGAAGTTGTCCCTGGATCACGGGACCCTGGCAGTGGTGGACTGCACAGGCTCCCGGGAGATGAGTGGATAGTGACCTGTGCTTGCACACAGGCTTCTTGGTGGCTGCAGCAGCTGCCTTAGATTTTCCTGCTGGTCTAGTGTCCACACTGATAGCCATGGCTCGTACCTGTCCCTGGAGCTCATTTAGGTGGTGCACTGAATCCCCTCTCCTCTTGCATCCAGAAACAATGGTCTCTTGCCTCTTAGGCAGTTCCAGACTTTTTCCTGGACTCCCTCTGAGCTAGCTGTGTTGCACTAGCCTCCTTCAGGCTGTTTTCATGCAGCCAACCCCAGTCCTCTCCCTGGGATCTTGAAGCTTAAATTTTGATGCCTCACTAGGGACAGGAATTGAAACTTCGAACATGAGAAGTAGATTAGAATTGGGATATATATCTATCTTTAGCATACATGAAAGACTTCATACTGAGCAAGGAGTTGGCTAGAAAAATAAAGGCATTAGTACAGAGACAATAAGAAGAAACTGCTGTATAAAAAAAGAATTATCATCCCTGCGGGATGACAAGAAACACTTTATCTCAGAGTGTGGGCCAAAATAATGAGCTCACAATCCAAAATTATAAAACACATGAGGGAAAAAACCTGTGGTTTATAGTTAGCACATATATCAAATAAATAAACAGATTGCATATAAAAATCTCTTTAACTATACTAACAAAATAGACAAAATTTTGACAAATTTATAAATGAAATAGAAGCAAGAGAGGCATAAACACTAGTAAAATATAAAATGCTTGTTTGTAATTCTTGGAATACAGGGTTATTAAATATTAGAAAACACATGTCTTAATCCCCAAAACCTGTCAAGATGTTGTTATATTACATTGTTAAGGTAAATTAAGGTTACAAATGGAATTAAGGAATTAAACTGTTACAGGAACTAATACAGTTGCATTTTGCCTTCACCTTCAAAGTAACACAATAGAGTTTTGTAACGTTGTGGGGTACCTCAGTAGTTTCACACACAATATTTGTATGCAAGATCTTAGCTGCATGCAACTCCTCCAGAAGCTCATGTACGATATCACACTGATGATATCTTCCTCTGAGGACAATTGTTTGAACACTAATTTAGAATACACAAATATTCACAAACGAGACTCTACAAGGGGATGGACCATTTCCTGACACATGGTACAACTCCAACACCTCAGTTAAATTCCTAACAAGGTTGTTCCATCCCTGACACCATCAATTAACAGCTATTGACTTTCCCAGCACCAATGATTTTAACACAAACCCAACATCTTTTAGTCCTTTTTGAGTTATAGAGGCAACATACTATTCATTGACATTTGCTGTTACTTGCAAATCAACACAACTTACATGGAACCTTCTCTAGCAAAGGGCTCTAAGTTGAAATACAAGAGGTGTTTCCATTAATCCCACCCAGAGGCTTTAGCAACCTCTTCTCATGCCTGTTGGAGTCTTAGGACCACTGATGATGACCATAATTACCCATGTGCTTCTGATGAATAAACCACCCTTCTTGGACCCATTTTATTTTAATTAAAGGGACAATTGCTGGGCACATATTGAGCTCTCCTGGAAAGAGAGTTTAATAGGCTCTGACCCCCTGACTCTCTGTACCTAGTTCTCTATTATACCTGGAGTCACAGGAGCCAATGCCCCACACATTAGGCATGGCATCCAAAGCCTGTCTGCTATGGGATGGAGACAACCTGAGAACTCTGGCATACTCAATATGCAAGAGAGGTGGCCTCCCTGTCTTCTGTCCTTTGCTAGTCCCAGTAAGAGGTCACTCTTGGTACTGTGATCTGAATGTGGCCCCCCAAAATTCATATGTTGAAATCCTAATGCACAATATGATGGTATTAGAAGGTGGGGTCGTTGAGAGATCCTAAAGTCATCAGGGTGGAGCTCTCATAAAGATTAGTGCCATTATAAAAAATGACCCCACAGAGCTCCCAAGCACCCCATGCCATGTGAGGACACAGCTAGAAGTCTGCAGTCTTTAATCCAGGAGAAGGGCTTCACTGGAACCTGATCATGCTGTCACCTAATCTTGGACGTCCAGCCTCCAGAACTGTGAGACATAATTTTTTATTTATAAGTCACCCAGTCTGTGGTATTTTGTTATGGCAGCCAGAATGGACTAAGACAGTTGGTTACCTGTGGAACCGTTTGGGATCAACTAAATGAGTCAGAGGGAGTTTACACACTTTATAGATGATATCGCCATCATTAAACATCAGGAAACTCATTGGGGAGTTGCTGCTTTTTTCATCCCTTAACCAGGACATCACTAGTAAAGGTCAGGACCAGGATTAGCACAATTAGTCAAACATCAAGCAGGCCTCTTGGCAAAGCATGCCCTGACCAAAAATAAGCAATATATGCACATTTACACAAATTTTTTTGGCCATCTCCTGGACAATGACAACACCTATGATTTCTTAGTTTAGAGAGAGCCATTGTCTTGTTTCACAGATACTCAAAATATAAGTCAAGGTAGTACATGTCTCTATACCTAACTCAATGATACCAGACCTCCCCAGGACATTCTTTATACCCTTTGTAGAAGTTCTGACATCATTGATAATGACCAAGGTACTAATTTTACTTCAAAGAATACCCCATCCTGGACTCTTAAACAAAGTTTTTAATATAATTGCCCCTCCCTTACTAGTTTCAGTCTACAAATCTTATAGGGTACAATAATGGCTTACTTAAGTTGAAATTCAATTAAATGAAACATGACACATTCCATTCATTAGACAACCATCAGAAATTAATTGTAAAAATGAATCTGACAATTTTTTGGTCTTTGGATGCGACAACTTTTATGCCTTACTCCTCCTTCTTCCTATTCTGTTCCATAAACAAGGAAGCTGATGAGAAAGTTCAGGTGCTCCCTTCTTTAGTGCCTCCAGGAGTTTAAAGTTTAAATCATGTGTGGGAAGCCTCAGCTAGGTCTCACCTCGTACCACCATAAATACCACATGTCAGTCTTCTGTTCCTGTTGTCTCAAACCAGTTTTAGACCAGCTTGGTATGACTGTATTGCTTTCTGCATAAAGTTTATGTGAGTAATAAAAATTTCACACCCTCTTAGTGCATATGTGTATTATTACTTTTCACTTTGAAACCTAATTTTGATTGACTATATATAAAACACCTTTGTGGGGTGATCACAAAGCACAGTGCATACAAAAATTTACCAACAATCAACTGGGCAAAGACAAACCCAAAAGTTAATGGGTAATTGATCTGTTCAGAAATTTTAGGAGAAAAAACTTAAATAGACAACAAGCATAAACCTTGCAGATAACCATGGGTATGCTAATTAATACTATTAGGGTATATTTTTTTATATATGATTAAGACAACTCAAACATCAGTTTTGCATGGAATAGTCCTAGTATTTACCTGTTTTCCTGGCATAATAATTCATAGCTTCCCTTTTTATTCTAAAAATTATCTCAGTTTGAGCAAGAAGTTATTTAGCTATCCTGTTTATAATCTTGTATTTACACTACTACACATACTTTAGAGAAATACATATACATCTGTGCAAAGATAAATTACAATAATGTTATTGTGGCATTGTTTTCCATAAAAAAAAATATAAACATCATCTATTCTCTTTTTCTTAAAACCATAAACTATTTTATTTGGGTGTTATTTTGCCCAAACAAAAAAGAAAAAAAAAAAAATTGCCAATCCTCAATTGCTCAATCCTCAATTGAGTATCCATATGACATGTAGCTGATTAATGATATACATATGGAAAACTTTGGGTGTGAGTTTCAGGAAAGCACTCTGAAAAGGAGATAAACTGGTTTATACCTTTATAAACACTTTTTTCATCCTTTTCCTTTCAAAATAATAAAAACACCTATAAGTGCAGTCTCTGTAATACAGTTAAGAAGAGAAGACCAAGAGAATCACACAACCTGCAGCACTGATATCTATGAGCTGCATATTGAATACTAGCAAGCAACTAACTCCCCATGGGTAAACATTACTTGAAAAAAGTAGCCCCTTTTTAGTTAGGTTAATATTGTTGGGTTTTTTTCCCCTAAATATCCAAAGACTGAATATAACAAAGGTGGGGTATAGTTACAGAATGAATCATTATACAATGATTAAAATGAAAGAACCAGAGTTACATTAACAACATTGGCTTTTGTTTTTTAAGTTGTGGAAGGGTATGTCAAATTTTATATAAAAATTTTAAATATGCAAAAATTTCTACTGTATGGGTTGATGTACTTATATGTGAAAAATTTATACAAGTATATTTGGCAAAACTTATCACAAGTAATACCATTGTTGTCTGAGGTTGGAGAGAGAAATTAAAGTTTGAGGAGAGGTACACAATGACCTAAATTTTTATGGCTTATCCTTAATTATTTTAAAAACAAACAAAGTGGGTTTTTGTAGGGAACTTCAAGATGGCGGAGGAGTAAGAGATGGAGATCACCTTCCTCCCCACAAATGCATCAAAAATACATCTACATGTGGAACAACTCCTACAGAATACCTGCTGAATCCTGGCAGAAGACCTCAGACTTCCCAAAAGGCAAGAAACTCCAAACAATCCTAGGGCAAAAGAAATAAGAAAAAACAGAGACAAAATAATACAGACAGGACCTGCACCTCTGGAAGGGAGCTGTGAAAGAGGAAAAGTTCTCTCACACAAGGAAGCCCCATCACTGGTAGAGACAGGGAGTGGGCGGGGGGAAGCTTTGAAGCCATAGAAGAGAGCGCAGCAACAGGGGTGCAGAGAGCAAAGTGGAGAGATTCCCTCACAGAGGATAAGTGCCAGTCAGTACCCAACAGCCTGAGAGGCTTGTCTACTCACTCACCAGGGTGGGATGGGACTGGGAACTGAAGTTTGGGCTTCAGAGTTCAGATCCCAGGGAGAGGACTGGGGTTGGCTGAATGAACAGAGGCTAAAGGGGGCTAGTGTGCCACTTCTAGCTGTGAGGGAGTCTGGAAAAAAGTCTGGAACTGCTTAAGAGGCAAGAGACCATTGTTCCAGGGTGCATGAGGAGAGGAGATTCAGAGCACTGCCAGAATGAGCTCCATTGACTGGCACAAGACACAGCTATCAGTGAGGACACAAGAGACTGGCATGAAACACTAAGGCGACTGCTGCAGCCACCAAGAATCCTGTGCTTAAGCACAGGTAACTATCCACAACTCTCCTCCTGGGAGCCTGTGCAGACTGCCACTGGCAGGGTCCTGTGATCCAGGGACAAATTCTATGGGAGAACATGTGGTGTGTCTCAGGCTGTTGCAACATCACGCTGGCCTCTGCAACCTCAGGCTAACCCTGCGTTCTATACCCTTCCCTCCCCCTGGCCTGAGTGAGCCAGAGCCCCTTGATCAGCTGCTACTTTAACCCCGTACTGTGTGGACAGGGAACAGATGCCTCAGGGGACCTCCACACAGAAATGGGGCTAAACGCAAAGCTAAACCCCAGGAGCTGTGTGAAAAAAGAAGATAAAGGAAAATTTCTCCCAGCAGCCTCAAGAGCAGTGTAATAAATCTCCACAATTGACTGGATGTACCCTGCATCTGTGGAATACCTCAATAAACAACAAATCATCCCAAAATTGAGGCTGTGGACTTTGGTAGTAATGGTAGACTTGACGTTTGCTTTCTGCACCTAATTTGTTTCTTGTTTTTTGTTTATCTTAGTTTAGTATTTAGAGCTCATTATCATGGGTAGATTTTCATTGATTTGGGTTACTCGATTCCATATATATATATATATATATATATATATATATATATATATATATATTCCCATTTTCCTCTTTTTGTGAGTGTGTATGTTTATGTTTCTTTGTGTGATTTTGTTTGTGTAGCTTTGCTTTTACCATGTGTCCTAGGATTCTGTTTGTCTGGGTTTTTTGTTTTTGGGTTTTTTTAGTAAAGATTTTAGCACTAGTTATCATTGGTGAATTTGTGGTTTATTTTGTTTGCTTGCTCTCTTCTCTCTTTCATTCTTTTTTTAAATTACTTTTTTATTTTCTAATTTTTAATAATATATTTTGAATATTTATTTAATTCTTTCTTTCTTTCTTTCTTTCTTTCTTTCTTTCTTTCTTTCTTTCTTTCTTTCTTTCTTTCTTTCTTTCTTTCTTTCTTTCTTTCTTTTATCTCTTTCTCTCCCTTTTCTTCTGAGCCATGTGGCTGACAGGGTCTTGATGCTTCAGACAGGTGTCAGGTTTAAGCCTCTGAGGTGGTAGAGATGAGTGCAGGACATTGGTACATCAGAGACCTCCCAGATCCACATAATAGCAAGCAGCAAAATCTCTCCCAGGGATCTCCATCTCAATGCTAAGACCGAGCTCCACTCAACAACCAGCAAGCTACAATGAGGGACACTTGAGGCCAATCAATTAGCAAGACAGGAACACAATCACATCCCTTAACAGAGATGCTGCCTAAAATCATAATAAGTTCACAGACACCTCAAAACACAACACCGGACGTTGTCCTGCCCACCAGAAACACAAGTTCCAGCCTCCTTCACCAGAACACAGGCACTACTCCCCTCCACCAGGAAGCTGACACAACCCACTGAACAAACTTTTCCCACTGGGGGCCATCACCAAAAACAATGGGAACTACGAACCTGCAGCCTGTGAAAAGGAGACCCCAAATGGAGCAAGTTAAGGAGAATAAGAGGACGTAAAAATACACAGCAGGTAAAGGAGTAATGTAAAAATCTAACAGACCAAACAAAGGAGGAGGAAATATGCAGTTTATCTGAAAAGGAATTCAGAGTAATGATAGGAAACATGATCCAAAATCTTGGCAATAGAATGGAGAAAATACAGGAAACATTTAATAAAGACCTAGAGGAACTAAAGAGCAAACAAAAAATGATGAACGATACAATGCATGAAATTAAAAATTCTCTAGAAGCAATCAATAACAGAATAACTGAGATTGCAGTTGAAAACTTCCCTAAGGGGGAAAAGGAAATAGACATTCAAGTCCAGGAAGCACAGAGACTCCCAACACGATAAATCAAAGGAGAAAAACTCCAAGACACATATTAATCAAACTATCAAAAATTAAATAGAGGGCTTCCCTGGTGGCACAGCAGTTGAGAGTCCCCCTGATGATGCATGGGACAAGGATTCATGCCCCGGTCTGGGAAGATCCCACATGCCATGGAGCAGCTGGGCCCATGTGTCATGGCCGCTGAGTCAATGCATCCAGAGCCTGTGCTCTGCAATGGGAGGGGCCAAAACAGTGAGAGGCCTGTGTACCTCAAAAATACAGCAAGAGAAAAGCTACAAATAACATACAAAGCAATCCCAATAAGGTTAACAGCTGATCTTTCAGCAGAAAGTCTGCTAGCTGGAAGGGAATGGCAGGACAAAATTAAAGTGATGAAAGGGAAAACCTATAACCAAGATTCCTCTACCCAGAAAGGATCTCAAGCAGATTCAATGGAGAAATTAAAACTTTTACAGACAAGCAAAAGGTAAGAGAATTCAGCACCACCAAACCAGCTTTACAACAAATGCTAAACGAACTTCTCTAGGCAGGAAAAACAAGAGAAGGAAAAGACCTACAACAACAAGCCCAAAACAATTAAGAAAATGGCAATAGGAACATAATATCAAGAATTACCTTAAATGGATTAAATGCTCCAAACAAAAGACATAGAATGGTTGAATGGATACAAAAACAACACCTGTATATATGTTGTCTACAAGAGACCCACTTCAGACCTACGGACACATACAGACTGAAAGTGAGGAGATGGAAAAAGATATTCCATACAAATGGAAATCCAAAGAAAGCTGGAGTAGCAATTCTCACATCAGACAAAATAGAGTTTAAAATAAAGACTATTACAAGAGACAAGAACGATACAACATAATGATCAAGGGATCAATCCAAGAGGAAAATATAACCATTGTAAATATTAATGCCCCAACATAGGAACACCACAATACAAAAGGCAAATACTAAGAGCCATAAATAGGGGAAATCAACAGTAACACAATAATAGAATGGGACTTTAACACCTCACTTTCACCAATGGACAGATCATCCAAAATGAAAATCATAAGGAAACACAAGCTTTAAATGATACATTAGACAAGATGGACTTAATTAATATTTATAGGATGTTCCATCCAAAAACAACAGAATACACTTTTTCTCAAGTGCTCATGGAACATTCTCCAGAATACATCATGTCTTGGGTCACAAATCAAGCCATGGTAAATTTTTAAAAATTGAAATATTATCAAGTATCTTTTTTGATCACAACACTATAAGACTAGATATCAATTACAGAAAAAAATCTGTAAAATATAGAAACACATGGAAGCTAAACAATATGCTACTAAATAACCAAAAAAATCACTGAAGAAATCAAAAAATGCTTAGAAAAAATAACAATGAAAACATGACAACACAAAACTTATGTGATGCTGCAAAATCAGTATTAAGAGAGAAATCTATAGCAATACAACCCTCCCTCAAGAAAAAAGAAACCTCTCAAATAAACAACCTAACCTTACACATAAAGCAATCAGATAAAGAAGAACAGAAAATCCCAAATTTAGCAGAGGGAAAGAAATCATAAAAATCTGATCAGAAATAAATGAAAAAGAAAGGAAAGAAACAATAGCAAAGATCAATAAAACTAAAAGCTGGTTCTTTGAGAAGATAAACAAAATTGATAAACCATTAGCCAGACTCGTCAAGAAAAAAAGGGAGAAGACTCAGTTCCAGAATTAGAAAAGAAAAAGGAGAAGTAACAACTGACACTGCAGAAATACAAAAGATCATGAGAGATTAAAACAAGCAACTATATGCAAAAAATAAAAATGGATAACCAGAAGAAATGGACAAATTCTTAGAAAAGCACAACCAGGGAAAAATAGAAAAAAGGAAAAGACAAAGCACAGAAATTGAAACTCTGATTAAAAATCTTACAACAAATCAAAGGCCAGGACCAGATGGCTTCACAGGCGAATTTTGACAAATATTTAGAGGAGAGCTAACACCTTTCCTTCTCAAGCTCTTCCAAAATATAACAGAGGGAGGAACACTCCAAAACTCATTCTATGAAGCCAACATCACCCTGATACCAAAACCAGACAAAGATGTCAAAAAAAAAGAAAACTTACAGGTCAATATCACTAATGAACATAGATGCAAATATCCTCAACCAAATACTCACAAACAGAATCCAACAGAGCATTAAATGGATCATACATCATGTTCCAGTGAGGTTTATCCCAGGAATGCAATGATTCTTCAATATACATAAATCAATAGATGTGATACACCATATTAACAAATTGAAGGAGAAAAACCATATGATCATCTCAATAGATGCAGAGAAATCTTTCGACAAAGTTCAACACCTATTTATGATATAAACCCTCCAGATAGTAGGCATAGAGGGAACTTACCTCAACATAATAAATGCCATATATGACAAACCCACAGCCAACATTGTCCTCAATGGTGAAAAACTGAAACCATTTCCTCTAAGATGAGGAACAAGGCAAGGTTGTCCACTCTCACCACTATTATTCAACATAGTTATGGAAGTTTTAGCCACAGCAATCAAAGAAGTAAAAGAAATAAAGGAATCCAAATTGGAAAAGAAGAAGTAAAGCTGTCACTCTTTGTAGAGGACATGATACTCTACATAGAGAATCCTAATGATGCTACCAGAAAACTACTAGAGCTAATCAATGAATTTGGTAAAGTAGCAGGATACAAAATTAATGCACAGAAATCTCTTGTGTTCATCTACACTAATGATGAAAAATCTGAAAGAGAAATCAAGGAAGCACTCATATCTACCACTGTAACATAAAGAATAAAATAGCTAGGAATAAACCTACCTTAGGAGACAAAAGACCTGTAAGCAGAAAACTATAAGGCACTGATGAAAGAACTTAAAGATGATAAAAACAGATGGAGAGATATACCATGTTCTTGGATTGGAAGAATCAACTTTGTGAAAATGACTATACTACACAAAGCCATCTACAGATTCAATGCAATCCCAATCAAGATAGCAATGGCATTTTTCACAGAACTAGAACAAAAAGTTTCACAATTTTTATGGAAACACAAGAGACCCTGAATAACCAAGATAATATTGAGAAAGAAAATGTAGCTGGAGGAATCAGGCTCCCTGACTTCAACTATATTACAAAGCTTCAGGAATCAAGAGAGCATGGTATTGGTACAATAACAGAAGTATGGATCAGTGGAACAGGATAGAAAACCCAGAGGTAAACCACACACATATGGTCACCTTATTTTTTATAAAGCTGGCAAGAATACAAAATGGAGAAAAGACAGCCTCTTCAATTAGTGGTGCTGGGAAATATGGACAGCTACATGTAAAATATTGATATTAGGACACTCCATAACACCATACAAAAAATAAACTCAAAATGGATTAAAGACATAAACGTTAAGGCAGACACTATAATGCTCTTAGAGGAAAACATAGGCAGAACACTCTATGACATAAATCACAGCAAGATCCTTTTTGACTTACCTCCTAGAGAAACGGTAATAAAAACAAAAATAAAAAAATGGGACCTAATGAAATTTAAAAGTTTTTTCACAACAAAGGAAAGCATAAACAAGACCAGAAGACATCCTTTAGAATTGGAGAAAGTATTTGCAAATGCAGGAACTGACAAAGGATTACTCTCCAAAATATGTAAGCAGCTCATGCAGCTTAATATCAAAAGAACATACAACCCAATCCAAAAATGGGCAGAAGATCTAAACAGACTTTTCTTCAAAGAAGATATACATATGGCCAACAACACATGAAAAGAAGCTCTAGATCACTACATTTTTACCTGATGCCCAGGCTGTTGGGATGACCTCTGGAATCACGATTGTGCTGAGTTGGAGCCAGATAGTCATTGGGGCATTGAGTGTCTCCTGCCTCTTCCTTGTGCCAGCAGTCCTGCTCATAGATTGTGGCTGGGAGGAGGTTGATTCCTAGTATATGGCCAATTTAGGATCTCTGGGGGTGGAGATAGAATTTTTTCTCACTGGGATTCTGGACCCTCAGGACTGCTGGCAGACTGGAAGACTGTGGCTTTGAGGAAACTGAAGTCATGTATAGGGCTCTTTCAAGATCTCCAAGGATGTAGACAGGAGTTTCTCCTTCCTGGTCCCTATGCCAGCATGCCTGCTCACACACTGTGGCTGGGAGGGAGCTGATGCTTAACATAGGGTCCTCTCAGGATTTGGGGGGACACAGATGGGAGTATCCCCTGCTTGGTCCCTGTACCAGTATCTGCAGTCTAACCAAGTTTGGTGGACTTATCTCTAGGGGCTCCCAGAATGTACCAGGTGGGATAGAGGCTGCTTATGGTCCAGTTCAGGGTCCACAGCCAGCACCAAATTCTGTATGTGTGTTACCCAACACACAGGTGGGCATGGCTATGCCAAGGTCCCTTAGCATATGGTGCTAGTCGCAGAGTCAAAGCTAAATGGAGTTAAACCCATGTTCTCAGAGGCATACTGTTGTGGCTGGGCTTATAGACAAGACCGTAGTCAGAGGACCAGTCACCTGGGTGAGAATCTGCCTTCTCAAGATGGCTTTCACCAGTCTTGGAATACACCAGCCTTCATGATTTCCTATCCGAATCCGAAAGCTACCACAAAGACACTTTTGTCCATGAATAGAAGGCAAACGATTGTTTTTGAGGAGGAATATGGGCAAGGAAAGTCTTATTTGTCCATCTTGCTGACATTACTCCTCTATTTTAATTTTTAAAAGTCTTAATATTGTACAGATACCACAACTTTTACTTACATGTTTTTTTCTCCACCTTCCATTCACTATGGTTTATTCAGTATATACATTTTTTTTGATTCATAATGTATATTAATTTGAAACAAATGCATTTATCTGTAAGACAATTTATATTCCTACATGCTATTAAATTATGCAAACCTAACACAATAATATTTGTGTTAACATAGAGTTTAATATGCCAAAAATTAAATGTGACAATAAATGATTAATTTATTCCACTGCAGAGATTTATCTATTTTTCTTGGAAAGGATTGGTATTCTAGTTATTTTGTAATTTGTGGCTTGCTACGGTTTTCCTAATCTCATTAATTGCATTTCCAAGTATAAAGTTCCATGTCCTCATTTATAGTAAATGTCAAAGTGCACTGCACATAAAACTTTAAAAAAAATTTGGACATTTTTTTCCTTAAAGATTTTCCCTGGTCGTTTTTCATTCAATCGTAATTTTTCCATACTTATACACATCTTGTCATATACAAATGAGGGGTGACCACTGACACACAGAATCACAAAATCAAGGTTTTTTCATTACAGCAGACACTAAATCATCCAAAGGAAATGTTATGTACTCTTTCTTCTCCCTTGTTCATGTGGTAGGCAGTGCTCAATATGGTTTTCATAAAAAATAATAGTTTATATATTATCTATATGATAAATGGCTTTTCTTCTTTTAATTCCAACAACAGATATAAAACAAAAAACCTATCCTATCAAAGACAAAATGCTCACATAAACCAAAGAGTTTAGGATGACTGAACTGAAATTAGAAATCCACTGCATCACTCTTCAAAACACTTAAGTACAGTGCTTGATAATGCTGTTATTTTGTTCCTACTGTTGACACAGTTTTAGAAACAGTTACTTCCAGTTTACATTGACATATTATCATCAATTTTGTTTCACCATCAGTGGATCTAATTAATTTACCCTTAAATTTGATTTTACCAGACATCATTCACAAGCAATACATGTTTACTAAAGATCCTTTTTGCAAACAAAAGAAATAGAAAATAAGTTAAGATGGTCCTAAATAATATTGATGTTAACAAATTGGGCATCAAATAACATTACTTAAGTTAGACTATTCTAAGAGTGGTGGCTGGCTATCCCAGAATAGGGTGGTTGCTGTAAGGACTCCAATGAGCACCAAGAACATTTTTATATTTTACTATGTAGAAAGGTGGTAAAATTCATCTCCTTTCTCCTTCTCACTTTAATGTTCATTACACAAGTGTAGTAAATGTTATATATTTTTTAGATTTTTCAAAAGTTGCACCTCCTTAGAAATAATGGTAATGTCATACTTGATTTTGCATTTTCATACATATTAACCCAGTGCCCTTGATCAAGTAGGCTCTTAATAGCCAGTTTAAAAATGAGCAGTGCAACGAATGATAAAAAAATGAAATGACATTTTTTCTCCATAGTTTGTTTAAATGAATATACTTTAAATATGCTTTTTTATTTTTATATTTCATGTTATTGAATAAATGAGAAAGCACACAAAGAAACAAAATAGAACATGAAATAAGTAGGGGAGCAGGGATATAATTAAGTATCATCTTTCAATCACTTTTGATTGCAAAAGCAGTATTCAGGCACTATTTATTTATGGTAAAATATATTCATCTTATAAAGGGTACATTGCAAACTACTTTTGACCTAGAAAAAAAAGGCCAAATAATCCAGAGAAATGGAAATGTGGCAAATAATGACAAATAGAAGATTTTTACTTATTTAATTATAAAACCATTTTCTAAAAACTGAGTATAAGGCAAAAAATGAAAACAACAATATTATATTTACTGACTTTTCACTGAACCATATTTGCAGGTCATCCCTGCACAGATTAATGTAAATTAAATCCCTAGGGTTACTTTACAAATAAGTGATTTGTTGGATGACAGTGAGCATCCGGCAGAAGGATATTCTATTCCAGTCACTAGGCTGAATTATACTAAAGAGAAATATTCAATCCCCAAATAAAGGCATTATCTAGTATACTCTTCTAGTATTCCTGTGAAAATTGGTGGAAGAATTGCACCTCTAAAACAATGTTAAGAAAATCACTCAGGTGTAATTTTATTTTCAGCAGATATACTCTCAGCAATCAGAAGAAAATATATGATTACATTTAAAGAGATGTCTGTGAATAGATATATAGAAACACTTTTAATATTAAAACAAACCAATATATGAACATTATACAACCAAATTTTATTTGAACATAATCAAGGTTTATAAAGTTATTCACTTGTTTTAAAGCTAATCAGATCCCAATTTATACTCATACTGTCAGAGAACATGGATCTCTCATTACTTCTATCACATCGTCATTAGTACAATTAATAAAAGCTAAAAATGAGAGAAGTTGGCTCTAGTATTATGAATGTTTTAAAGGCATTACTTTTTATTATCAGTAAACTAGATCTTTTTTCCACTTTTTATATCAGTTGATAGAAATCAAGAATTATCTACATGGAGCATATAGTTCTTAGAACTAAAATTAAACAAACAATAAGTATATAAAGCACTGGGTATTTGAATTACCCAATGAAATACCTTCTGAGCAAAGGGACTGGCTTCACTAATTGTGTAGTAAGTCATCTCTTATAAAATTGTCAAATAAAAAATCTATACGAAAACTACAAAGGCGTGCCGAAGTTGTGAGCATTTAAAATGTCCCTGTCTAGAATCCCAGGCAAATTCATATTTCAAAACACGAACATATAAAACAGTGTGATCAATATTGTATTGAAGCCTCTAAATACAATTCCTAAAACCCATAATCAAGTGCTAATAGCTACACTGTGATCAATGTACCCTGGAAGAGTATTTCACAAAACAAAGCCTGGAGGTTTATCAACGTCTGTAAAAAGAGGTTGTACAGGGAGATGCAGGAGAGCTTTATCCTGTCATTCAAAGACAAGAGGTCACAGATTCAAACCTTAGAATTACAATGACTGACGTGTGTGTGTATGCATGTGTGATTTTTTCATAAAGGGTGTTGACCTTCTCTATCTCCTGGGATTTCCCATCTCACTTATTACGTCATCTTTCATTTTGTTTTGATTGTGTGGTGTGATAGCACTATTTTAATATCTTCATAGCAGGTGGACTTGGAGAGATAGTGGTACCCAATGTATACTGAACTGTGAACATGCAATACTGCTCTGGTGAGAATCATGAAATCATGGGGATTACTGATTTAAGAGAAAGATACGTGGATAACTTCTTAATTTAAGGAAACAGATAAAATAAAAACAGCATATATGTTACTGAATTTTAGATTAAACTCTGGTAATAATTTTGTTCAGGTACCAGCTTTGTTTGCTTTCCATCTTCTTACTCAGTTTCCAAATATCAGACTTTTTTATAGTGAGCACTTCAACTACCACAGTTGTAGTTTATACTGCAGACTTCTGTTTGGATTGAAAGCAAAATACTCATTCACTGCAGTCATTTAGAACAGCAACCATGTATCCTTTCCAAAAGTTATCATTCTTTAAAGCCACATCCACATGGCATTTAGCAGCCCTGCTTCCTGTATGCCAAGCACTGTTGTAGTTTATCATTGAATTCCCCCATAACTTGATGAATCAAAAGCAATTTTATGCTAGGAAATGTGCTACCGTCAAATAAATTATCTTTATTTTATTCCCATATCTTCCCATATTACAGGTAAGAGAACAGAAACACAGGTATTTTCTTAAATCCACACTAGTAATTGACAGAGCCATAGTTAAAGCCCAGGTTGCCCAACTCCAGAATGTCATCATGTCCGTCAATACACAGCACCATCAGCCATTCATAAAAGACAATTAGCCATTGGGGGCAGAGAAGGGTGGGTGTGGAGTAGAGTTAAAGCTTTTTGCTTCCTCATGAATTACACGTTGGTGGACATACTTCTTCCTCTTTAACTGGTTGATAGGTAAACTTAGCTTAGTGCTGTGGAAGCACTAAGCTTTCTACCAAAGTAGAAAATTCTAGAGTAGGAGACTGATCAGTGCTGTCAGAAGTAACAACAACACCCAGAAAATGGAAAAAGATTTAGCAAAAAGTAAAGTTTTGGAAATTTTAACATAAGAGGCAGAAATCAGATCTCTGTCAGTGGTGGGTAAATGAGATGGTGAGAAAGAGAAAATATGGGATTTAGACTATTTAGGGAGATTTGGATGAAAATGGGGACAGTCTGACTAGCAGCTGGAGCAGAACATGACTCATAGCAGTGAAATCGTAAGCTTGCTTTTTGAGTTTGAAAAGGACACAGGAAGAAAGTTTCCTAATGAAGCATTGGGTAACTTGATGACTCAGAATGAAGTAAGGCTACAACATGGTGTTTATAGACCTTTAAATAGGGGTTGGAAAATTATAATTCTTGTATAAATTAATATTTTCCTATTCCTATGTGATATCTGATCAAACCATCTATTTCTTTAAAAGCTTAGACTCAGGTGAGATCACAGACACTTTGAATGGTGTTATCGTTATCAAAATGCTTTGTTATATGAAGACCAAACAACTTTATTATTATTATTATCATTACTTTTAAAATAGCACATATTATGAGAAAAAAAAAATAGTTCATGTGCCCTACGATGTACGTGTAAGTGAACAATTTGGTTATATTGAATGAAACTTGAATGGCCCTTCTTGTTTGTTGAATGAAATCTGTATATTCAAAATAAAATTTCCTGAGAAGACAATTTTCCTTCAAGAAACTAAATTGTAAATAAAACTCAAACAACACTAGGGTTATATACAATGAAAGGGAGAATAATTATATTGGTAAATGAAAACTATAGGTTCTTGAACAACTTTTTAAAGCAGGACAGGTGACAGCAATACACATTCTGTTATGCTTATATCTATGTAAAGTGTGAAATTCCTCACTTCTTTTTCTTTCCACTAGTATTTTGGGTAAAGAGCATTGGTGGGGCCTAACTTGATGATTTTTAGTTCATTGATAATCAGACCTTGAGCAGCTCTATGTAGACCTGGGGAGAGTCACCATGGACTTGGAGAAGGCTGTAGTGACTGATGGGACATTGTGTCTCCCCTTAATTTGGGGCGTAAGGGCAAATATGAATTAAAAATAAAATGTTTCATTCTCATTCTTTAAAAAAAGGGGAATCATGGTTTTTAGAATATTCACCTTACAAAATTTATAATTATAAATTCATTATCTGTCTCTGAAATGACTATAAATCTTGTTACACTCTTGTAAGCCTCTTTCCAGCTTTCAGGCCCAGGAGTATTTTTCTCAAGGACCTGGGAAGCATCTCCTTGAAATATAAACATCAAGCAAGATAGTGTCCCTCCCAGTGGCTGTGGTAGGGTAGGAGACTAACTTAGGTAGGTACCTTGTTCCAAATTGCAAAACTACCTAGTGACACAAAGAAGTGAGTTTATTTTCTTATAAAGTCAATATGCCAACATAGATGACCACACAAATTTTCAAGTGATTTTAGGATGGCTTATGAATGACAAGTGATGCTGTTGAGTCATCTTACTTGAAGACTAGTTATTGTTTATCTTGAGAATATGTAAGTAACAGGCTCTATCTTCTTGGCTGTATAAAATGTTGAGATTTCTTCCTGTTTTTGCAATCTCATCAATTTTCTCGTGATGTGAACGATTTATGGTTCAATGATTATTGAATAATAATATTTTTTGTTCTCTTCTACATTTGTGGGGAGGTTTTCTGGGTTGGGAGGGGACTTGGTTTTTAATTATATTTTTCCCAACAGAGGATAAGGTGAGATAATATTCTTTTGGGTAAAAGATAATTACTTCATGTTAGGTGAAAGCATGAACTTTTGCTTTATGAAATATTGGTAGAAAGTTTAAAATATATGCTGTTTAACAAAATGAGTAGAACCTGACTGTCAAGTCATCTGCCTTTCTATTCTTAAATAGCTTCCCCCCCACCACACATTTGCCAACCACATTTTGTGGGTTCCCTTTCCAACTAGTTTCATTTAAGTCTGGATGATGGAAAGTATTGCCAGGAGATTGGGGAACAGGAGAAAGGAGGAACCTATGGTATTTCTCCCCTGTTTCTGCTCTTGGCAGCTTCTCCTGATAGTGACTGACTTTTCTTCATTAACTCAGCTCCCACTGAGCAGCCCCAATTCTTGGGCCTTGGTACAAAACTCCTTCCTTGGTTCCTTCAGTTTTTTTTGTTTTGTTTTGTTTTGTTTTGTTTTGTTTTGTTTTGTTTTTAATAGATCATTATTGGAGTATAATTGTTTCACAGTGCTGTGTTAGTTTGTACACCAAAGTGAATCAGCCTTATGCATACATATGTCTCCATATCCCCTCCCTCTTGAGCCTCCCTCCCATCCTCTCTATCCCACCCTCTAGTTCATTGCAAAGCACAGAGCTGATCTCCCTGTGCTATGCTGTGGCTTTGCACTAGCTAACTATTTTACATTTGGTAATATATATATATATATGTCGATGTTACTCTTACTTCACCCCAGTTTCCCCGTCCCACCCTGTGCCCTCAAGTCCATTCTCTATGTCTACATCTTTATTCCTATCCTGCAACTAGGTTCATCAGTACTTTTTTTTTTTTAAGATTCTATATATATGCTTTCACATACATTATTTGTTTTTCTCCTTCTGACATACTTCACTCTGTATGACAGACTCTAGGTTCCATCCACCTCACTACAAATAACTCAATTTTGTTTCTTTTTATGGCTGAGTAATATTCCATTGTATATATGTTCCACATCTTCTTTATCCATTCATCTGTCAATGGACATTTAGGTTGCTTCCATGTCCTGGCTATTGTAAATAGTGCTGCAATGAACATTGTGGTACATATCTCCTTTTGAACTATAGTTTTATCAGAGTATATGCCCAGTAGTGGTATTACTGGGTCATATGGTAATTCTATTTTTTGTTTTTCAAGGAACCTCCATACTGTTTTTCTATAGTGGTTGTGTCAATTTACATTCCCACCCACAGTGCAAGAGGGTTCCCTTTTCACCACACCCTTTCCAGCATTTATTATTTCTAGATTTCAATAATGGCCATTCTGACCAGTGTGAGGTGATACCTCATTGTAGTTTTGATTTGAATTTCTCTAATAATTAGTGATGTTGAGCAACTTTTCATGTGCCTCTTAGCCATCTGTATGTCTTCCTTGGTGAAATGTCTATTTAGGAATTCCACCCATTTTTTTTAGGCCAGCACCCTGCCCTCCAAAGCCCCCTCCATGCCGCATTGGTCCTTGGGGGCATAGGAAGGAGGCTGTGGAGATCAGAAGAGGCAAGCGGGAAGAGCCATCCAGGAGGAGTGGGAGAGGAACAGAGGGTGTTTCCCTCACCCACTAGGGCCCGGGGAGCCTGCTGAGCTCCCAGGGCTGGTCCCCTGCCCTCCAAGAGCCCCCATCCCCCTGGACACATTTGTCCTGTTGGCATAGGAAGGAAGCCGAGAGGAGAACAGGAGAGGCAGGTGGGAGGGGACCTCCAGATAAGAGGAGCGAGAGAGGAGTGGAGGGCATTTGCCCAGCTCATTCGAACCCAGGAAGCCTGCTGGGCTCCCAGGTGAGGCGCCCACCTGCAGAGACCAGGGGTCTGATGCACACCTGTGCTCCTTTTGTTCCCTTGAGCCTAAGCCCCACCCCCCACAGCCCCCAGGGCCATTTCTAGCCCTGTGGGTCCTAAGCAGAGGCCCCGTCCACCACTCAAACCTTTCTCTTGCTTAGGTTCCTTCAGCTTTGAGGTGCACAGTATCTTCTAGGAATTGCTAACTCTGGGATTCCTCAAAATTCACTATTTGTCTTGGTGCTTATGACATTTTAAAAACTGATTTTCTGAACTAAAATTCTACTGCCTTACCTGGTTTGGGCTCCTGTTAGTTTTGCACATTTAAAATTCTTATGAGGAATTTGAGTGTGTTAGTCTTTATGGTTTTTCACTTTAGAATAGATATAAAACTCTCTCTCTCATGTTAAGACTAAGTTGTCCACTATCAGTCATATATTTTAAAACAAATCAGTATCAGATGAAATTACCACTGTGGAGATATATAGATATCACTTGATAAAAAGAAATCATAATACAATGGAAAAGGCAAGCTTCTTGCCTTTTAAGAAACAAAATACCTGAATATTTTTAGCCATATTAAAACTATAAGACACATTTTAGTATTATTATAGTATTCTCTTATGAAGGTAGGTTATGATCAATCTCTTGTTTGGGGCCACTATTTTTTTCAATCATTTATATAGTGCACAAATATCCTTCTGAGTAAAATATTGGTCATTTAAATTATTTTTTGGAACAACTCTTTAGATGTTGTGTTGTGCAAAGTTTTCAAAATGAAATTATTTTGATCTGCAATGCCCAAAGGGCTTCATTAGGAGAGACTTTAATTATTGATAATTACTGCAAGTATACTATGGATTTAAATTTGTATATGGTTTAACACAAAAGGCTTCATTTATTTATATGTAACAGTTCATAAATGATAAGCAGGTGATAGTACTATTCTTTAAATTTCTAAATGCTACTTACTATGAAAATATAGAAATTTTTATTACAATAATAAAATAATTTTATATTTTTTGAATGCTTGATTTGCATTTCTCTTATTGCTTTGTTCATGTTATACTGACACATTTTCTATATTTACAACTGTTTTCATGGTCCGCTACCCAGTATGTTTTGCAGTAGTAAATCAGAATCACGTTTCAAGTAATAGCTCAAAAGCAGCTAAAATACAAAGCTAGCACAGAGTGTGCCAAAAATTTAAAAATCATATATTTTAAAACCAGATGGAATCAGTTTTTAATATAAACTGTAGCATTTCCTAGTTATTTGGGTGTTAGCATGTAAGTTAACTACTTTTTCATTTGACTTTATCTTTTCAAGGAATTGTTAAAATATTATACAATAAAATATTTTAATAAATCACATTAAATAATATTTTATGCTCAGTTACCATGTCACATATTTATTCTCAAACTTCCATGTACAGAAATTACACGTAAAAATATTAATTGGTAATACAGTTTAACAAATATGCATGGTGTTTATTGCCATGTCCACAGAAAGTGAAGAATTAAATCCTAAGTCAGAAAATAAGTTCCCTATTATTGCCCATTTCAGAGAGGCAAAAATGAGTCATCTGATGTCACTTAGATTTTCAGCACCATGAGTCAACAGGGGTAATATACCATTTCTTATCGAGGATATCAAACATTGATATTTATGCCTTAAATTCTTTAAAATTTATCCTTGTGGATTACAAGAGTATAAACCAAGGGAAAAATTGACTTATTATTATACAGATACATGGTCCTGTATAGCAAACTGTTATAATGCCTGTAGGCAGAGAGGATAGGAAAAAAAAAAAAAAAATGACCTCACAAAATTCTCCTGGTGGTAAATTTTTAGCAAATAGCAGGGAAGACAACTTAAATTAATGTAATGAACAAACAGGTGAGTAGCACATTCTTAAAAAATCCTTTACTCTAGCTTCAAAAGAGAAGACAATTAAGTAAAAACCTGCAGAGCATGATTGCAATTACACAAACCCCCTGCCTTGCAAACAGTCTGAACTTAATCAGGCATGATTTCTTGCATAATAGCAGAAACAAGGAACATGTTAAGTAAGGACATGCAAATCCCAGGGAACAGACTGAAAAGCTGGAAGACATATCCCATATATGGTATGTTACTGTACACATTAATTGTTCATACAATTCTCATGGGGGAAACCAGAAATGGGAGATAACGAATATATGTATACATACAATGATACATTTCTTTTTGAGAACAGCACATGAAACAAAATCCTCTATGATATTTTCTACTAGAGATTAAAGATAATGAGCTCTGTTCACAAGGGCTGATATTCTCTCTTCATTATTTAAGAAATGTGAATAACAAGATTTATACAATTATTTAAAAGAGTGCTTATAAACAAAAGTGACACTATGTTTTCTGGTCACCTTTTCTAAACAAATGCTGAACAGCAGGCCAAGAAATTTCCAATTAAGGAAAAGAACCCTCTTATTAATAAAGGACTGTTATCAACACAGATGCAAGTGCATTAGGGACACAAAAGGCCTCCAAATTCAGTGCATCTCTCCCTTGACCACATCTGGAAGTCCCTCTGACAAAAAGGTGTGGTTCATTCCATGTCATTTTAAATCTATAGAGCAACTTATCTTCATAACATATTTTAAATTAACCCTAATTTTTTACTTAACTGTTTTATGTGAAGAATTCTAAATGTGTAACCTAAGAAATATAAAAGCCCAGAAAAAGATCTATAGAAGTATAATGTTTAGTATATAATTATCTTATTTTTATAATGTTTATTTTTAACTCAGTTCTAAAATGTTACATCATAAAGGAGTAGCTTCAAGATGGTGGAAGAGTAAGATGAGGAGAGCATCTTCCTCCCCACAAGTACATCAGAAATACATCTACATGTGGAACAACTCCTACAGAACACCTACTGAACGCTGGCAGAAGACCTCAGACCTCCCAAAAGGCAAGAAACTCCCCACGTACCTGGGTAGGGCAAAAGAAAAAACAGAGATAAAAGTATAGGGACGGGACCTGCATCAGTGGGAGGAAGCTGTGAAGGAGGAAAGGTTTCCACACACTAGGAAACCCCTCTGAGTGCAGAGACTGTGGGCAGCAGAAAGGGGAAGCTTCAGGGCCACAGAGGAAAGCGTAGCAACAAGGGTGTGGAGGGTGAAATGGAGAGATTCCTTCCTGGATGTTTGGTGCCAACCAGCACTCACCAGCCTGAGAGGCTTGTCTGCTCACCTGCCGGGGCGGGTGGGGGCTGGAAGATGAGGCTCCAGCTTCGGAGATCAGATTCCAGGGAGAGGACTGGGGTTGGCTGCGTGAACATAGCATGAAGGGGGCTGGTGCACCACGGCTATGTGGGAGGGAGGTTGGGAAAAGGTCTGGAGCTGCTGAAGAAGACACAGACGTTTTCGTGCCTCTTTGTTTCATGGTGCACGAGGAGAGGGCATTAAGAGTGTTGCTTAAACAAGCTCCACAGCTGGGTGCAAGCTGTGGCTCTAAGCACAGACACCAGAGACGGGTAAGAAACGCTAAGACTGAGGCTGCAGCCACCAAGAAGCCTGTGTGTAAGCACAGGTCACTATCCACACCTCCATTCCCAGGAGGCTGTGCAGCCCAACATTGCCAGTGTCCTGTGATCCAGGAACAACTTCCCAGGGAGAACACATGGCATGCGTCAGGCTGTTGCAATGTCACAGCCTCCTCTGCTGTCACAGGCTCTCCCTGCATTACATACCCCTCCCTCCCCCCGACCTAAATGAACCAGGACCCCAGAATCAGCTACTCCTTTAACCCCGTTCTATCTGACCGTGAACAGATGCCCTCAGGCAACCTAACGCAGAGCAGGGCCAAATCCAAAGCTGAACCCAGGAGCTGTGCGAACAAAGGAGAGAAAGGGAAATATCTCCCAACACCCTCAGGAGCAGTGGAATAAGTCTCCCCAATCAACATGATGTACACTGCATCTGTGGAATAACTGAATAAACAACAAATCATCCAAAATTGATGAGGTGGACTTAAGGAGCAACAATATACATTTTTCCCCTTATTTTCTTTTCCTGAATGTGTATGTATATGCTTCTGTGTATGATTTTTTCTGTAAAGCTTTGCTTTTACCATTTGTCCTAAGGTTCTGTCTGTCCAATTTTTTTCTTATTTAGTATAGTTTTCAGCCACTGTTATCATTGGTGGATTCATTTTTTGGTTTGGTTGCTCTCTCTTTCTTTTTTTTTATTAATTACTTAAAAATTTTTAATAATTATTTTTTATTTTAATAACTTTATTTTATATCATTTCATTTCTTTTTTTCTCTTTTTTTTCTTTTTTCCTCCCTTTTATTCTCAACCATGTGGATGACAAGGTCTTGCTGCTCCAGCCAGGTGTCAGGCCTGTGCCTCTGAAGTGGGAGAGAGAAGTTCAGAACATTGGTCCACAAACAACCTCCCAGTTCCACATAATATCAAACAGCAAAAAACTCCCAGAGATATCCATCTCAATGCTAAGACCCAGCTCCACTCAAGGATAAGCAAGCTACAGTGCTGGACACCCTATGCCAAACAAATAATAAGACAGGAACACAACACTGCCCATTAGCAGAGAGGCTGCCTAAAAATATACTAAGTTCAAAGATACCCCAAAAAACACCACCAGTTGTGGACCTGCCCACCAAAAAGACAAAATGCAGCCTCATCTACCAGAAAACAGGCACTAGTCCCCTCCACCAGGAAGCCTACACAACCCACTGAACCAACCTTAGTCACTGGAGACAGACACCAAAAACAACGGGAACTACGAACCTGCAGCCTGCAGGTAGTAAACACTATGAGAGTAGATATTAATTAGAGGAAAATATCTGTAAAAAATACAAACAAAAGGAGGCTGTAGGCTAAACAATACACTAGCTAATTAATAACCAAGAGGTCACTGAAGAAATCAAAGAGGTAATAAAAAATACCTAGAAACAACTGCAATGAAAGCACCATTAACCAAAACCTTTGGGATGCAGCAAAAGCAGTTCTAAGAGGGAACATTATAGCAACACAATCCTACCTTAAGAAACAAGAAACATCTCAAATAAACAAGCTAAACTTACCCCTAAAGCAATTAGAGAAAGAAGAGCAAGAAAACTCCAAGGTGAGAAGAAGGAAAGAAATCATAAATACCAGATCAGAAATAAATGAAAAATAAATGAAGGAAATGATAGCAAAGATGAATAAAACTAAAATCTAGTTTGTTGAGAAGATAAACAAAATTGGTAAACCATTAGCCAGACTCATCAAGAAAAAGGGAGAAAACTCAAATCAATAGAATTAGAAATGCAGAAGGAGAAATAACAACTAACACTGCAAAAATACAAAGGTTCTTGAGAGATTACTACAAGCAACTATAGGCCAGTAAAATGCACAACCTGGAATAAGTGCACAAATTCTTACAAAAGCACAAACTTCCAAGACTGAACCAGGAAGAAAGAGGAAATATAAATAAACCAATCACAAGCACTGAAATTGAAACTCTGATTAAAATTCTTGCAACAAACAAAAGCCCAGGACCACCAGGCTTCACAGGCGATTTCTATCAAACATTTAGAGAAGAGCTAACGCCTATCCTTCTCAAACTTTTCCAAAATATAGCAGAGGGAGAAACACTCTATGAGGCCATGACCACCCTGATACCAAAATCAGACAAAGATACTACCAAAAAATGAAATTACACACCAATATCACTGATGACCATACATGCAAAAATCCTCAACAAAATACTAGCAAACAGAATCCCACAGCACATTAAAAGGATCATACACCATGATCAAGTGGGGTTTATCCTAGGAATGCAAGGATTCCTCAATATATGCGAATCAATCAATGTGATCAACCATATTAACAAACTTAAAAATAAAACCATACGATCATCTCAATAGAGGTAGAAAAATATTTTCACAAAATTCAACACCCATTTATGATAAAAACCCTGAAGAAAATAGGCAGAGAGGGAACCTACCTCGAGATAATAAAGGCCATATATGACAAACACACAGCCAACATTGCTCTCAATGGTGCAAAACTTAAACCATTTCCACTAAGATCAGGAACAAGACGAGATTTCCAACTCTCAGCACTATTATTCAACATAGTTTTGGAAGGTTTAGCCACAGCAACCAAAGAAGAAAAAGAAATAAAAGGAATCCAAATAGGAAAATAAGAAGTTAACCTGCCCCTCTTTGCAGATGACATGATACTATACATATAGAATCCTAAAGATGCTACCAGAAAACTACGACAGCTAATCAATGAATTTGGTAAAGTAGCAGGATACAATATTAAGGCACAGAAATCTTTTGCATTCCTATACATTAATGATGAAATATCTGAAAGTGAAATTAAGATAACACTCCCATTTACCATTGGAACAAAAAGAATAAAATACCTAGGAGTAAACTTACCTAATGAGACAAAACTCCTGTATGCAGAAAACAATAAAACACTGATGAAAGAAATTAAATATATACAAACAGATGGATAGATATACCATGTTCTTGGATTGGAAAAATCAACATTGTTAAAATGACTATACTACCCAAAGCAATCTACAGATTCAATGCAATCCCTATCAAACAACCAATGGTATTTTTCACAGAACTAGAATAAAAAAATTCACAATTTGTTTGGAAACACAAAAGACCCTGAATAGCCAAAACAATCTTGAGAAAGAGAAATGAAGCTGGAAGAATCAGGCTCCTGGACTCAGACTCTACTACAAAGCTACAGTAATCAAGACAGTATGGTAGTAGCACAAAAACAGAAATATAGATCAATGGAACAGGATAGAAATCCCAGAGATAAACCCACGCACATATGGTCACCTTATTTTTGCTAAAGGAGGCAAGAATATACAATGGAGAAAAAGCCTCTTCAATAAGTGGTGCTGGGAAATCTGGACAGCTACATGTAAAAGAATGAATTTAGAACACTCCTTAACACCATACAAAAAAGTAAACTTAAAATGGATTAAATACCTAAATGTCAGTACAGCCAGTATAAAACTCTTAGAGGAAAACAGAGGCAGAACACTCTATGACATCAATCACAGGAAGATCCATTTGACCCACAACCTAGAGAAATGGAAATAAAAACAAAAATTTAAAAAAGGGACCTAATGAAATTTAGAAGCTTTGCACAGCAAAAGAAACCATAAACAAGACGAAAACACAACCCTCAGAATGGGAGAAAATATTTTCAAATGAAGCAACTGACAAAAGTTTAATCTTCAAAATTCAGAAGCAGCACATGTAGCTCAATATCAATAAAACAAACAACCCAATCCAAAAATGGGCAGAAGACCTAAATGGACATTTCTCCAAAGAAGACATACAGATTGCCAACAAACACATGAAAGAATGCTCAACATCATTTTTCATTAGAGATAGGCAAATCAAAACTACAAGGAGGTATCATCTCACACCAGTCAGAATGACCATCATCAAAAAAATCTACAAACAATAAATGCTGGAGAGGGTGTGGAGAAAAGGGAACCCTCTTGCACTGTTGGAAGGAATGTAAATTGATACAGTCACTATGGAGAACAGCATGGAAGTTCCTTAAAAAGCGCAAAGTAGAACTACTATATGACTCAGCAATCCCACTACTGGGCATATACCCTAAGAAAACCATAATTCAAAAAAGTCATGTACCACAATGTTCATTGAATCTCTATTTACAATAGCCAGGACATGGAAGCAACCTAAGTGCCCATCAATAGCTGAATGGATAAAGAAGAAGTGGCACACATATACAATGGAATATTACTCAGCCATGAAAAGAAACGAAGTTGTATTTGTAGTGAGTTGGATGGACCTAGAATCTGTCATACAGAGTGAAGCAAATCAGAAAGAGAAAAACATATACCGTATGCTAACACATATATATGGAATCTAATATATATACATATATATATATGAAGAATCTATGGACAAGACAGGAATAAAGATGCAGACATACTAGGGAATGGACTTGAGGACACAGGGAGGGGGAAGTGTAAGCTGGGACAAAGTGAGATAGTGGCATGGACATATATACACTATCAAATATAAAATAGATAGCTAGTGAGAAGCAGCCACATAGCACAGGGTGACTAGCTTGGTGCTTTGTGACCACCTAGAGTTGTGGTATTGGGAGTGTGGGAGGGAGAGAGACATAAGAGGGAAGAGATATGGGGATATATGTGTATATATAGCTGATTTACTTTTTTATAAAGCAGAAATTAACACATCATTGTTAAGCTATTTTACTCCAATAAAGATGTTAAAAAATTAAAAATAAAATGTTACAACATAAAAGATGAATGTAAAAGGAAAAGACCATCAGTAATTGTTTAACTCTTAGATTAGTATTGTTGACAATAACCAGTATTGTCCAGGTTGTAAAGCAATATAAACTGCAATTCTCTACTGGTCGGAATATAAATTGGTATAACCACAATGGAAAAATGGCAGCATGTGCTCAACTTGAACATAAGCATGCCCTTTGACACTGGTATTCCACCACTAAATATATATGCAGAAGAAATTCACACATACGTGCATCAAGAGGCATATATAATTACATTCCAGACACTATTATTTGTAAGATCAAAAAACCAGAAAAATACTGACATATTTCTCCAAATTCTATATCTTTTCTCCTTTTCATTTTTTTCAGTAGTAATGTATTAAAATAGGCAAGGTGTGATGTATTATTCTGTACACTGCTTTTTCAATTTAAATATTAAATACTGATTGCTTTACTCTTTACACACCTTTGAAAGTGTTTCAAAATAAATCTGTCCTGTGAATAATCAATAGTATATTTAACTGAGTTCAATATTCTGTTACTTATAAGAATCTATAAATTGTTCCTATGTTTTCTTTTTAAATGAACACAATGACAATTGCTCTCTTATTTAAATCTGATATGCAAATGTTTTTTTCTCTCTAAATATTAATAAATGCAGAAATGTTGGTCATCAGTACATGAACACTGTTAAGATTATTGATACACATTGTAAAATTTCTTTCCATAAAGCTGATTTAAAGTTCACTGTTCCAAAATATAACGTGCAAGTATGTCCACCTTAATAAAATATTGCTTACCTTAATGTAGTTCCAAAATATAACATGCAAGTATGTCCACCCTAATAAAATATTGCTTACTTTAATGTAGTTCAATAAATTTTCACATTTGTATTCAATTATAAAAGCTTGCTAAAATATAAAGCAATATGAAAATGGAAGTAAGAGCACTGACTTTTATAATCAAATATCTTCCTGATAATGATGTAACTATATAGTATACATATATCATATTTTACATACATATACCACATTTTACTTACATACACACAAACTGGCAGTTCCAGGATACATGTAATTATGTTGCTGAGTGTGTTACCTAAATTAATTAAAATATTGAAGTTACATTTATGAATCTAAGTTATATATGTATATGAAACATATGTCTTGTACAATATATTGAATAACTTCCAAGAAGATCCCTGACTTAATACAAAAAGTATAAACATGTATGAAGTACATTTTAAATTAAATATTTTTTAAATATAAAAAATAAAATTGCTTTTTTCTTTTTATACATTTCTCTTTGTTTACCTTCTGTTTTGTTACAAAAACAAAATTCAATTGAGTAAACTGTTAAGATCTAATTGGCTTTATTGAATGATTCATGAATTAGGTATCATCCCTTCTAACAAGTAGAGGGTAGCTCCGAAGGGCTGCAAAAAAGGAAAGTTATTAAAAGGTATATCAAGGAAGTCATAAACAGAAAAATAATTATTTCAGATTTGTTTATCTTCCACTTGGGTAAAAAGAATAATAATTATTAGGTGGATTGCCTCATCTTTTTTTGAGGGCTGGAGAAGGCCCATGTGAGAGATAAACTCATTGGTGCTCACCAGAAAATTCTTGACTGACTGATTTAGACTACATTTCAGAAGGAGGTTGAAGATTTAATTAGGTTAGGTATTTAAGCCCCAGTTTGTTGCTATGGTCTAGCATAAGTGACCTCATCTGTGCTTGTGGGTATTTTTAAACAGTTTTTAGAATTCAAAAATTGATATAGGGTATATAAAAATACAACTTATTTTTTCAATATTCTGCCTAAACCAACCTATTTATTCTTAGGGACTCTTTCCTCATCGTATATTTTAGTTTCAGTTATTATTTATTCTCTTTATTTTCTCCTTCTAAAATTAATACCATAAGTAGTTCATCCTTTGTGTGATTTATAATGTTCCTCATTTTTCTCTCAAATTTTAACTTCTTTACCTTTTACTCTGTGTATGGAGTAATTTCTTAAGGTGCTTTAACACACCAGAACACTTTTAGCAATATCAATTATAAATATGCCAGGTCTACTGAGAGTTTTGAGAAAATTTCATTATATATCCACTGAATAAATAACAAATATTTGTTCAACAAATTGATGAACTTTTAAACAGTAAACACTAAGCTACTCAAAATGAGAAAAAAATCCCTAAGGTATATTAATTACAAAAAAACAATGTACAGAGAATATAGTATGTTGATAATGTGAATTAAAATAAAAAAGAACTTCTGGTTGTAGCTGCAATATGTAAACACTCTGGAAATTGTCACTTCTGTTTTAAAAGCAAGCAAATATTTTAATAAATTGAAAATCTAGAATTTTTTTTTTAGATCCAATAGAGAATTGAAGGACCATCAAATGGAAAGCTAGGGAGACAGGCAAATACAGAGAATCATGGCTAAGATTAGCTTGCCTGAAACAAGCCAGTGAATTCTGTAACTGGAAAGAACACTAACTAGTAATCTGACAAGTTGCTAGAGACCAAGTATAGACTCTCTTGAGAGTTAAAATCTCCTGTGACACAGGCTTTATATGGTTTTGCTCTATCAAAAATACCAGATTTTCATGGTGAAGATCTAAAAATATATCCTCTTGTGATTCAGACAGTCAGAGGAAAAAATATCATCATTTTGAAATATTCCCAGAGTGTTCTCCATAACAAAGAGGTTCCTTTGAAAGCAAACTACTTACCAGAGACTTACCTGTCCTGGAGTAAGTGCAGTTAACCACTTCCACCCCCCTCCCCCCTTTAATCTGTCTGTCTCAAATAAAGGAAGGGAGAAAAGGGTAAGAAAATCACTTAGAGGTCAAGGAAGCCAGGACCACCTAAACTTAAATTTAATCATAAGATTAAAGAATAGTTATACTCTCAACCCATTACCACCACATCAACAGAAAGAAATAATAGGGAATGCTAGAAACAAAAAAACACTGTAACAGAAATAAAGAATGCCTTTGATGGGCTCATCAGCAGACAGGACAAGGCTGAGGAAAGAATCTGTGGGATAGAAGATAATGTCAACAGAAACTTCTCGAACTGAACTGCAAAATATTTTTAAAAGAATGAAAAAAATGAACACAATATCATGAACTGTGGGAATAACATACTTTACTTAAAAGATCAGAAGGAGAAGAAGAAATAGTTAATTAATAAGAGTTAAGAATTTTCCAAAATTAATGACATATCAAACCACATATTCAACACACTCAGAGAACACAAAGCAGGATAAATACTATAAGCTTATACCTAGGCACATCATAATAAGTTGTATACAACCAAAGACAAACAGATAATCTTGAAAAACACCAGAGTGGGAAAACCATCTTACCTATCTACTGAGGAAGAAGTATAAGATTTACATTTATTTCTCATTAGAAACAACATAAACAAGGACACAGTGGAAGGAAATAATATAATGTATTGAAGAAAAAACACAAACATAGAATTATGTATCCAGCAAAGTTACCCTTCAAAAGTGAATGGAAATAAGGACTTTCTTAGACAAACAAAAACTGAGGGTATCCATCACAAGTAAATCCACCAGCAAGAAATTTTAACTAATTCAGAGAGAAGGAAAATAAAATAGATCAGAGCCTTGGATTAAAAAAAGAAAGAAGGGGCTTCCCTGGTTGTGCAGTGGTTGAGAATCTGCCTGCCGATGCAGGGGACATGGGTTCGTGCCCCAGTCTAGGAAGATACCACATGCCGTGGAGTGGCTGGGTCCAAGAACCATGGCCACTGAGCCTGTGCATCCGGAGCTTGTGCTCTGCAATGGGAGACACCATAACAGTGAGAGGCCCATGTACTGCAAATAAATAAATAAATAAATAAATAAATAAGTAAATAAATAAATAAAAATTTAAAAAGAAAGAAAAGGACTTAGACATTTCTCCAAAGACAGACAGATGGCCAATAGGCACAAGAAAAATGCTCAACATCTCTAATTATTAGAGAAATGCAAATCAAAACCACAGTGGGCTACCACCTCACATTGGTCAAAATGACTATCATCAAAAACATCTACAAACAATAAATGCTGGAGAGGGTGTGGAGAAAAGGGAATGCTCCTACACTGTTGGTGGTAATGTAAATTGGTGCAGCCACTATGGAAAACAGTATGGAGGTTCCTTAAAAAAATAAAAATAGAGCTACCATATGATCCAGAAATCCCTCTCCTGGACATATATCCAGGAAAGATGAAAACTGTACTTCAGAAAGATACATGAACTCCAGTGTTCATAGCAACATAATTAACAAGAGTCAAGACATGGAAGCAACCCAAGGTCCAAAAACAGATGGTTGGTTTAAGAAGTGGTATGCAGAGACCTTCAAGATGGCACAGAAGTAAGACATAGAGATCACCTTCTTCCCCAGAAATATATCAGAAATACATCTACATGTGGAACAACTCCTACAGACACATAATGAATGCTGGCAGAAGACATCAGACTTCCCAAAAGGCAAGAAACACCCCACTTACCTGGGTAAGGCAAAAGAAAAAAAAAAAAAAAAAAAAAAAACAGAGACAAAAGAATAGGGACAGGACCTCTACCTCTGGGAGGGATCTGTGAAGGAAGAAAAGTTTCCACACACTAGGAAACCCGTTCACTGGCTGAGATGAGGAGTGGTGGGGGGAAGCTTCAGAACCACAGAGAAGAGCACAAAAATGGGTGCAGAAGGTAAAGCAGAAAGATTCCTGAACAGAGGATCTGTGCTGACCAGCACTCTCCAGCCTGAGAGGCTTGTCTGCTCACCCCCCAGGGCGGTGGGGGCTGAGAGCTGAGGCTCTAGATTCGAAGGTCAGATCCCAGGCAGAGGACTGGTTTTGACTGCGTAAGCACAGCTTGTAAGGGGTCTAGTGAGCCACAGTTAGCTGAGATGGAGTCTGGGGAAAGTCTGGAACTGCCTAAGAGGCAAGAGATCATTGTTCTTGGGTATGCGAGGAGAGGGGATTCAGAGCATTGCCTAAATGAGATCCAGAGATTGGTGCAAGGCATGGCTATCAGCACAGACACCAGAGATGAGTATTAAATGATAAGGCTGCTGCTGCAGCCACCAAGAAGCCTGTGTGCAAGTACAGGTCACTGTCCACACCTCCTGTCTTCATAGCCTGTGCAGCCTGCCACTGCCAGGGTACAGTGATCCAGAGACAACTTCCCCGGTAGAACATATGGTGTACCTCAAGCTGTTGGAATGTCACACTGGCCTCTGCCACTGCAGGCTCACCCTGCATTTTGTACCCGTCCCTTCCCCCAGACTGAGTGAGCCAGAGCCCCCTAATCAGCTGCTACTGTAACCCCATACTGTCTGAGCAAAGAAGAGACGACCTCAGGTGACCTACATGCAGAGGTGATGCCAAATCCAAAGCTGAACCCAAGGAGCTGTGTAAACAAAGAGGAGAAAGGGAAATTTCTCCCAGCAGCCTCAGGAGCAGTGGATTAAATCTACACAATCAACTAGATGTACCCTGCATCGATGGAATACCTAAATAAACAACAAATCATTCCCAAATAGAGGCATTGGATTTTGGGAGCAACTGTAGATTTGGGGTTTTCTGTATGTGACTGACTGGTTTCTGGTTTTATGATTATCTTAGTTTAGTATTTAGAGTTTATTATCACTGATAGATTTGTTTATTGATTTTGTTGCTCTCTTCATTTTTTTTTAAATATACATATATATATATATATTTCCTACTTCTCTTTTTGTTAGGGTGTATGTGTATGCTTCTTTGTGTGATTTTGTCTGTATAGCTTTGATATTACATTTTGTCCTAGGGTTCTGTCTGCCCGTTTTTGTTTTGTTTTTTAGTTTAATTTTTAGCACTTGATATATAGGTGGATTTTTCGGTTGTTCACCCCTTTCTTCTTTTTTTCCTTTTTTTTATTGCTTTTTATTTTTAATAATATTTTATATTTAAATAAATTTATCTTATTTTATTTTATATATTTTTTCTTTCTTTCTTCCTTTTTCATCCCTTTTCTCCTGAGCCGTGTGACTGACAGGGTCATGGTGCTTTGGCTAGGCATCAGACCTATGCCTCAGAGTTGGGAGAGCTGAATTCAGGACATTAGTCCACCAGAGACCTCCAGCTCCATGTAATATCAAATGGCAAAAGCTCTCCTAGAGATCTCCATTTCAACGCTGGGCCCCAGGCCCACTCAAAAACCAGCAAGCTATAGTGGTACACACCCCATGCCAAACAACTAGCAAGACAGGAACACAACCCCAACCATTAGAAGAGAAGCTGCCTAAAATCATAAGATCACAGACACCCCAAAACACACCAATGGATGTGGTCCTGCCCACCAGAAAGACAAGATCCAGCCTCATCCACCAGAACACAAGCACCAGTCCCCTCCACCAGGAAGCCTACACAAATCACTGAACCAACTTTAGCCACTGGTGGCAGACACCAAAAACAACAGGAACTACAAATCTGCAGCCTGCAGAAAAGAGACCTCAAACACAGTAAGTTAAGCAAAATGAGAAGACAGAGAGACACACAGCAGATGAGGGAGCAAGGTAAAAACCCACCAGATCAAGCAAATGAAGAGGAAATAGGCAGCCTACCTGAAAAATAATTCAGAGTACTGATAGTAAAGATGATCCAAAATCTTGAAAAATAGAATGGAGAAAATAAAAGTTTAACAAGGATCTAGAAGAACTAAAGAGCAAACAAACAATGATGAACAACAAAATAAATGAAATTAAAAATTGTCAAGAAGGAATCAATAGCAGAATGACTGAGGCAGAAGAACAGATAAGTGACCTGGAAGATAAAAGAGTGGAAATAATTACTGCAGAGCAGAATAAAGAAAAAAATCATGAGAAGAATTGAGGACAGCCTCAGAGACCCCTGGGAAAACATTAAACACACCAACATTTGAAAAATAAGGATCCCAGAAGAATAAGAGAAAAATAAAGGAACTGAGAAAATATTTCAAGAGATTATAGTTGAAAACTTCCCTAATATGGGAAAGGAAATAGTCAATCAAGTCCAGGAAGCACAGAGAGTCCCATACAGGGTAAATCAAAGGAGAAACACACCAAGATACATATTAATCAAACTATCAAAAATTAGATACAAAGAAAAAATATTAAAAACAGCAAGGGAAAAACAACAAATAACATACAAGAGAATCCCCATAAAGTTAACAGCTGATTTTTCGGTAGAAATATTGCAAGCCATAAGGTAGTGGCAGAACATAATTAAAGTAATGAAAGAGCAAAACCTACAAACAAGAGTATTCTACCCAGCAAGGAACTCATTCAGATTCAATAGAGAAATTAAAACTTTTACAGGCAAGCAAAAGGTAAGAGAATTGAACACCATCAAACCAGCATTACAACAAATGCTAAAGGGATTTCTCTAGGCAGGAAACACAAGAGAAGGAAAAGCCCGGCAATAACAAGCCTACAGCAATTAAGAAAATGGCAATAGAGATATACATATTGATAACTACCTTAAATGCAAATGGGTTAAATGCTCCAACCAAAAGACATAGAATGGCTGAATGGATACAAAAACAGTACCTGTATATATGCTGTATACAAGAGACCCACTTCAGATCTAAGGACACATACAGACTGAAAGAGATGGAATGGAAAAAAATATTCCATGCAAATGGAAATCAAAAGAAAACAGGAGTAGCAATTCTCATATGCGACAAAATAGACTTTAAAATAAAGACTATTACCAGAGGCAAAGAATGACACTACATAATGATCAAGGGATCAAAGCAAGTAGAAGATATAACCATTGTAAATATTTATGCACCCAACATAAGGAGCATCACAATACATAAGGCAAATGCCAACAGCCATAAAAGGGAAAATTGACAGTAACTCAATATTAGAAAGGGACTTTTAACACCCCACTTTCACCAATGGACAAATCATCCAAAATGAAAATAAATAAAGAAACCCAAGCTTTAAATAATACATTAAACAGGATGGACCTAATTGATATTTATAGGAAATTCCATTCAAAAACAACAGAATACACTTTCTTCTCAAGTGTTCATGGAATATTCTCCAGGATACATCATTTCTTGGATCACCAATCAAGCCTTGGTAAATTTTAAAAAAATTAAATCATATCAATTATCTTTTCTGACCACAACGCTATAAGACTAGTTATCAATTACAGGAAAAAATCTGTAAAAAATACGAAAACATAGAGTCAAAACAATACACCACTAAATAACCAAGAGGTCACTGAAGAAACCAAAGAGGAAATGAAAATATACCGAGTAACAAATGACAATGAAAACGTGATGACCAAAAACCTACGACATTCAGTAAAAGCAGTTCTAAGATGGAAGTTGATAGCACTACAATCCTACACCATATAAAAAGAAACATATCAAATAAACAATGTAATCTTACACCTAAAGCAATTAGAGAAAGAAGAACCAAAAAAAACCAAAAACAAAAACACCCATATGTAGCAGAAGGAAATAAATCATAGAGATCAGATCAGAAATAAATGAAAAAGCTAACAAAGAAAACAATAGCAAAGATAAATAAAACTAAAACCTGATACTTTAAGAAGATAAAATTGATAAAGCATTAGTCAGACTAATTAAGAAAAAAAGGGAGAAGACTCAAATCAATAGAATTAGAAGGGAAAAATAAGAAATAACTGACTTCAGAAATACAAATGATCATGAGAGACTACTACAAGCAACAATATGCCAATAAAATGGATAACCTTGAAGGAATGGACAAATTCCTAGAAAAGCACAACCTTCCAAGACTGAACCAGGAAGAAATGGAAAATATAAACAGACCAATCACAAGCACTGAGACTGAGACTGTGATTAAAAATCTTCCAACAAACAAAAGTCAGGATCAAATGGCTTCCCAGGCAAATTCTATCAAACATTTAGAGAAGAGCTAACAGCTAACATTCTCAAACTTTCTAAAGTATAGCAGAGGGAGGAACACTCCCAAACTCATTCTATGAGGCAAACATCACCCTGATACCAAAACCAGACTAAGATGTCACAAATAAAACAAACAAACAAAAAAAAACTACAGGCCAAAAACACTGATGAACATGGATGCAAAAATCTCAACCAAATTCTAGTAAACAGAATCTGACTGTACATTAAAAGCATCATACAACATAATCAACTGGGGTTTATCCCAGGAATGCAATGATTCTTTAATATATGCAAATCAATCAATGTGATGCACCATACTAACAAATTGACAGGGAAAAACCATACAATCATCTCAATATATGCCAAAAAGTTTTCAGCAAAAATCAACACCCATTTATGATAAAAACCTTCCAGAAAGTGGGCACAGAGGGAACTTACCTCAACATAATAAAGGCAATATATGACAAACCCACAGCCAGCATCGTTCTCAATGGTGAAAAACTGAAACCATTTCCACTAAGATCAGGAAGAAGACAAGGTTGCCAACTCTCACCACTATTATTCAACTTAGTTTTAGAAGATTTAGCCACAGTAATCAGAGTAGAAAATGAATAAAAGGAATCCAAATTGGAAAAGAAGAAGTAAAGCTGTCACTCTTTGTAGAGGACATGATACTATACATAGAGAATCCTAAAGATGCTACCAGAAAACTACTAGACCTAATCAATGAATTTGGTAAAGTAGCAGGATACAAAATTAATGCACAGAAATCTCTTTCATTCCTATACACTAATGGTGAAATATCTGAAAGTGAAAATAAGGAAACACTCCCCTTTGCCATTGCACCAAAAAGAATAAAATACCTAGGAATAAGTCTAGCTAAGTAGACAAAAGATCTGTATGCAGAAATCTACAAGACACTGTGAAAGAAATTAAAGATGTTAAAAAAACAGATGGAGAGATATACCATGTTCTTGGAATGGAAGAATCAACATTGTGAAACTGACTATACTACCCAAAGCAATCTACAGAATAAATGCAATCCTTATCAAGCTACCAATGGCATTTTCCCACAAAACTAGAACAAAAAATTTCACAGTTTGTGTGGAAACACAAAAGACTCCAAATAGCCAAAGCAATCTGAAGAAAGAAAAACAGAGCTGCAGGAATCAGGTTCCCTGACTTCAAATTATATTAGAAAGCTACAGTAACCAAGACATTATGGTACCGGCACAAAAACAGAAATATAGATAAATGGAACAGGATAGAAGTCCAGAAATAAACACACACACATATGGTCACCTTATCTTTGATAAAGCAAGCAAGAATATACAATGGAGAAAAGGCAGCCTCTTCAATAAGAGGTGCTGGGAAAACTGGACAGCTACGTGTAAAAGAATGAAACTAGAACACTCCTTAACACCATACACAAAAATAAATTCAAAAGGGATTAAAGGCCTAAAAGTAAGGCCAGGCACTGGAAAACTCTTAGAAGAAAATATCAGCAGAACACAATATACATAAATCACAGCAAGATCCTTTTTGACCCACCTCCTAGAGAAATGGAAATAAAAACAAAAATAAACAAATGGGACCCAATGTAACTAAAACCTTTTGCACAGCAAAGGAAACCATAAACAAGACGAAAAGACAACACTCAGAGTGGAGTAAATATCTGCAAATGAAGCAACTGACAAAGAATTAATCTCCAAAATTTAGAAGCAGCCCGTGCACCTCAATATCAAAAAAACAAACAACCTAATCCAAAACTGGGCAGAACACCTAAATAGACATTTCTCCAAAGAAGATATACAGGTTGCCAACAAACACCTGAAAGGATGCCCAACATCACTAATCATTAGAGAAATTGAAATCAAAACTACAATGAGGTATTCCCTCACACGGGTCAGAATGGCCATCATCAACAAATCTACAAATAATAAATGCTGGGGAGGGTATGGAGAAAAGCGAACCCTCTTACACTGTTGTTGTGAATTTAAATTGATACAACCACTGTGGAGAACAGTATGGAGGTTCCTTAAAAAAACTAAAAATAGAACTACCATAAGACCCAGTAATCCCACTACTGGGCATATACCCTTAAAAAACCATAATCCCCAAAGTGTCCTGTACCACAATTTTCATTGCAGCACTAGTTATAATAGCCAGGACATGTAATCAAGCTAAATGTCCATCAACATATGAATGGATAAAGAATAGGTGCACATATATACAATGGAATATTACTCAGCCATAAGATGAAATGAAATTGAGGTATTTGTAGTGAGGTGGATAGACCTAGAGTCTGTCATACAGAGTGAAGTAAGTCAGAAAGAGAAAAACATGTACCATATGCTAACACATATATATGGAATCTAAAAAAAAATATGGTTCTGAAGAACCTAGGGGCAGGACAGCTATAAAGATGAGAAGTAGAGAATGGACTTGAGGACACAGGGAAGGGGAATGGGAAGTTGGGATGAAGTGAGAGAGTGACATGTTGTTATATACACTACCAAATGTGAAATAGATTGCTAGTGGCAAGCAGCCACATAGCACAGGGAGATCAGCTCAGTGCTTTGTGACCACCTAGAGGGGTGGGATAGGGAGGGTGGCAGGAAGATGCAAGAGGGAGGAGATATGGGAATATATGTATATTTATAGCTGATTCACTTTGTTATCAAGCAGAAACTAACACATCATTGTAAAGCAATTATACTCCAATAAAGATGTTAAAAATAAAAAGAGGTAGTATGTATATACAATGCAATATTATTCAGCCATAAATAAGAATGGCATATTACCATTTGCAACCACATGCATGGACCTAGAAAATATCATATTAATTGAAGTAATTCAGACAGAGAAAGCCAAATCTTATATTCTATCACTTATATGTGGCCTCTAAAAATAATACAAATTAATCTATACAGAAAACAGCACTCAGTGACATGGAAAACAAACTCATGGTTGCCAAAGGGAAAAGGGAAACAAGTATGGATAAATTAGAACTATGGGATTAATAGATAGAAACTATTACACATAAAATAGATAAGCAACAATGATTTAATATATAGCAGAGTGAACATATTCAATATCTTATAATAACCTATAATGGAAAATAATCTGAAAAAATATAAATATTAGTGAATCACTTTGCTTTACTGAAACTAACACAATATTGTAAATCAACTATACTTCAATTTTTAAAAAGAATGGCAGATTTTCAAAGAAGGAATAAATTATGGTAAAATAAAATCATATTTTTCCTTAATTATTTTTTTCTTTTCAACTTTTTAAAAATTAATTTTTATTGGAGTATAATTGCTTTACAATGCTGTGTTAGTTTCTAGTGTATCACAAAGTGAATCAGTTATACATTTACATATAAACCTCTATTTTTGATTTCCTCCCCATTATGTCACCACAGGGCATTAAGTATAATTCCCTGTGTTATACAGTAGATTCTCATTTGTTGTCTATTGTATAAATAGTATCAATATTGTATAAGTTTCAATCCAAATCTCCCAATTCCTCCCACCTCACTTTCCCTTTTGATATCCATACGTTTGTTCTCTACATCTGTGTCTCTATTCCTTCCCTGCAAACAAGATCATCTATACAAATTTCTACATTCTACATATATAGCACTAATATATGATATTTGTTTTTCTTATTCTGCCTTACTTAACTCTGTATGACACTCTCTATGTCTATCAATATTTCTACAAAGGACCCAGCTCCTTTCCTTTTAATGGCTGAATAATATTCCACTGTACATATGTAACACATCTTCTTTATCCATTCCTCTGTTGATGGACATTTAGTTTGCTTCCATATCCTGGCTATTGTAAATAGTGTGGCAATGAACATTGGAGTGCATGTGTCTGAAATTGCAGGGTCATATGGTAGTTTAATTTTTTATTTTTATTTATTTTATTTTATTTATTTATTTATTTATTTTTTGCTGTACATGGTCCTCTATCTGTAGTGGCCTCTCCCGTTGTGGAGTACATGCTCCAGATGAACAGGCTCAGCCTCCATGGCTCATGGGCCTAGCCGCTCCATGGCATATTGGATCTTCCCAGACTGGGGCATGAACCCGTATCTCCTGCATCGGCAGGCAGACTCTCAAACACTGCACCATCAAGGAAGCCCTATTTTTAATCTTTAAAGGAACCTCCATACTGTTCTCCATAGAGGTTGTATCAGTTTACATTCCTACCAACAGTGCAAATGTGTTCTCTTTTCTCCACACACTTTCCAGAACTTATTGCTTGTAGATTTTTTGATGATGGCCATTCTGACTGGTGTGAGGTGATAATTCATTGTAGTTTTGATTTGCATTTCTCTAATAATTAGTGATGTTGACCATCTTTTCATGTGTCTCTTGGCCATCTGTATGTCTTCTTTGGTGAAATGTCTATTTTGGTCTTCTGTCCATTTTTAAATTGATTTGTTAAGTTTTTTGATATTGAGCTCCATGGGCTGATTTTATATTTTGGATTTCAATCCTTCATCAGTTGCTTCATCAGCAAATATTTTCTCCCATTCTGGGGGTTGTCTTTTTGTTTTGTTTATGGTTTCATTTGCTGTGCAAAATTTTTGTTTCATTAGGTCCCATTTGTTAATTTTTGTTTTTATTTTCATTACTCAAGGAGGTAGTTCAATAAAGACCTTGTAGTGCTTTTTGTCAAAGAGTGTTTTTCCTCCAAGAGTTTTATAGTGTCTGGTCTTACCATTAAGTCTTTAATCCATTTCGAGTTTATTTTTTTAATGGTGTTAGGTAGTGTCCTAATTTCATTCTTTTACATATAGCTGTCCAGTTTTCCCACAACCACTTATTGAAAAGGCTGTCTTTTCTCCATTGTATGTCCTTGCCTCTTTTGTCAAAAATTAGGAAAACCATATGTGCATGGGTTTATCTCTGGGTTTTCTGTCTCGTATCATTGATCTATATTTCTGTTTTTGTTCCAATACCATACTGTCTTGATTACTGTAGCTTTGTATTATAGTTTGAAGTTGGGCAGCCTGATTCCTCCAGCTCCATTTTTCTTTCTCAAGATTGTTTTTGCTATTTGGGGTCTGTGTGCTTCCATACAAATTATAAGATTTTTTGTAATAATTCTGTGAAGAGTGCGATTTGTAGTTTAATAGGGATTGCATTGAATCTGTAGATTGCTTTTAGTAGTATAGCCATTTTCACAATATTGATTCTTCCCATCCAAGAACATGGTACATTTCTCAACCTGTTTATGTCATCTCTAATTTCTTACACCAATGTTTTATTGTTTTCTATGTACAAGTATTTTGCCCCCTTAGGTAGGTTTATTCCTAGGTACTTTATTCTTTTTGTTGGGATGGCAAACGTGATCGTTTCCTTAATTTCTCTTCCTGATCATCCATTACTAGTGTATAAGAATTCCAGAGATTTCTGGGCATTAATTTTGTTTCCTGCAACATTACCAAACTCATTGATTAGTCTAGTAGTTTTCTGGTGGTATCTTTAGGATTTTCTATGTATAGTATCATGTCATCTGCACACAGCAACAGGTTTACTTATTTTCCAATGTAGATTCATTTTATTTCTTTGTCTTCTCTGCTTGCCATGGCAATCAGAGAATAAGAGTGGACTTCCTTGTCTTCTTCCTGATCTTAGTGGAAATGGTTAGATTTTTCACAATTGAGTATGATGTTTGCTGTGGTTTTTTTCATATATTCCCTTTGTTATGTTGCAGTAGATTCCCTCTATGCCCACTTTCTGGAGAGTTTTGATCATAAATTGGTGTTGAGTTTTGTCAAAAGTTTTATCTGCATCTATTGAGATGATCACATGGTTTTTATTCCTTAATTTGTTAATATGTTGTATCACATTGATTGGTTTGCATATATTGAAGAATACTTGCATCCTTGGGATAAATCCCACTTGTTCATAGTGTATGATCCTTTTAATGTGTTGTTGGATTCTGTTTGCTAATATTTATTTTAGGATTTTTGCATTCATGTTGATCAGTGATATTGGTCTATACTTTTATTTTTTTGTGATATGTTTGTCTGGTTTTTGTATCAGGGTGATTTTGGCTTTGTAGAACGAATTTGAGAGTGTTCCTCCCTCTTCAATTTTTTGGAAGGATTTGAGAAGTTGGTGTTAGCTCTTCTCTAATTTTTTGATAGAATTCTCCTGTGAAGCCATCTGGTCCTGAACTTTTGTTTGTTGGAAGATTTGTAATTACAGTTTTAATTTCCTTACTTGTGATAAGTCTTTTTATTTTTAATTCTTTCTGGTTCAGTCTTGGAAAATTGTACCTTTCCAGGAATTTGTCAATTTCTTCATGGTTGTCCATTTTATTGGCATATATTTGTTTGTAGTAGTCTCATAATCCTTTGTATTTCTGTGGTGTTAGTTGTGTTTTCCCCTCTATCATTTCATTTACTGATTTGCATCCTCCCTCTTTTTCTCTTGATGAGTCGGACTAAAGGTTTACTTATTTTGTTATCTTCTCAAGGAACCAACTTTTAGTTTTATTGATCTTTGCTGCTGTTTTCTTCATTTCTATTTCATTTATTTCTGCTCTGATCTTTATGATTTTTTCCTTCTACTGACTTTGGGTTTCCTTTGTTCTTCTTTCTCTAGTTCCTTTATGTGTAAGGTTAGATTGTTTATTTGAGATTTTTCCTGTTTCTTGAGGTGTGATTTAATTGCTATAAACTTCCCTCTTAGAACTGTTTTTCTGCATCCCATGTGTTTTGGGTTTTCATTGTCAGTTTTTTCTATGTATTTTTAAAAATTTATCCTTTGATTTCTTCAGTGATCTCTTGATTATTTAGTAGTGTACTGTTTAGCCTCCATGTATTTTTGTTTCTTATATATTTTTTTTATCTGTAATTGATTTCCAAGCTCATAGCATTGTGGTCAGAAAAGAAGCTTGATATGATTTCAATTTTCTTAAATTTTCTGAGGCCTGATTTTTGCCTCAAGATGTGATCTATCCTGCAGAATGTTCCATGTGCACTTGAGAAGTGTATTCTGCCACTTTTGGATGGAATGTTCTATAAATATCAATTAAATCTATTGGATCTATTGTGTCATTTAAAGCTTGTGTTTTCTATTTTAGTTTCTGTTTGGATGATCAGTCCATTGGTGTCATAGTGGTGTTAAAGTCCCCTACTATTATTGTGTTACTGTCTATTTCCCCTTTTATGGTTTTTAACACTGTCTTATGTATTGAGGTACTCCTGTGTTGGCTTTGTAAATATTTACAATTGTTATATCTTCTTCTTGGATTGATCACGTGGTCATTATATAGTGTCCTTCTTTGTCTCTTGTAATAGTCTTTATTTTAAAGTCTATTTTGTCTGATATGAGAATTGCAACTCCAGCTTTCTTTTGATTTTCATTTGCATGGGATATCTTTTTCCATCCCCTCACTTTCAGTCTGTATGTATCCCTAGGTCTGAAGTGTGTATCTTGTAGGCAGCATATATATGGGTCTTGTTTTAGTATCCATTCAGTCAAACTGTGTCTTTTGGTTGGAGCATTTAATCCATTTACATCCAAGGTTATTATCAGTATGTTCTTATTACCATTTTCTTAATTGTTTTGGGTTTATTTCTGTGGGTCTTTTTCTTTTCTTGTGTTTCCCAGTTAGAGAATTTTTTTTAGCATTTGTCACAAGGCTTGTTTGGTGGTGCTGAATTATCTTACCTTTTGCTTCTCTGAAAAGTTTTTATTTCTCTGTTGAATCTGAATGAGATCCTTCATGGGTGGAATAATCTTGGTTGTAGGTTTTTCTCATTCATCACTTTAAGTATTTCCTTCCACTTGCTTCTGACCTGCAGGGTTTCTGCTGAAAAATCAGCTGATAAGCTTATGGGGATTTCTTTGTATGTTATTTTTTATTTTCCCTTGCTGGTTTTAATATTTTTTTGAATTTAATTTTTGTTAGTTTGACTAATTTGTGTCTTGGTATGTTTCTCCTAGGGTTTAGCCTATATGGGACTCTCTGTGCTTCCTGGATTTGGATGACTATTTCCTTTCCCATGCTAGGGAAGTTTTTCACTATAATCTCTTCAAATATTTTTCTCAGACCCTTTCTTTTTCTCTTCTTCTTCTGAGACACCCTAATTTGAATGTTGGTGTGTTTAGTGTTGTCCCAGCCATCTCTGAAATTATCTTCAATTCTTTACATTCTTTTTCTTTATTCTGTTCTGTGGTTGCTATTTCCACCATTCTGTCTTCCCCTCACTTATTTGTTCTTCTGCCTCAGTTATTCTGCTATTGTTTCCTTCTAGTGTATTTTTCATTTCCATTATTTTGTTGTTCATCTCTGTTTGGTTGTTCTTTAGTTCTTCTAGATCTTTTTAAAACATTTTTTGCATTTTCTCATTCCGTGCCTCCATTTTATTTCCAAGATTCTGGATCATCTTTACTATCATTACTCTGAATTAGTTTTTCAGGTAGGTTGCCTGTTTCATCTTCCTTTATTTGGTCTTGTAGGTTTTTACCTTGATCCTTCATCTGTGACATATTTTTTGTCATCTCATCATTTTTTTTTCTTCTGATAGGTGGGATTGTGCTCCTGTTTTACTGGTTGTTTGGCCTGAGGCTTCTAGCACTGGAGTTTATAGGCTGTTGGTTAGACCTGGGTCTTAGTGCTGATATGAGGACCTCTGGGAGACCTCACTTCAATGAATATTACTTGGGATCTGAGGTTCTCTGTTAGTCCAGTGGTTTGGACTCAGTGCTTCCACTGCAGGAGCTCTACCCTGCCAACTCCTGGCTCATGAACAAAGATCATACAAGCTGCAAGGCGTGACAAAAAAGAAAAAGAAGAAAAAAAAAAAGGAGTAGAACAATAACAAAGAGTAGAAAATAATATTACATTAGTAAACTAACAGACATGTTAGAAAGAATGAAAAAATATATATAGATGAAACAATAACTGCAAGGTAAAACAGACCCAAAATAGTAAAAAAGAGGAGAAAAAAAGAAAGAAAAAAATAGCCAGAAATGGCATCAGCTGTGAGGGGCCAGACTTAGGCAGGGGTGAGATTTAGGTGGTAGGCAGGGCCTATGCTTAGGACCCACAGGGCAGGAAAAGGCCCTGGGTGGGGTGGGGGGTGGGCCTTAGGCTCAACACAGCTGGAGGGGCCTAGGGGTTCCTCTGGCCTTGGAGGGTGGAGGACCAGGTCTAACACCCCAGTAGGCTCACTGGGCCCGAGTGCATTCCTCCCGATCCTCTGATCCTGGAGGGTCTTTCCCCATTGGCCTCTCTTCTTCTTCTCCACCCTCCCTCCCTCCTATGCCCCTAGGATTCCCAAAGCCAGAGAGGCTCTCAGAGGACAGAGGAACAGGCCTGGGAGCCCAGCAGGCCTCCTGGGGCCGAGTTGGTGGGGGAAACACCCTCTGCACCTCCCCAGGTCTTCTGTTCTCAGACGGTCCTTCCTCTTCCATCCACCTCTCCTCCTCTCACCTCCCTCCTGCCTATGTCCCTAGGACCCACGTGGCTTGGAAGGGACCTTGGAGGGTGGGGGAACTGGCCTGGGAGACCAGCAGTCTTCCTGGGGCTCAGTGGGCTGGGAAAACATCTGCCGCACTTCCATGATCCTCCAGTCCTGTAGGGTCCCCCACAAACCATCTGCCTCTCCTTGTCTTTCCCCCCTTCTCCCCCCCTCCCAGCCCCTAGGACCCAGGATGCTGGAGGGAGACATGGAGAATGGAGGACAAGACCTGGGAACCCAGCAGGCCTCCCGAGACCTGAGTGGTTGGGAGAGAGATCTAGGTGCACTCACTCCTGATCCTTTGAGCCCCCAAGGGTCCCTCCACATGTTGGAACCCCTCCATTCTCCCAGACACCTCTCCGGTGTGCTGGTCCTGTCTGGTTTCCACTTTGTCTCACCCCTTGTCCTATCCAGTTCTTTGGGAGCTCCTCCATCTCCTTGGACATTGAAGTCCTCCACCAATGTCCAGCAGGCACTGTAGGTGTAGGGAGATGCAAGCTTTGCATCCTCTCCCCCATTGTAGTTTTGATTTGAATTTCTCTAATAATTAGTGATGTTGACTGTCTTTTCATGTGTTGGTTGGCCATCTGTATCTCTGCTTTGGAGAAATGTTTTCTTAGATCTTCCACTCATTTTTTGATTGTGTTGTTTGTTTATTAGATATTGAGCTGCATGAGCTCTTTGTATATTTTGAAGATTAATCCCTTGTTGGTCACTTCATTTGCAAATATTTTCTCCCATTCTGTGGGTTTTCTTTTTATTTTGTTTATGGTTTCCTTTGCTGTGCAGAAGGTTTAAAGTTTAATTAGGTTCCATTTGTACATTTTTGTTTTTATTTTCATTACTCTAGGAGGTGGGTCAAAAAGGATCTTGCTGCAATTTATGTCAAAAAGAGTGTTCTTCCTATGTTTTCCTCTAAGAGTTTTATAGTATCTGGCCTTACTTTTAGGTCTTTAATTCATGTTGAGTTTATTTTTGTGTATGGTTTTAGGGAGTGTTTTAATTTCATGGTTTTACATGTAGTTGTCCTGTTTTCCCAGCACCATTTGTTGAAGAGGCTGTTTTTTTCTCCATTGTATATTTTTGCCTCCTCTGTCAATGTTTTTCCTTAATCTTAATTGATCAAATAGGTAACAGTTTAAAGTAATAAGAGCAACAATATATTAGTTGATCATAGCATAAAAATAATTGAAATAAATGACAACAATAATATAAATGATGGTCAGAGGAATTGGGAATAATCTATTATAAGGTACTTGAACTAACTGTGAAGAGGTATAGTGTTATTTTAAAGTTGAGCTATATTATTGGTATATGTACATCACAAACTATAGGGAAAAGATGAAAAATTAAAATAAGAAATATAAATAATATTTAAGTTATAGGAAAAGATGAAATTTTATGAAATGGTTTAAGTGGTTTATCAATTTAAACCAGAGAAGGCAGAAAAACTAAAAATAAAACGAAGAACATGGGAAAATAGAAACAGTTACAATCATAGTAGGTTTTAATTCAACAGTATTCATGGTTATTGTAAATCTGAAAGTTCTAAATATATCAATAAAAAGACAAAGTTTGCCAGCCTACATTTCATAAAACAAGAGACACCACTATATTCTCCATAAGAAACTCACTTTAATTACAAAGATACAGCTTAAAATTAAAGGGATGGAGGAAGATATACCATGCTAACACAAATCAAAGAAGTTGGAATGACTATATTTATTTCGGAAAAAAAAGTCTGAGTTTGGAAATGCAGTAATATTATCATGATAAAAATGAGCATTACATAAAGATAGAGGAGTCTGTTCTCCAAGAAAAATAACAGTCCTCCACATGCATGCACCTAACAATAGAACAACTAATTTTGAGAGAATAAAATTGATAGAAATGCAAGGAGAAATTTGCAAATCCACTATTACAGTTAGATATTTCAACAGTCCCATATCAATAATTGGCAGGTCAGACTGACAGAAAATCAGTAACAATATAGTGTAACTGAACAGAACCATCAATGAACTGTATCCAATTAACATTTCTAGAATAGGTCAACATCAATAGCAGAATAAAAATTATTTTCAAGCTCTGTTGGAACATTCAACAAGATATACCACATTCTTGCCCCCAAACCAAACTTAACAAACTTAAATGAATAAAAATCATACAAAGCATATCTTAAGCCACAAAGGAATAAACTAGGTATCAATAATAGAAAGAGCTGGAAAGACCTGAAAATACTTTGAGATTAAACACCCATCTCTATATACACATGGATCGAAATGGACCTGTCAAAAGATATTAAAAAGTATTTTGAACTCAAAATGAATATACAAGTTGTCAAATTTATGGGATGTAGTAAAACCATGCTTAGTGGAAAATTTATGACATTGTATCCATATATTAGAAAAAATATATATGATCAGCAATCTAATCTTTTACTTTATGAAACTACAGGAAGAACAGTGATATAAGTACAAAGCAAGAATACGAAAAAAGTAATAAAATATTGAAATTGAAATATTAATAAAAATAGGAAATCAAAAGAGAAATAAATAACAAAAAAGCTTGTCTTTTTAAAAAGATCAACATCATGGATAAATACCTAGATAGGCTAACTAAGAAAAAAGATAAATGACACATATTACTAACCCAAAAGTGAAAGAGGGGTTATAATTACTAACCCCATAGACATTTAAAGGATAATAGGGGGAAATAGTTACAAATATGTCCACAAATTTAATAACTGATAAAAAAAAAAAAAAAACAATTCCTAAAAGATCAAAATACCAAAACTCACACAAGAAGTAAATATTCTAAATATGTGCTTATTCATTAAGAAATTCAATCAACAATAATAATTTTTCAAAAATCAAAACATCATTCCCAGATGGTTTCACTGGGGATTTCTACCAAACCTTTAACGAAAAAATAGCACCAATTCTTTACAATCTTTTTCCAGATAATTGAAGTGAAGGGAACACTTCTTAACACATTCTTTGAGGCTAGCATAACCCCAATACCAAAACCAGATAAGCCATTACCAAAAGAAAAACTACACATCAAAAACTAATGAACACAGATGCAAAATTCAACAAGAAAATTTTAGCAAATGGAATTCACACTACGTAAATATAATTATACATCAGTGCCATTTGAGATTAATTCCAGGTATCCAAAGCTGGTCAACATTTAAAAATCAATTAGTGTCTTCCAGACTAAATAAGAAAATCAAATGATTATAACAACTGGCACAGAAAAAGATTTTTCAAAATGTATGACTCATTCATGATAAAAATTCATAGAAAATTAGGAATAGAGGTGATATTGCTAAACTTGCTAAAGAACATCTACAAAATCTCTACAGCTGACATAATTTCAATGGTAAGAAACTAGATGCTTTTGTCCTAAGTTCAGGAACCATGCAAGAATGGCTCTTCCGACCACTCCTATTCAACACAGTGCTGGAATTCTTAGTTCCAGCTAGCTAATACAAGAGATGGGGGTGGAGGGAAAGTATACAGTTTGGAATGGGAGAAAATAAACTGCCATTATTTGCAGGTAATAAGATTATCTATGTAGAAAATCCCAAATAACTAAAAAAAAAAAAAAAAAAAAATCCTGGAATTAATGTGATTATAGTATTGTTAGATTATAAGATTAAAATAGAAAAGTAATGTTTCCCTATAAACTAGCAATAAGCAATTGGAATTTGAAACTAAAAACACAATATCATTTACTTTAACACCAAAAAACATAGGTAAAACAAGAAAAAATACTTAGGTATAAACTTAACAAAATATGTACCAGAATTATTTGTATTTTTTTTTATTGGAGTATAATTGCTTTACAATGATGTATTAATTTCTGATTTACAACAAAGTGAATCAGTTATACATATACATATGTTTTCATATCTCTTCTCTTTTGCATCTCCCTCCCTCCCACCCTCCCTATCCCACCCCTCTAGGTAGTCACAAAGCACAGAGCTGATCTCCCTTTGCTATGCTGCTGCTTCCCACTAGCTATGTGTTATACGTTTGGTAATGTATATATGTCCATGCTACTCTCTCACTTTGTCACAGCTTACCCTTCCCCCTCCCCATATCCTCCAGTCCATTCTCTAGTAGGTCTGTGTCTTTATTCCCGTCTTACCCCTAGGTTCTTCATGACTTTTTTTTCCCCCTAGATTCCATATATATGTGTTAGCAAATGGTATTTGTCTTTCTCTTTCTGACTTACTTCACTCTGTATGAGACTCTAGGTCCAGCCACCTCACTACAAATAACTCAATTTCATTTCTTTTTATGGATGAGTAATATTCAATTCTATATATGTGTGAAAAAACTCTGATGAAATAAAATAAATGTAAATAAATAGAAAAAATAGTGTTCATGGATAAGAAGTTTTGATTTGTTAAGAGGTCAGTTACTCTCAAATTGATCTATTATTTAATACAATCCTAATCAACATTTAGAAAAATTATCTTGTGGATATTGACAAACTGAATCTAAATTTTATATTGAAAAGCAAGACATAGAAGAGATAAAACGGTATCTTAAAAGAACAAAATTATGGGACTGATATATCCTTACTATAAAGCTACTATAATGAAGACAATTTGGTATTAGCAAAAAATAGACAAACAGGACAATCAACAGAATAGAGAGCTTAACAATAAAGGAGCAGAGTCAGTCCAATGGAGAAAGAATAGTCCTTTCACAAATGATGCTGGAAAAATTGGAACTCCACTTATAGGAAAAGCTGGACATAAACCTTAAATCTTTCACAAGCATTAATTTGTAATAGATCATATATCTGAATAAAAATGCAAAACTATGGGAATTCTTGAAAGTAACATATGTAAAAATAGATGACCTTGGATTTAAGAATGAGTTTTAAATACAATACACCAAAAGCATAATGAATTTTAAAATTGATTTTTATCTTCATTAAAATTAAAATCTCTGTTCTCTGACAAGTCCTGCTAAGAGAATAAAACAATAAACCACAAACTGGGAGAAAATATTTGCAAAACACATATCTGTTAGTATGTGTCCAAAGTTTACAGAGAGCTCCTCAAACTCAAAATTAACAAAACGAGAAATCCAGTTTGAAAATGGCAAAGCACCTGAACAGAAATCTCATCAAGGTGAATATACAGATTAGAAATAAGCTTATGGAAATATGATCAACATCCTATGTCATTAAGAAATTCAACATAGAAACATGATACCTATTAAGATGGCTAAAATTCATAAATCTGAAAATACAAAATACAAGCGACATGTAGAGCAAAATGAATTCTCAATCATTGCTAGTTGCAATTTAAAATTGTACAGCCATTTTAGAAGACTGCTGGAAGTTTTTGTTTGTTTGTTTGTTTGTTTGTTTTTTTAGAAAGCTAAACATAGTCTTACCATATGATCCAGCAATAGCACTCATAGGTATTTATCAAATTGAGTTGAAAACTTATGTCCATACACTGATGTTTATTGCAGCTTTCTTCAAAAATGCCTGTAATTGAAGGCAACCAAAATGTCCTCTGTAGGTGAATGGAAAAACTATGGTTAATCCATTCAAGGCAGATTTTTCAGCTATAAAAAGAATATATCGTGGCATGAAGAGATCTTAAATGCATACTGCTAAATGAAAGAAGCCAGTCTGAAAAGCTACATATTGTAAGATTCCAATTATATAACATTCTGAAAAAGGCAAAACTACAGAGGGAGTGAAGTTGTCAGAGTATCAAGGTGGAGAATTGAATATGTGAAACATGGTATTTTTAAGGTAGTGAAACTATACTGTATGACTCTCTAATGGTGGATCCATGACATTATACATTTGTCAAAACCAATAGGATGAAAAATACAAAGAGTAAACCCTAATGTAAATTATGGAATTTAAGTAAGAGTAATGTATAAATACTTGAGCCTTTATTATAGCAAACATAGCATACTAAATTAAGATGTTATTAATAGGGAAAACTGTGTTGAAGTGTGGGTATATAGCATATGAAAATTCTCTGTATTTTCTGCCCAATTTTCCCTAAATCTAAAACTTCTAAAAATAAATCTTATGAATTAAAAATAAGATAAAGTGTATACCTAAAATATCAGAATTTTTACATAAACAAAATGATCTTAGAATACTTTATAAGAAATTTATAATAAGCTGTTTTGTGTAACGGATAGCTTTGGGACACAAATGGGAAGGCAACCCTTCACCAATTTCCTTTTGTACCTTTTATCTTGTAAAAGATATAAATAAATTACAGTTCAAACATAATTAATTAAATCACATTAAAATTAGGAATAGTAACAATACTCAAACTACTTCAGCATTATTCAAGCTATGTATTGTAAGTAGTTCAGACTTTGAGAAAACTTTAAAAAGACACATATGTTAGAGATTGCAATCTTACTAGTTCCTTTGAAATTTTTGTTTCAAAGAGTCAAATAACTCTACATTAGTACAGTAAGAAAGTAGTGTTAATATTGAGTTGTAATTTTAGGTTAATTAATTTTGCCCCTCTCATGACCCCAAATCATTTATCTTATTAGAATATGAAAGTGTCTATAATTTAACTCTTTCTGAATTAATATAAAGTGACCTCTCTGTTACTACAAAGTAAGGAAAAAAAACATCAAAATAAACATAATTAACTCTTTTTTGGGTATTTGTTCCAGGACATTTTATTCAGCAATCTTTTTGAACACTTCACATTTACTTTGGAACTCTGTACATATATACAATGGAGTATTACTCAGCCATAAAAAAAAATGAAATAATGCCATTTGCAGCAACATGGATGAACCTATAGACTGTCATACTGAGTGAAGTAAGTCAGACAGACAAAGACAAATATCATATGATATTGCTTATTTGTGGAATCTAAAAAAATAGTACAAAAGAACTTATGTACACAACAGAAATAGAGTCACAGTTGTAAAAAACAAACTTATGGTTACCAAGGGGAAAAGAGAGGGACAGAAAAATTGGGGGATTGGGATTGACATATACACACTACTATATATAAAAAAAGATTAATAAGGACCTACTATACTACTGTATAGCACAGGGAACTCTACTCAATACTCTGTAATGACTTATATGGAAAAATAATCAAAAACAGAGTGGATATATATGTATGTATAACTGATTCACTTTGCTGTACACCTGAAACTAACATAACATTGTAAATCAACTATATTCCAATAAAATTTTTTTAAAAATACATTTTGCAACTTGGAAGTTCTTCTGGAGTTGCTTATAATTCCCTATCAGCCAAACTTGATAAATATATATCTTAAAACCAACTATGATAACTTTCAGAGAAACAATAGAAAATTATATCATCTTTTTTTTTGATGATATAATTTTCTATTGTTTCTCTGAAAGTTATCATAGTTGGTTTTAAGATATACATGATAACTTTCAGAGAAACAATAGAAAATTATTGTGATGATGTGAGAGAGTGGCAGGGACATATACACACTACCAAATGTAAATTAGATAGCTAGTGGGAAGCTGCAGCATAGCACAGGGAGCTCACCTCTGTGTTTTGTGACCACCTAGAGGGGTGGGAGGGAGGGTGACACAAGAGGGAAGAGTTATGGGAACACGTGTATATGTATAACTGATTCACTTTGTTGTAAAGGAGAAACTCACACACTATTGTAAAACAGTTATACTCAAATAAAGATGTTAAATTAAAAAAAAAAAGAAAAGAAAATTATATCATCAAGGTCAGGATCTCTATATATTTACCTTGGCACTCTAGCCAGTAGCAAAATGTCTGGTAGAGAGATTGAATTTTTGTTAAACATTATTTAAATTATTTTGCTTCATAGTACTCTGGTTTTCAGTATCATTTTAGAGAAGATATTTATATGATTGATTACTCAATTTATTATACTTTCAGATATATTTATATCAAAAAAGAAGACAATAAAAGTTTTGCTTATTTAGAATTATTCTTCTTTATTTGTTATAGAATGTACCAATACAACATGAATGGCAACAATGTTAAACAGTAAAAAACCCATCTGCAATTTCATTAACACATTACCTTTTCCAAGTAAAGTTTTACTTAACTAATTTAGATAGATGTAATGTGAGATCCAAATTAGGTATAATTTATCTCATATTTTTTTCTAACATAATCATAATCAGTTTATTTCCTGATGAACATATTTTAATGATTCTGGGTAATTTTATTCCATAAATTTAAATTTTAAATTTATTTTTTATTCAGTTGTGGCACTATTTTAAATTTATTGACTCTTTTGATGTTACAGTTTTTAGTATATATATCTAAGAATATATAATTTTAACAAAAATGCTCTGAAGTATTTTACAGTGATAATGATATAATTGGTGATTATAGTTTAGTTACTTTTATACTGCTAAGAAAATTTCTTCAATTTACATGTCAACTTTGGGGGAGGAAGTTGATTTTGTTATTGAGCCATAATTGACATAAAATGATTAGCAAACAAAAAGTACAATTTTAAAAGTTTGACTTATGTTTATACCCATGAAACCATCAATGCTACAAGAAAGATAATGAATGTATCTAGATTTTTCAGATGCTTCCCCATATCCTATTTTACTTTCTCCCTTCCTACCCTGTGCCGAAGCAACTATTAACATGTTAATTTTCATTATAGATTATTTTGCATTTTCTCGAGTTTTATATCAATGGAATCCTATGGTATGTATTCTTTGTTTATTTTCACTCAGCAAAATTATTTTGGGATTCATCTGTGTTGTAATTAATTGTAATTGTTGTCACTAATTCACTCCTTTTATGGCTAAATAGTATTTTATCATGTGTCAATAATGTGGATTTTTGTCCACTCAACTGTTAATGGAATGTTACCAGTTTTGTGCTATCACAAATAAAATTGTTATATACATTATCTTTCTGCAAGTCTTTTTATAAGTCTATGCTTTTATTTCTCTTGCATAAGTGCCTAGGAATTAATGACTGGATCATATAGTATGTATATGTTTAGTTCTTTGAGACTGACCAACTAATTTCCAAGATATTACTTTCACTTTACATTCCTTTCAGCAATGTATAAGAGTTTCATATACGTGCCCTCTTAGTATAGTCAGTCTTTTAAAATTGTGACTACTCTAATAGTTATGTAGTAGCATCTCATTTGGGGATTTATTTGCATTTCCTTAATGAATAATGATGGTGAGCATCTTTACAAGTGCTTAGTTGCTACTGAAATATCTTCTCTGAGCAAGTCCTGTTCTAACCTTTGACCCTCTTTCTATTCTATTATTGAATTTGAGGAGTGTTCATATGATTGGTTTTCATGTCTTGTATTGAATATATGATTTTCAAGTATTTCTTCTGAGTTAGTAGCCAGTTTTTCATATTCTTAGAATTGTTTTTCAAATAGATCTAGTTTTAATTTTGATGAAGTGTAATTTAGAAATTTTTTTCTATAGATAATATTTTTTGTATGTTTAAATGACTCAATGTTTTTTCTTATGTGTTTATTTAGACATCTTATAGCTTGAGGTTTTGCTCTGCAGTCCATGATTTGTTTCAAAGTTTTAATTTTTTGTTTGTATGATGTAAGAGACTTGTCTACTTTTTTAAATTAAGTATAATTGACTTACCATGTTATATTAGTTTTAGATGTGGAACACTGTGATTCAATATTTTTCTAGATTATACATCATATAAAGTTATTATAAAATATTGACTATATTCTCTGTGCTGTATATTACACCCTTGTAACTTATTTTATGCCTAGTAGATTGTACCTCTTTAGCCCCTTCACTTATCTTGCACTTTCCCACACCCTCCTCCCCTCTGGTAAACCACTAATTTGTTCTCTGTATCTCTGAGACTGTTTCTGTTTTGTTATATTTGTTCATTTGTTTTATTGTTCAGATTCCTCATATAAGTGAGACCCTACACTATTTGTATTTATCTGTCTGACATTTCACTAAACATAATACCTTCCAGGTCCATACACTTGATTGCAAATGGAAAAATTTTGTTATTATTTATGGCTGAGAAATTTTCCATTATATACACATATAGTATCCATACATTTATCTATCTATATCATTTCTTTGTTAACCATTCATATGTTTATAGGCACTTAAGTTGCTTTCATATCTTGACTATTGTAAATAATGCTGCCATGAACATAGGGATGCATATATCTTTTTGAATTAGTGGTTTTGGATTTTTTTTTTTTCTTTTTTTGAATATATATCCAGGAGTGGAATTGCAGGACAATACAATACTTCTATTTTTAAATGTTTTGAGGAACATCTATCTTGCTTTCCATAGTGACTATCTATACCAATTTACACTCCCACCAATAGTTTACTAGAGTTCCCTTTTCTCCACTTTCTTGTCTTTCAGATGATAGACATTCTGACATGTGTGTGATGATATCTCATTGTGGTTTTAATTTGCATTTCCCCGATGATTAGTGATGTTGAGCACTTTTTCATGTGCCTTTTGGTGATTTGTCTTCTTTGGAAAAATGCTTATTTGTGTCCTCTACCCATTTTTCAATTGAGTTATTTTTTTGATATAGAGTTGTATATGTTCTTCACATATTTTGAATATTAACGCTTTATCAGACATATCATCTGCAAGCATCTTCTCTCATTCAGTAGGCTTTATTTTTTCTTTTGATGGATTCTTTCACTGTGGACAAGTTTTTGTTTGATTAAGTAAGATTTATTTAATTTCCTTTTGTCTCCCTTGCCTGAGGAGATGGATTGAAAAAATATATATATATGACTATGACCTACATCAAAGGGTATACTGCCTATGTTTTCTACTAGGAGTTTTATGGCTTCCAGTCTTACATTTAGGTCTTTAATACATTTTAAGTTTATTTTTATGTATGGTGTGAAAAAATGTTCTAATCTTACTCTTTTCCATGTAGCTGTCCAGTTTTTCCAACACCATTTATTGAAGAGGTTGTCTTTCTCCTATTGTATATTCTTTCCTCTTTTGTCATAGATTTATTGAGCATATGTGCATGGGTTTATTTCTGAGCTTTTTACTCTGTTCCATTGATCTGTGTGTCTGTTTTTGTGCCAGTAGCATACTATTTTGATTACTGTAGCCTTATAGTATAGTTTGAAGTCAGGGAGTGTGATACCTCCAACTTTGTTCTTCTTTCTTAAGATTGCTATTTTCATAAGAATTGCATTAAATCTGTGGATTACTTTGAGTAATATGTATATTTTAACAATATCAATTCTTCCAATCCATGACTAGGGGATATCTTTCCATTTATTTGTATAATTTTCATCTTTCCATTTATTTGTATAATTTTCAATTTTCTTCATTGATGCCTTATAGTCTTTAAAGTATAAGTCTTTCACCTCTTTGGTTAAGTTTACTCCTAGGTATTTCAGTATTTTTGATGCGATTATAAATGGAATTGTTTTATCAATTTCTCTTTCTAATAATTCATTATCAGTGTATAGAAATGGAACAGATTTCTGGATGTTAATCTTATACACTGCAACTTTACTAAATTCATTTTTTAGTTCTAATAATTTTTGGTGAAATCTTTAGGATTTTCCAAATATAATATCATGTCATCTGTAATAGTGACACTTTTATTTCTTCCCTTCCAATTTGGACAATTTTACTTCTTTTTATTGTCTGATTGCTGTGGTTAAGAAGTCCAAGACTATATTAAATAGATGTGGTGACAGTAGGCATCCTTATCTTGTTCCTGATCTTACAGGAAAAGTTTTCAGATTTTCAACAATAAGAATAGTGTTAGCCTTGGGTTTGTCATAAATGGTCTTTATCGTGTTGAGGTATATTGCTTCTATATCAACTTTTCTGAGAGTTTTAATCATGAATGAATATTCAATTTTATCAAATGCTTTTTCTTCATTTGAGAAGATCATGTGATTTTTATCCTTCCTTTTGTTAATGTGGTGTATCACACTGATTGATTTGCAGACTTGAACGATTCTTGCATCCTTGGAATAAATGTCCCTTGATCATGGTATATAACCTTTTTTATGTATTGTTGAATTTGGTTTGCTAATATTTTATTGAGAATTTTTGCATCTATATTCATCAGGGATATTTGCCTATACTTTTCTTTTTTTCTAGTGTCTTGGTCTAGTTTCAGTAGTAGGTTAATGCTAGGCTCACAGAATGACTTTGCAAGATTTCCTTCCTCTTCAGTTTCTTGTAATATTTCAAGAATGATAGGTATTAACTCTTCTTTAAATGTTTGGTACAATTTCCCTATGAAGATGTGTGGTTCCGGGCTTTTGTTTGTTGGTAGATTTTTTTATTACTGATTCAATTTCAATACTAGTAATCAGTGTTTTCAGAATTTCATTTTTTTCCTGATTCAGCGTTGGAGATTGTAAGTCTAGAAATTTATCCATTTCATCTAGGTTCTTCAGTTTGTTTGTGTATAACTGTAGTATTATCTTATGATTGTTTATATTTCTGTGATATCATTTGTAGCCTGTCATCTTTTGTTTCTAATTTTGTTTATTTTGTTTCTCTCATTTTTTTCTTAATAAGCCTGACTGAAGGTTTATAAATTTTGTTTATTTCAAAAAAAATAACAATAACTCTTAGGTTCACTGATCTTTTCTATTTTTTGGTCTTTATTTAATTTATCTCCACTCTGATGTTTACTATTTCCTACCTTCTGCTTACTTTAAGCTTTGTTTGTTATTTTTCTAATTCTTTTAGATAGAAAGTTAGGTTGTTTGAGATCTTTTTTATTTCTTGAGGTAGGCCTGTATTGTTAATAATTTACCTCTTAGAATTGCTTTCACTGTGTCCCATAGATTTGGAAAGTTTTGTTTACTGTTTTCATTAAAGGTATTTTCTGATTTTCTCTTTGATTTCTTCATTGACCCAATAGTATTTTAGTAGAAAGTTTTTAGTTTCCATATGTTTGTGGTTTTTCTATTTTCCTTCCTGTAATTGATTGATTTGCAGTTTCATAACATTTTGGCTTGATATACTTTCAGTCTTTTAAAATTTATTGAGGCTTGTTTTGTTGCCTAGCATGTGATTTATCCTGGAGAAAATCCCATGCGTTTTAAAAGAATATGTATTCTGCTTATGGGAAATGAAATGTTCTGTAGATATTTATTAATTCCATCAGATCTAAGATGTCATTTAAGGTCATTTTTTCCTTATTGATTTTCTGTCTGGATGATATACCCATTGATATAAGTAGGGTATTAAAGTTCCCTAGTATTATTATAGTAAAAGCAATTTATACCTTTATATCTGTTAATAGTTGTTTTATATTTTTACATGCCCCTAAATTAGGTGTGTATATGTTTACAAATGTCATATCCTCTTTGGATTAGCCCCTTTATCATTATATAATGTCCTACTTTGTCTTTTATTGTAGCCTTTTTTAGAAGTCTACTTTGTCTAATAAAACTATTGTTACCAGAGCTTTTTTAACATTTTGATTTGCATAGAATCCCTTTTTCCATCCTTTTACTTTTAGTCTGTGTGTGTCATTAGCTGTTAAGTGAGTCTCTTATAGACAGCATATTGGAGAGTCTTATCTTTTATACAATCAGCCATCCTGTATCTTTTGATTGGAACATTTAGTCCATTGACTACAGTATTTGTCGATGGGTATTCTTATTTTCATTGTGTTACTTGTCTTCTGTTTGTTTTTGTTGTTCTTCTATGTTATTTTCTTCTTTTAGAATCTTCCCTTGTGGTTCAATGATTTTCCTTAGTGTTATGTTTGGACTCCTGTCTCTTTAATTTTTTGTATCTATTGTAGGTTTTTGATTTGTGCTTACCATGAAGTTTGTATATGTCAACATATAACTGTATCTACTTGATTTAAACTGATAGTCATTTCAATTAAAACACATTCTAACAGATCTATATTTTTTACTCCCCCTTCCCACATTTTATTATATTTTTTTTAACCAAGTGGTTTTAATTTTTTCTATGTTTTGGCTTCCCTGAGTGGAATGTGAGAGCTTAGTTCCCTGACTAGGGATCAAACCTGTGCTCCCTGCAGTGGAGGCACAGATCCTTAACCATTAGACTGCCAGGGTAGTCCCCCACATTTTATGTTTTTAATGTCATATTTCACATCTTTAAGTCTATCCCTTAACTATTTATTGTAGGTACAGTCTATTTTACAATTTTTGCCTTTTAACCTTTATACTAGCTTATTTAAGTGGTTAGTTTTCTGACTTTACTGTATATTTGCCTTTAGTAGTGGGATTTTTCTCTTTATATATTCTCTTATTTTTTGTTATGGCTTTTTCTTTTTTGCTTAAAGAAGACCCTATAACATTTTTTGTAGGGCTGGTTTAGTGTTTATAAATTCCTTTAGTTTTTGCTTATCTGGGAAACTCTTTATCTTGCCTTCAATTCTGAATGATAACCTTGCTGGGTAGAGTATCATTGGTTGTAAGTTCTCTACCCTTCAGCATTTTAAAAGTATTACTTCACTCTGCTCTCTACTGTCCTGAAAAATTTCTGCTGAAAACCAGCAGATAGCCTTATGAGAGCTCCTTGTATGTGAATCTTTGTTCTTCTATTACTACCTTTAAATTATCTCTTTACCTTTAACTTTTTCCATTTTAATTATGATATGTCTTGATGTGGGTCTTTTGGGGTTCATCTTGTTAGAGACTATTCTTCCTGAATATGTTTCCTTTTTCAGGTTAGGAAAATTTTCATGCGTAATTCATCAAATACATTTTCTGTCCTTTTCTTCTCCTTCTGGTCCCCTAAACACAAATGTCAGTACACCTAATGTTCCAGAGGTCCCTTAACTATTCTTATTTTAAAATATTTTGTTTGTTTTCATTATGCTGATTGGGTGATCTCCATTATTCTGTCTTCCACGTCACTTCTGCATTCTTCTGTATCACCTAATCTTCTGTTAATTATTTCTAGTGTATTTTTCTTTCCAGTTATTGTAGTCTTCAGCTCTGTTTGGTTCTGCTTTATATTTTCTAGTTCTTTGTTGAAGTTCTCACTGTGTTCCTCCAATTTTTTCCTTGAGTTCATTAAGAATTTTATTACGGTTGCTTTGAAGTCTTTAGCAGGGAAATTATTTATCTGTTTTATTAGTTTTTATTTTTCTCCCTAGGTTTTGTCTTGTTCTTTCCTTTGAAACTTTCCTGTCTCTTCTTTTGTTTTACTTTCTCTGGCTGTCTATGAAATTAGGCAAAACAGTTAACTATCCCAGTCTTGAAGGCTGTTCCTTGTGTGGGAGCATCCCTATGCTATCTGTGAGTGACCTGTGGGTTTGATGGGAGTCTGGATCTGAAGTGAGCATAAGCTGTATCTTCTTCCAGGATGCACTAGCTTTCACTCCTTTTGTGGGAGATTTGGGCTGGAGTCTGAGGGGCTAAATTTGGAACCAGATGCAAGTCAGGAATTCTCTGAGGCTCAATGGCAGTACTGCCATATTAAGGGCAGGGTCATGGCCTGTGGGGCTGGAGTAGGAGCAGTGAGTATGGTGTCTTCTCCTCTCTGTGATAGCAGTCACTAACTTGGTTGGGGGCATGGCCAGGGCCAGAGGACTTGGAGCTACACTTCTAAGTTGGATCCACTCCTTTCACTATGACAATAGTAGTTTGCATCTTGGCCAGAGGCAGATTTGGACTCAAGGGTTTGGAGCCACACTTCTGAGCTGACTCTAATAAAACAGATAAATAATTTTCCTGCTAAAGACTTCAAAGCAATAGTAATCAAAAATGCTTACTGATCTCAGGGAAAAAAAGAAGAGAGGACCACAGTGAGAACTTCAACAAAGAACTAGAAAATATAAAACAACCCAATCAGAGCTGAAGAATACAATAAATGAAAAAAAAATTAGAAATAATTAACAGAAGATTAGGTGATACAGAAGAATGCAGAAACTACCTGGAAGACAGAATAATGAAAATCACCCAGTGAGAACATTGGCTCTGCTTTTCCCTACTGTATGTGCTGTTGTAATTGTGATATGGTGAGGAGCAGTGCTGGATAAGTAGGGGCTGAAGCAGAAGTCTGGTGCCATCTGGAGGGCACACTGGGGTGGTCCTGCAGGGTGACCAGAGTACCAGAGAGTTTTCAATCTGCTACCTTTGCTCTGGGACTGGGAGAAAATCTTTGCATGTACTCTTCAGGAGTCCACTCTTGGTTTCTTACTCTTCTCCTGTGAGCCTCATTGGTTTTCAAACCAGCTAAGGGAGTTCATCTTTCTTGTTCTGGACCCTAGGGCTGAAGTGCATATATGGGGCTCAAGCCCTTTGCTTCTTATGGAGGCCGTGATATCCCCTTCTTCTTCTGGGTCACCCACTAGCAGTGTGAGTCTTGACTAGATAGCTTCTCCTTTCTGCCTACAAGAACTCTGTCTGGTTCTTTCTTAGCAGCCTTGTTTATAGAAGAGCTGTTCTTCTAGTCTTAAAATCATTCTCACAGGAGTTGTTCTATATGTAGTTGTGGTATTAATGTATTCATGGTGGAAGGTGGGCTCAGGGACTTCCTACTCCATTATCTTGAATTCCACCTTTATTGTTTTTCCATACAGTTATTCATTTATTCCAATAAAATTGTTGAAAACATTTTCCTTTCCACATTTACTTGCCTTTGTACCTCTGTCAAAAGTATGTTGTCCTGTGTTTGTTGGAAATCTGTGTATCTTCTTCGGAGAAATGTCTATTTAGGTTGTGTGCCCATTTTTGGATTGGGTTGCTTGTTTGCTTGTTTTTTTTTTTTTTTTTTTTTTTTTTTAATATTGAGCTACATGAGCTGCTTGTAAATTTTGGAGATTAATCTTTTGTCAGTTGTTTCATTTGCAAATATTTTCTTCCATTCTGAAGGTCGTCTTTTAGTCTTGTTTATGGTTTCCTTTGTTGTGCAAAAGCTTTTAAGATTCATTAGGTCCCATTTGTTTATTTTTGTTTTTATTTCCATTTCTCTAGGAGGTGGGTCAATGCTCAACATCATTAGAGAAATGCAAATCAAACTACAATGAGATATAATCTCACACTGGTCAGAAGGGCCATCATCAAAAAAATCTACAAAAAATAAATGAATAAATGCTTAAGAGGATGTAAAGAAAAGGGAACCCTCATACACTGTTGGTGGGAATGTAAATTGATATAGCCACTATAGAGAACAGTATGGAGGTTCCTTAAAAAACTAAAAATAGAACTACCATGCAACCCAGCAATCCCACTACTGGGCATATACCCTAAGAAGCCATAATTCTATAAGAGTCATGTATCAACATGTTCATTCCAGCTCTATTTACAATTGCCAGGACATAGAAGCAACCTAAGTGTGCATCAACAGATGAATGGATAAAGAAGATGTGGCACATATATACAATGGAATATTACTCAGCCATAAAAAGAAACAAAATTGATTTATTTGTAGTGAGCTGGATGGACCCAGAGTCTGTTATACAGAGTGAAGTAAGTCAGAAAGAGAAAAAACATATACCATATGCTAACAGATATATATGGAAACTAAAAAAAAAAAAAAAAAAAAAAAAAAAAGTGGTGATGAGTAAGATGTGACAAAGTTAGAGTGGCATAGATATATATGCACTACCAAACGTAAAATAGATAGCTAACGGGAAGCAGCCGCATAGCACAGGGAGATCAGCTCGGTGCTCTGTGACCACCTAGAGGGGTAGTATAAGGAGAGTGGGAGGGAGAGAGATGAAAGAGGAAAGAGATATGGGGACATATGTATATGTATAACTGATTAACTTTGTTATAAATCAGAAACTAACACACCATTGTAAAGCAATTATACTCCAATAAAGATGTTAAAAATGTAAGTTGTCTATTAATGAATATCTATTTTTGTACTCTCGTTTGTTCGATTCATTTATGATTATTCCAGTACCAAAATGTTTTGGTTTCACTAACCTTTAAGAGTCTTGAAATTAAGTACTGTTCATTCTCCAAATTTGCTTTATCATTTTCAAAGTTGATGTGGCTATTCTGAGACCTTTGCAATTCCATTTAATTTGGGATTTTGTTGAATCTCCAGATCAGTTTGCAGAGAACTGCCACCTGAACAATTTTGAGTCTTCCAATCAATGAATATAGCATATCTCTCTTTATTTTCTCAAATGTTTCTTTAATTTCCCTTCAGTGTTTTGAATTTTTCAGTGTACAGATTTTTGACATTCTTGCCAAATATATCCCTAAACATCTCCCTATATTAATCCTATTGTAAGTAGTATTTCCTTTTAATTTTCATTTTTCATTTCTTCTTATATATAGAAATACAATTTTTTTATTGACCATGTGTATTATAATCTTGCTAAAATCACTCATTAGTTCTGATAAGTTTTAAATATTCAATCAGGTATTCTATGTAAATAATCACTTAGTCCATGAATAAATAGAGTTTACTTCTTCCAATCAAATCTACATGGTTGTTCTTTTTTAAAATAAAAATTTAATTATTTAATTTTGGCTGCATTAGGTCTTTGTTGCTGCACACAGGCTTTCTCTGGTTGCAGTGAGTGGGGGCTACTCTTCATTTCAGTGTGCAGTCTTCTCATTGTGGTGGCTTCTCTCATTGCAAAGCATGGGATCTAGGTGCACGGGCTTCAGTATTTGCAGCACACGGGCTCAGTAGCTGTGGCTCATGGGCTTTAGAGTGTAGGCTCAGTGGTTGTGGTGCATGGGCTTAGTTACTCCATGGCATGTGTGATCTTCCTGGACCTGGGATTGAACCCATTTCCCCTGCATTGGCAGGCGGATTTTTAATCACTGTGCCACCAGGGAAGTTCCACTGTGCATGGTTTTTATTTCTTTTCCTTTGCTTATTTTGCTAGACAGATCTTATAAGACAATTTGTGTAGCAGTTTTGAGGTCAGACATAATTGCCTTGTTCCTCTATTTAGGGCAAAGATATTCAGATTTCAAAAGTAAAAATGATGCTAACTCTGGCTTTTTCCAGGATGTCCATTATTCAGTAAAGAAGTTTCTTTTTATTCCAAGTTTGCTAGCAGTTTCTTTATTTAGAATTGATGTTCCATTTAGTTACATTATTTCTTCTACATATATTGAGAGAATCATATGGTTTTATATTTTTGTCTGTTGTTAATATTATTATATTGATTGACTTTAAAATGCTAAATCAACCCTGCATTTGTAGGATAAACCCCATTTTGTCATGGTTTGTTGCTATTTTATATATTGTTGGCTTTGTTTTTTTTTTTTTCTATTTTTTTAAAAGTTATGTATATATATAGTTATTATATATATAAATATAGCTATATAGATATGAATAGATAGATAGCTATTTTATACTTTGGATGACAATCCACTGCTTCTTTGTATATTTGTTCAAATTCTTTCATTTTTGACCATTAGGAGGTGTTTCATCTGGTTCCTTTTCTCCTTTGACATGCACCCATCAATGTGTACCTGAGTTGTGTGCATGGGTTGTCTTTTTTGAGTACTTAGCTTTTTCTGGCCCTACAAGATAATTTATACTCATCATATGTATTTCCTGTCCCAGTCTTAGAATAAGCAGTAACTCTAAGGAACATTGATTTCTTTCATTAGAAAAAAGTATGAGAAGCCAAGATGTAGATGTTAGCAGTGCTTGCTGCTACTGGAGTATTATTTCTTTTAGTCCTCTCAGATGACAGGGCAAAGAAATATATGTGTGTATACCAAACTGTGCATGTGCACATAAATATAAATATTATTTTATATAAGTATCTAGATTAAGCTAAATGTGAATTCCTTCTGACATTTCAAATTCTAGCCTATTATCACATGGACCTTTCTAAACTTCTCCTCTTGCTTATCTGTAAATTCCCACTCTAAGAGAGAGAAACTTAGCTTTCACCATAGATTGTCCATTTAAATAATGCTTCAATTCTAGTATTTATATATAGCAATATCAAAATTGTAAACCTGTACACCATGAAAAACATCTTTGTCAACTAGAATGGAGTGCATATGTGCTTTTAGTCTTACAGACTCCATTCATTTCCAGTTATTTCCAATTGTCCTCCCCCCATCCCCCATACTCCCTTTAGATGAGGTTTATTGGTTTGTTGGTTTGTTTGCTTTCATCCATTGTAATAAAATTGTATTCTGTTCTGGGCTTCCTCAAACTCCTAAGTGACTTTTTTTTAAATTGCTGACATTAATGTAAGTACATCCTTACAAGATGATCTTACTAGGTCAGTATGTTTTACCATTTCCAAGGTATTATATAATTAGAATTACATACTATGTAGACTTTTCAAACTGGGTTTTTTCACTTAGAAATATTTAATTAATGTTCATTAAGGTTCTTTTGAGGATTTTTTGAAGATTGAGAGCTCATTTTTCTTATTGCTGAATAATACTCCATTATACAGATGTACTAAAATTTATCTACTCATCTATTAAAGTACACATTGGATGTTTCCAGTTGTTTGCAATTATGAATATATCTGACATAAAATCTTGCATGCAGGTTCTGTGTGAACATAAGTCTTCAAAACAATTAGATAAATAGCCTGTGACACCTTTGTTGGATTTCATGATAAGAATATGTTTAGTTTTGCAAGAAATTGCTAAAATATCACCCAAAGTGGCTGTAGCATTTTTCATTCCAACCAGCAATGAATGAGAGTTTTGCTGTTCCATATCCTTGTCAGCATTTGGTATTGTTGGTTTCTTGGATGTTAGCCAATCTAATAGATATAAAGTGGTATCTTATTGTTGTTTTAATTGGCTATCCCTAGATAAAAAATAACATTGAACAATTCTTCATAGACACTTAATCAGTACATCTTCTTTGGTGAGGTATTTGTTTACATCTTTTTCATAATTATTTAGTGATCTTTTGTTTCATTGTGAGTTTTAAGAAATCTTTGTCTATTTTGGATACAAATACTTTTAAAATGTACACTTACAAATATTTCTCCCAGTTTCTAGTAGTCTTTTTATTCCTTTAACAGTGTCTTTCATATAGCAGAAGTTTTAACTATTAATAAAAACTAATTTATCAGTGTTTTATATCATGGAATATGTATTATATTTATTATAACATACATTATATTTTATATCAAGGTAACTAGATATTTTCTCTTTTACCCCTGTAAGTTTTATAATACTGAATTTAAAAAGTTAGACCTATAATCCATTGTTTCATTTTGAGTTATTTTTTATAAAGAGTTTAACATCTTTGCTTAAATTTTTAATCAGTTGATTGATTTATTTCTTGCATGTGGACTTCTAAGAAAAAATGTTTAGTACTATTATTGAAAATAATATCCATTTCTATTGAAGTCCTTTGTACATTTCTCAAAAATCAGTACTGTGAGTGCATTGCTGGACACTCTATTTTGTTCCACTGACATATTACTCTGTTATTTTGCCAAGTACTAATTTATCTCCATTTTGGTTGCTTTTTATTAACTGCTGAAGTTGGGTAATGTCACTCCTCCAGCTTTGCTCTTCCTCTTCAATATTCTGTTTGTTATGTAGGATCGTTTGTCCATCCACACAAATTTTATACCCTTTTTGTTTATATGCAAAGAAGAGCTTGTGACGTTTTGACTGAGCTTGAAGTTTTATTTTAATCTGGCTAGGAGTTGAGCTGTGTTTAATATTTCCTTTAACTGTAGCAAAGGCTTTAATTCCCCTTGTGCTCTGATATGATTTTCTTTGGATTCCCTAACTATCCTTCCTCCTTAGACAGAGTCTTCATCTTGTAGGTCTTTAGGCTGTACTCCAGTTATATGAAAGCCCGGTAGATGTGGTAGTAAATTATGTGGGGAAGTGTAATATTCTATAACCTTATGATTAAATCTCAGTCTTCTAGTGGCCTTATATTCTTGGGCTCCAAGCTTCACAAATGTTTCTATTTATTTATTTATTTATTTATTTATTTATTTATTTATTTATTTATTTATTGTTTTAGTTAAAACAGAAAGGCTAGTGTGTACTGGAAAGGGTAATTTTCTCTCACTCAAGTTAAAATACGGTTCTGGTTAAATTTTACTCTTGCTGATTGGGAATTTGTTATGGAAAATTCTCTTTGAATATTTAAAAATGATGTTTTTTCCCCTTCCTTCTGCCAGAAACAAATGTTTTTTTTTTTTTTTTTTCTGCACTCTTTATCATGAGAACCTGGAGATGCCTGAGCAGTTTATCTCCTTTGCCATGGTTTCTGAAGAGAGAAACTTAAATGTTAGATTTAAATTTCATAAATACATTAAATAAAGTTTCTGGAAGGTTTTCAAGATGGCAGAGGAGTAGGAGGACATGGAGTCCATTCTCTCCAAAAATGCATCAAGAATACATCTACATATGCAACAATTCTCACAGAACACTGGCTGAACACTAGCAGAAGACCTTGGACACTGGAAATGACAAGAAAGATCCCTGCATAACTGGGTAGGATGAAAGAAAGAAGGGAGAAAGAAGAGGAGAGCAAGCAGGATGGGACCTGAGCCCCAGGGGAGAGATGAAGCAGAGGAGAGGTTCCTGCATTGGGGTAAACCCCCTCACCAATGAGGAAATCAGTTGGACAGAAGGGAAGCATATGAGGCTGTTGGAGAAGGGTGAAACGGACAATCTGTGGCAGACAGGACAGAGTGAGAACTACAAAGATTGCCCATGCCACAGCCCTGCATCCCAAACTGGGTCATGTGTCTTCTGGTGCACATGAGGGTTGGGAGCTGGAGCATGGGGATTGGAGAGCAAACCTGGTGGTAAGACTGCTGTTGGCTGTGAGGAGACAGCCTGAGAGGATGGGGGGGAGGAAATCCATAACCAGGAATACCTGTGTAGGAAACCCAGACTTCCATGGAAGCATGGCACTACTGTTGAGTGACACGCAGAGGGTGGAGTCACCACTGATGTTTCTTCCTCCCCACCTGGCAGCCACTGTCCCCCCCAGGTGCTAGGAAAGGGCAGACAGAGAAAGAAAAAAAAAGTGTATGTTTTCACTTATATGTGAAATCTGAAGAATTAAATGAATGAACAAATATAATAGAAACAGACTCACAGATAGTGAAAACAGTTCGGTTATTGCCAGAGGGGCGAGTGTTGGGGGGAAGGGAAAATAGGTGAGAAGGATTAAGAGGTACGAACTACTAGGTATAAAATAGGTAAGTTACAAGGATATAATTTACTACATAGAGATATAGCCAATATTTTATAATTTTATATTGAGTATAATCTGTAAAAATAAATTACTATGTGTACACCTAAAACTAAAATAATATTGTAAGTCAAATATACTTCAATTAAAAAAAATATAATCATTTATTAGATCTTTATATTGCAAAGGTTTTGCAATATTATTGAACGTACAGAGTTTTGAAATCAATGAACACCACAAATACTTTATGTTAACTGTAGATCACTTAGTTTGCCTTTGTCTGAGAAATTTTTATACTGCAGAATAATGTTTCTTTGGACAAAGACTGATTGTAAAACAATTATTTTACTGCAGGATATTTAAAATGTGCTCAAAATCCAAATAAAATTATTTTAAGCAATATCAAAATTCTGGAAATCAGAAAGTTCCATTATGATTAATACAGGGCTTAAAATTATTTTTGGAGTTCAAATTTCTTCCTTTTTTTCAATTTGCCCTTCTCAGCATATTTTTTCTATGTAACTTTTCTCATGGTTTCAAGAAAACCACTGCAATACCAGAATTATATGTATACCTTAAAATATTTATTCAGGAGAAGAGTACGTCCTACAATGAACAAAGAATACTCCCAAGAATATTCTCACTATACTTTCCCTTAGTAATATTGCTGAAATTGTTGAATATATTTTGCATATTTTTTTTTTTCACCACCAAGTGGAATTGGAATTCATGATTAAACTATAACAATTGTAATTCCACCCTTGGGTTATGACCTAGATTACACATATCCTAAATCCAAAGAAGTTTGATTATCTAAATAAAATTTGTATTTTGTTAACAAAGAAGAGAAGCAAAAATTTGTTAATGATCAACACAAATTATTTTCAACAACTACATATTTAGGAAAATGAAAGACTTAGATAATGAAAAGATGGAAATGTTATACCATGTAATAAAATTCAGCATAGGAGAAAGGATGGAAAATAAGTAATGTCAGAAAAAATAGATTACTTACTTGATATAATTAGGGACCAGTGTTAATTCATTTGATGTAATATAAGTTGGCTTTAATAAATCAGTTGACACCATGTCTCAAAAAACTTACTAGGAAAATAATTGAATTTGGCTTGGATATGAGCACTGTCACTTAGACTGAAACTAACAGACCATAAATAAAAATTAATGATAAATGACATGTAGGAAATGTTTTCAGTTGAGAAAAATTAACATCGGTATAAATACCATGAAAATGTAAATGTTTTTATCAATGTGAATAACAATTCAATTTTTCCAAAGAAATTACAAATGAAGTAAATTAATTCAAAGAGTTTTAACATTGTTTTTATTGTTCACTGCTTTTTTGGACGCTTGAACTTGTGATAGAAAAGAAGCTAATGAAAGATTGCACACAGTATTTTACTTTTCCCCCAAAATGATGCAGCTGTGAACATCCCTTCCAGTCTTAAGTTTATGGTATTTATGGCTTAAAAGACATTTCCCTTAGAAAGCTTTTTCTGATGTACGTCAAAGTGTCAGCATCTTTGAAGGAAGACGTTATTTAAACCTATCAACTTTCTTTTCTTGGGGTAGCTTTCATATATGTACTTTTACATTTTTTTCTTGCAATTCAGTTTCTTAGTATTATGTTTGTGCATACTGTATGTTTGTCTGACCTTTATTATTCATTTAACTAGCCAGGCCAAAATCACTTAGAAAACCTAAATGAAAAATAGTCTCTCTATTCATGGCAAATACAGACAAATGAAAAAGGTTTCTTGGATAAATTGTCAACTTGTTTTATCTATTTAACAGTTTGTTACACAGTGCTTACTATTTGCCTGGCATTGTTCTAAGTTTTTTTTTTATAATATCTCATATATTGATAAAATAATAATTATAATTATATTTAATAATAAATAGTATTTTCTCATTTAAAACAATTTGAAACTTTCATATTTTCCCCATTCTCTCCATAAACTCTACTAGACAGGCTGGATTTCAATAGTCAATCACAAAATTGCAGGAAAAAATTACTGAAACCTGGGTGACAAAAAACACCATGAAAGCATTATAATGGCTTGACAACTTAAGGACCTTCATACATTTAGAAAGAAAACCTATTTCTTTAATCCATTATTTAGGTTTTTGGCTATATGTAGGAAAAGGTAATACTATATACATACATAGTACAAACAGAACCAGAGTCACAGATTCAGAAAACAAATATGTGATTGCCAAAGGGGAGGGGGTGGAGGGGATGAGAGAAACAGGTGATAGAGAAATAAGAGGTACAAACTTCCAGTTACAAAATAAATGAGTCATGGGTATGAAATGTACAGTGTGGGACTATAGTCAATAATTATATAATATTTTTGTATGGTGACAGATTATAACTAGACTTTCTGTGGTCAACATTTGAAAGGTGTAAAATATTGAATCACTATATTGTGCACCAGGAACCAATATAGTGTTGTAGGTCAATTATACTTCAAAAGAAAACAAATGAACAAACAAACAAACAAACTCATAGGAAAAGAGATTAGATTTGAGGAGAGGGAATTGAATGAAGGTAGTCAAAAGTACATATTTCCAGTTATAAGATAAATAATGTACAACATGATTGATGTAATTAACACTGCTGTGTGTTATATATGGAATTTGTTGAGACAAAATACTTTGAGTTCTCATTACAAGGAAATTTTGTCTATTTCTTTTATTCCGTATCTATATGAGATGATGGTTGTTCAGTAAACTTATTGTGGCAATCGTTTCATGATATATGTAAGTCAAATCATTAGGCTGTACACCTTAAACTTACACAGTGTTATATGTCATTTACATCTCAAAAGAACTGGAAGAAAAAAATCATAGATTTTGAAGACATTATAAAAGATACAGCTAAAAACAAATTTAAAAAATAAACTGAAAATATGGTGAATGACTTCCATCCTCAAAGGCACTTCACAGTTTAACCCAGGTGGATACTAACCATAATATCTGTATTACATGACTGAAGAAGAAGGTAAGAGTGAAGGACAAAGACGGGCACATTCTGGCTGAGTCAGCTCTCTTTGGGAGAATTTCCAAGGTTGTAAAATATGTTTTGCTTGTAATTAATACATCATAACTTTGTCACATGTAAAGCAGGTTGGCAATATAGTCTTTTTGCCTGGGATACATATCCTACCTAAAAATCAGGGCTCTCTTTCTCTAAGGGAGAATGAGATGGTAGATGTTTTATTAAGCAATTAATAGTCTCTGAAACCATATACAGGATGAAATGTAAAGTAGGTATGAAAAAGATAATAATCATGTTAAAGCATATATACTCTTAAAGTGTAAATTGAAATATGTGCAATTTAGGAAGCCACAGTTAATTTTCCTATTGGTATTTGCTTTTGCTTAAAGGGTCAGATTCTAATCAATTTTATAATTTTAATTTAATGATCAGCTATATCACAGACTGGAAGCCCAGTGACCTTAACTTCTATCTTAGTGTCTCTGAATGCTTGGAATTCCTCTCTTAATCTTCAGCTGTGTTGAAAGGTTACAGAAGCTCTAGCAAAAATGCCACATTCATAAGCAAAGATAACCACTTTTATTAAAATTCTATTTCATTTATTTATTTTTTATACAGCAGGTTCTTATTAGTTATTTATTTTATACATACTAGTGTATATATGTCAATCCCAATCTGCCAGTTCATCCCACCCCTCCCATCAATTTCCCCCCAGGTGTCCATACATTTGTGCTCTACATACATGTCTCAATTTCTGCCTTGCAAACTGGTTCATCTGTACCATTTTTCTAGATTCCACATATACGAGTTAATATACGATATTTGTTTTCTCTTTCTGACTTACTTCACCCTTTATGACCATCCCTAGGTCCATCCACATCTCTACAACTGACCCAATTTCATTCCTTTTTATGGCTGAGTACTATTCCATTGTAAATATGTACCACATCTTCTTTATCCATCTGTCTGTCTATGGGCATTTAGGTTGCTTCCATGACCTCACCAGTGTAGTGCTGCAATGAATATTGGGATGCATGTGTCTTTTTGAATTTTGGTTTTCTCTACATATGTGCCCAAGAGTGGGATTGCTGCATAATATGGTAATTCTATTTTTAGTCTTTTAAGGAACCTCCATACTGTTCTCCATAGTGGCTGTATCAAATTATGTTCCCACCAACAGTGAAAGAGTGTTCCCTTTTCTCCACACCCTCTCCAGAATTTGTTGTTTGTAGATTTTGTGATGATGCCCATTCTAACAAACTCATTGTAGTTTTGATTGGGATTTCTCTAATAATTAGTGATGTTGAGTATCTTTTCAAGTGTTTCTTGGCCATCTGTATGCCTTCTTTGGAGGAATGTCTATTTAGGTCTTCTGCGCATTTTTATTTTTTATTTTTTTTTTTATTATTATTATTTTTTTTGCGGTACGCGGGCCTCTCACTGCTGTGGCCTCTCCCGTTGAGGAGCACAGGCTCCGGACGCGCAGGCTCAGCGGCCATGGCTCACGGGCCCAGCCGCTCCACGGCACATGGGATCTTCCCGGACCGGGGTACGAACCCGCGTCCCCTGTATCGGCAGGCGGACTCTCAACCACTGTTCTGCGCATTTTTAAATTGGGTTGTTTGTTTTTTGATATTGGGCTCCATGGTCTGTTCGTTGATTTTGGAGATTAATCCTATGTCCATTGATTCATTTGCAAATATTTTCTCCCATTCTGAGGGTTGTCTTTTTGCCTTGCATATGGTTTTCTTTGCTGTGCAAAATCTTTTCAGTTTCATTAGGTCCCATTTGTTTATTTTTGTTTTTATTTCCATTACTCTAGGAGGTAGGTAAAAAAGATCTTGTGATTTATGTCAAAGAGTGTTCTTCCTATGATTTCCTCTAAGAGTTTTATAGTGTCCAGTCTTACATTTACGTCTCTAATCCATTTTGAGTTAATTTTTGTGTATGGTGTTAACGAGTGTTTTAATTTCACTCTTTTACATGTAGCTGTCCAGTTTTCCCAGCACCACTTATTTTGTTGTTGTTGTTGTTGTTGCTGTTGTTTTTGCGGTACGCGGGCCTCTCACTGCTGTGGCCTCTCCCGTTGCGGAGACCAGGCTCCGGATGTGCAGGCTCAGCGGCCATGACTCACGGGCCCAGCTGCTCCGCGGCATGTGGGATCTTCCCAGACTGGGTCACGAACCCACGTCCCCTGCATCCGCAGGCAGACTCTCAACCACTGCACCACCAGGGAAGCCCCCCAGCACCACTTATTGAAGAGACTGTCTTTTCACCATTGTATATCCTGACTCCTTTGTCATAGATTAGTTGACCATATATGCATGGGTTTATTTCTGGTTCTCTATCCTGTTCCATTGACCTATATTTCTGTTTTTGTGCCAGTACCATATTGTCTTGATTACTGTAGCTTAGTAGCAGAGTCTGAAGTCAGGGAGTATGATTCCTCCAGCTCCGTTTTCTTCCCTCAAGATTGCTTTGGCTATTCGGAGTCTTTTGTGTCTCCATACACATTTTAAGATTTTTTTGTTCTATTTCTGTAAAGCATGCCATTGGTAATTTGACAGGGATTGCATTGAATCTGCAGACTGCTTTGGGTAGTATAGTCATTTTCACAATATTGATTCTTCCTATCCAAGAACAAGGTGTATCACTCCATCTGTTTGTGTCGTTTTTGATTTCTTTCATCCATGTCATATAGTTTTCTGAGTACCAGTCTTTTACCTCCTTAGGTAGGTTTATTCCTAGGTTTTTATTCTTTTTGTTGCAGTGATGAATGGGATTGTTTCCTTAATTTCTCTTTCTGATCTTTTGTTGTTAGTGTATAGGAATGCAAGGGATTTCTGTGCATTAATTTTGTATCTTGCAAATTTATTAATTCATTGATTAGCTCTAGTAGTTTTCTGGTGTCATCTTTATGTTTATCTATGTATAGTATCATGTCGTTAGCAAACAGACACAGTTTTACATCTTCTTTTCCAATTTCTATTCTTTGTATTTCTTTTCCTTCTTTGATTGCTGTGGCTAGGACCTCCAAAACTATGTTGAATAATAGTGGCGATAGAGGACATCCTTGTCTTGTTCCTGACCTTAGAGGAAATGCTTTCAGTTTTTCACCATTGAGAATGATGTTTGCTGTGGGTTTGTTGTATATGCATATATATATATATATATATATATATGTATATGTTGAGGTAGGTTTCCTCTATGCCCACTTCTGGAGAGTTCTGATCATAAATGGGTGTTGAATTTTTTCAAAATCTTTTTCTGCATACATTAAGATGATCATATGGTTTTTATTGTTCAATTTGTTAATGTGGTGTATCACATTGATTGATTTACATATATTGAAGAATCTTTGCATCCCTAGGATAAATCTCACTTGATCATCCTTTTAGTGTGTTGTTGGATTATGTTTGCTAGTATTTTGTTGAGGATTTTTGCATCTATATTCATCAGTAATATTGGTCTGCAATGTTCTCATTTTGTAGTATCTTTGTCTGTTTTTAGTATCAGGATGAAGGTGGCCTCATAGAATGAGTCTGGGAGTCTCCCTTCCTCTGCAATTTTTCGAAAGAGTTTGAGAAGGATGGGTGTCAGCTCTTCTCTAAATGATTGATAGAATTCATCAGTGAAGCCATCTGGGCCTAGACTTTTTTTTTTTTTTTTTTTTTTTGCAGTACACAGGCCTCTCACTGTTGTGGCCTGTATCATAGTATCATAGTATATGATAGTATAGTACTATATATAGTACTATATATAGTATCATAGTACTCTCACTTCCTTTAAAATGAATCTCTTTCTCTCTTTAGTCCCTTCTTTCTTTGCTGCTTAGTTAATTCACTGCCTCTGATCAATTTTCCCTGAGCCTCATTCCAAAGTGCCCTTTGACAGTCACCACTAACTCCTTCAAGACAATTAGGCTTCCCATGTGACCTCATGACAAAAATTCTCATCGATGGAATATTTACATAAGTATATCAACTCATTTTAAATAGAAATTTACCATTGACAGTGGACTCCCAATGGAATGAGCCTAACAACACACAACGCTGGCCCAGAATAAATTGACTCACATGCTATTACAACAAATAAGATACAGACGTGTAAATGTATTACCCTTTTATTTAAATTTGTTTTATTTTATTTTCTCCCCTGATAGTCAAAGGTCAAATATAAAAACACGTTTCATACAGTGACTTTATAGTAGTATTTCAAAACATCTGACTAGGCAGTTTAATAAGAAAATATTATATTCAAGCGTATTTTAACTAATTTTATTTAATTAATTTATTTATTTAGGTATATATATATATATATATATATATATATATATATATATATATATTTGGCTGCACAGTGTGGCATGTGGGATCTTAGTTACCCAACCAGGGATCAAATGCCCCCTGCATTGGAAGCATGGAGTCTTAACCACTGGACCACCAGAGAAGTCCCTAGTGAATTTTTTAAAGTCATAATTTTGAACATTGATAGCAATATTTTCTTCTAATATTCAATTTGTTTCAATTTTATAATATCACAAGAAAATTGCTCCTATTCTGCTATATGTCTAAGGGAGCCCCATGTAGTTAATATGTGATAGGGCATAAAAAACTATCTAGGACTTCCCTGGTGGCACTGTGGTTGAGAGTCCGCCTGCTGATGCAGGGGACATGGGTTCATGCCCCAGTCCAGGAAGATCCCACATGCCATGGAGCAGCTGTTCCCATGAACCATGGCCACTGAGCCTGCACGTCCGGATCCTGTGCTCTGCAACGGGAGAGGCCACAGCAGTGAGAGGCCCGCATACCAAAAACAAACAAACAAACAAACAAAAACTATCTAAATATTATTCCTGATCAGCTTGAAATAAATAGTTACACACAATATTTTTCAAGAATAAAGACAATATTATATGAAAATGTAAATTAATTGAAATTGGTCTACTGATTTTGCAAAATTGAATAAAATGCAAGAGTTAATTAAAGATACATTTCTTTCTTTCTGTACATCTATATCTATCTATCTATCTATTCTATTTTCTCATATTCCTGGCTTGATGATTAAAATTATACTTATAGTGATACTGACTATTACTGACTTACTTTATACTTAGGTTTGCCTTTATGCTATGAGACACTGAAATCCTATTATCTTAATAGATACTAAATGCGTTCTTTGAGTAAAATGATTTACGAAAAGGAATGCAGACCTGAATCTAAGAATAGATATATTACTGATGCTGATTTTTTGCACCATTAACCACATCTTCTTTATACTTAACTGCTATCATCTTTTTAATAATGGATATATTCAGTAGAAAAACTATTGCTCAACCTGAGTTAGTGCAAAGTTTCTGCTAGTCACAGTTCTCGAATATAATTTCAAAGAGAGTTAATCTGATTAAGCTAAAATTGTCTTAGACATAACTTATTTTTATACCAATAATTCATGTTTAATTTTTAAATTTTCTCAACCATTTCATTTTAATGAACTTGAAATAACAATTGACTTACTAGATATTCAAATTTTATTTTCTTATAAAATGTTGCATGTCTAATTTTTCTTTATGACAGAGTACACAGTAAAATGATTACTCTGAGATTGGTATCTTACAGTGAGAGAATAAAATAGAAAAAGGAATATAGACTCTTTTTATCTTTTCTACCTAGTATTTTTATTATTATATATTTTTCTATTATCATGTATAACATCTAAACATTTTCTCTGTCATTTTCTAAAAACAATGCAAGATCCCCAAAGGTTATGCAGCTAACAAGAGAGATTCAGGATACATAAAACAACTAGAGCAGATAGAATGGAAAGGACAAATTCACACTTATAACTGGATACATCCAAATTTTGTCTTTATGGGTAATAGAACAAGATGAAAGAAAATCAAAATGATACAGATGATCTGAACAACACTATCAACTGACTTGAACTTCATCCAACAGTGGCACCAACAGAATATGGATTATTCTCATGGGCATGTATGACATTGACAAAGATAAACCATAAAAAAATACTTCACCACATATAAAATAATATAATCATATAAAAATCTACTCTGACAAGACATCAATAATCAAAGATATCTTTAAATTTCCAAAAAATTCTTAAATTCACCATGAATCAAAGACATAATAAGCAAAGTATAAAATATTTGAAATGAATAAAAAATAAAACTCGTTGTTATTTGCAGTTACATTTGTTCTTAAATGGAAATTCATAGAATGAAATGCTTGTATGAGACAAGAAAAAATTCTTAAATCAATGATCTAAGCTTAAACCTTAGAAAATAGAAAACAATTTAGGTATATAGAAAGGAATAGTAAATATAAATGCAAAAATCCATGAAATTGAAATAATAAAAATATTAGATAAAGCCATAAAGTGAAATATATTTTCCTAAAAAAAATAAAATTGATAGCCAGACTGGTAATAAACAAGAGAAAAACAACAAATTATTAATATCAAGGATCAAAAGGTGACATTTATAAAAATATTATAGATATCGACATAATTTTAAGGGACTGTTATGAGAATAATAAGGGAATATTATGAACAACTTTATGATAATCGATTTGATAAAATAAATGGATTAATTTCTTGAGGGATTCAAATTAAAATGCTCACTCAAAAATAAATATATATTCTTCAAGCTCTATATCCATTAAAATATTGAATACACAATCAAATACATTCCTACAAATTAAACTCTAGTACCAGGTAATATTACTGTTGAATTCTGCAAAATATTGAAAGAAGAAATAAATATATTCTATACAATCTCTCCCAATAGAAGGTGAGACAACCCTACCAATTCATTTTCTGAGGCCAGAATTATCTTGCAGGCAAAGGTATACCAGAAAAGAAAACTATAGAATAGTATTCGTGAACACAGATTCAAAAATCCTTAAAATAAGAGCAAATTTTATTCAATAAATAACAAGTGATAATTCATCATGACCAATCATGGTATATTTCTTTTTAATTTTTTGTATTTTTTAACACAGCAGGTTCATATTAGTTATCTATTTTATACACATGAATGTATATATATCAATCCCAATCTCCCAATTCATCCCACCACCACACTCCGACCCGCTTTCCTCCCATCGTGTCCATATGTTTGTTTTCTACATATGTGTCAGTATTTCTGCCTTGCAAACGAGTTCATCTGTACTATTTAATCATGGCTTATTTCAATAAATAAAGTTAATACAACATTTGAACACCAAACCATATAATTCATTTTATCAATAGTCCAAAAATAGAGAATTCATACAATCTTTTAATAGAGAAAGAAAAATAATTTGTCAAAATATTGAGTGTACTCATGAAAAAGCTCTCAACATACTAGGAGAAGTAAGAAACTTCTTAACCCCAGTGAAGAACATCTAAAGAAAGTCTAAGGCTAACATCATATTTCATAGGAAAAAAATATATATACTGATATAACTTTTCACCTAAAACCAGGAAGATGTGTATGCTCTCACCACTTATATTCAACATTATAATGGAAGTCATAGGCAATATAGTAACACAAGAAAATGTAATAAAAGACAAATAGATTATAAAGGAAGAAATAAAACTCTTTTTATTTTCAGACAACATGATAATCTGATGATCTATGTAAAAAAAAATACCTAAGGTTTTATATTTTAGGTATAAAATATCTTATACCTAATAAGTGAATATAGTAAGAGGTCAGAATAAAGGTCAATATACAAAATCAACTGCATTTCTACACAATGAAAATAAACATTGGACATTAGTTTTATAAATACATTTACAATAACATCAAATAAAATTTAATTTTAGGGATATATTTAACATAGAAAATTAATAAATTTAGTATAAAACTATAAAACATTTATAAGTTTAATTAAATCAGACAAAATAAATGAAGAGCTAAAACAGGCATAGGGATTTGAACTAATATTGGAAAATTACAATTTTTCTCAAATCAATTTAAACTGTATTAATATTCTTAATTTTTTTTTTATAATTGGCAAGCTAAAAATTTACATGGAAAAACCAAAGACTTGAAATAATAAAAAAGAGGAAAAGAATTAAAAGTTGGAGAACTCATCTAAATTTGAGATATGCTATAAGGTCACCATAATTAAGTCAGTGTAGAATTGATTTATGGATAGATATACAGATCAACCCAATAACATAAAGGGAATGAGAAAAAAAGCCCCCCAAAATCGTACATTGTCAACTGATTTTTGACACATTTACCAAGCTAATACAATAGAGAAAGAGTGGTCTTATCAGCAAATACTGCAGGAAAAATTGGACATCCATATGAAAATAACTGATCTTTCAACTGTACTGCACACCATTTAAAAAACTTACTCAAAGTGGATCATGGTCCAAAACTCAGGGCAAAAACCATAGCTTTCTATAAGAAATATAAGAGAATATGTTTGTGATTCTGGGCTAGACAAATATTTCTTTGGCACAAACACCATAAACCATAAAAATGGTGTATAGTACTTCATCATGATTAAAGTCTCTTGCTCATTGAAAGATTCTACAAAAATTGGAAAGACTTCTTACAGATTGTTTTTTGTTTTCCTGTAATTGATTCCTAATCTCATAGCATTGTGGTCAGAAAAGATGCTTGATATGATTTCAATTTTCTTAAATTTACTGAGGCTTGATTTGTGACCCAAAATGTGATTTATCCTGGATCTATTTTGTCTGATATGAGTATTGCTATTCCAGCTTTCTTTCTATTCCCATTTGCATGGAATATCTGTTTCCGTCCCCTCACTTTCAGTCCGTATGTGTCCCTAGGTCTGAAGTGGGTCTACATTGAAGGTAGTTATCAATATATATGTTCCTATTACCATTTTCTTAATTGTTTTGGGTTTTTTCTTTTTTTTTTTTTTAGGTCGTTTCCTCCTCTTGTGTTTCCTGCCTAGAGAAGTTCCTTTAGCATTTATTGTAAAGCTCTTTTGGTGGTGCTGAATTCTCTTAGCTTTTGCTGACCTGCAAAGCTTTTGATTTTTCCATCAAATCTGAATGAGAGCCTTGCTGGAGAGACTATTCTTGATTGATGGTTTTTCCTTCATCACTTTAAATATATCCTGCTACTCACTACTGGCTTGCAGATTTTCTGCTGAAAAATCAGCTGATAACCTTATGGGGATTCCCTTGTATGTTATTTGTTGCTTTTCCCTTGTTGATTTTAATATTTTTTCTTTGATTTAACTTTTGTTAGTTTGATTAATATGTGTCTCGGCATGTCTCTCCTTGGGTTTTTCCTCTATGGGATTCTCTGAACTTCTTGGACTTGGGTGATTATTTCCTTTCTCATGTTAGGGAAGTTTTCAAGTATAATCTCTTCAAATATTTTCTCAGACCCT